>NW_006198133.1:441176-452754 GCF_000334495.1 Tupaia belangeri chinensis
CTTTCTTTCTTTCTTTCTTTCTTTCTTTCTTTCTTTCTTTCTTTCTTTCTTTCTCTCTTTCTCTCTTTCTTTCTTTTTCTTTTAATTTGACCAGAGAGGGACAGAGGAAAGAGAGAGATGGAAAGGGGGAAAGCAAAAAAGCAAGCCACCAGCTCCAGATCTTGAATCACAGTTGGCCATGTGGGAGTCCAGCACCCTTAACCACCATGCCACCTGCCGGCCCCAATGTATGTGATTTCATTCAGCACAAAAGCCAGGATCATATGAGATTTAACACAGAGTGGGGCAGGGAGGTGCAGAAGGAACAGCCTTATTTTAGTCTATGTATCTTAGCAGCTAAAGCTGGGTTGCAAGAAAGAAAAATTATTCTAGTTATTGTACAAAATGATAGCGGGAACTGCAGTTTGCAAAAAAGCATTGGCAGGACTGGAGAAGCAGTCTTTAGGCTAAGTCCCCAAGGAAGGGCCCAGAACAAGACCACACAGCTGCCCAGCTTGTCAACATCAGAGATTTTTGGATTCCTAGATGGACGGATCTGGAAGCCACCAATGCCTCTGCTTTGACTGCCTCTTGATACCTATCGAACTAGTGCCTTGGCTTTGGAATGTTGATTTCCCCACACCTAAATTTGCCAACATCAACGACACAGCAGAAACCTCGGCCCTGCCTGGCTTTCTCCTTCCAGACCGCATCTGAGTGTAAGTGGACTCAGGCCAACCCACACCCAAAATCTCCACAAAATCTCACAAAGAATCCAAGACCCCCAGCCTTCCTCACCGGTGTCATAGCAACGACTCGACCAATGCGAGCATTCGATTAATATTCTAAAGACGTGTATCCATGCACTCTGAATTTCATTCCGTGTTTTCATTAACATTCCGCGAGGCCCACAGCGAGGCTGCTTCCTCCCCAGCCTGCTTCCTTTCTGGTCCCGGTCCCTGCCAACCTACACGTGGAGCTCACTGTGTCCGTGACCATCTGCTTAAATAACCCACATCTCAGGGATTTACATGGCTGCACGCGTCTCGGAAACCTTCGGTATGGGGATCTAGGTCAGTCCGCCCAGATTTTTAACAGAACAGTTGGCTTTCTTATAGAAATAACTGTGTTTAGAATTTTGGAGTGTTCACTTCCTTTGCCAAGTTCTTGATCATCTGCATACCGTTTAATTATAGTAAGACAGCATGATAGAAAGAAGCACAGATAGTACAGACGAGACCTTTGGTAGGTCACCTAAAGCCTGATTAATAACTAGGTTATATAACTGGCAGACTTATTGTGAGTCTCAAAAAAAAAAAAAAAAGTAGAAGAATTTGAGCTATTGCATTTCTTTTCCCTGCCTTTCAAGATACACTAATGTCTGTCCAGTGTCTTCAGAACGCCTGAACGCCTCTTCATTTCAAACCAGTAATCTGCTATAGTTGATGTTTAAAACCAAGATGTTATCACCATTGCCTGATAAATTATTATCTGATAAATTCTACAGAAAGAACCATTTAAAAGCTCGTTTTGTTCCTTACGACGATGTCTAGGGAACGCCTCCGTCCCCTTAGCAAACCACAGTCGAACCCGGGAAAGCACGCGTGGGAGCTGTTGCTGCTCCCCTTATGAAAACCGCCTTCCAGGGCTTTTGCTTACAGACCGCACGGTCAGACTGACAGCTGCTGCAAGACCTGCCGAGCACTCACTCCGTAACATTTCCTTCTTCAGAAGGACCAGCACCCAGCCCACTGCCCAGTGACATGGTCAGGAAAGGTCCTGTCATTCATGAGATGTAACCATCCTGACTCTATTGGTGCAGGCAAATCGGTTTATGGACTGTATAGCTAAGCACCAGGTCCGGAGGCGGGAACAAAGGATACAAGATACACATCCCCCAGTTCCTACCCTCAAGACAGTCAGAATCCACTGGAGAGCACATACACAATACACAGACGACACCACACACACACACACACACTCATGTGTCAGTGCACTGCCAACAAAAATACAACACACTGAGTGTGATACCCAAAATGGCAAAAAAAGAAAAATTTCTTATCAATGAGTTAGCAGTGTGAGTCAAAATCGGCTGAATGAACTGTACTTTGACACAAAGTGAAAGAACTCTTCTGAAATCATTAAGCACATGTACTACTGAGAGGAAGATGGCTTTCAGAGGACGGCTCCCCTGCTCGGCACACGCGTGCTTGGAGTGTGCATCCGAGTACGCGGCATCTGGCTTCCTCGTAATGAGTTGGACGGCTCAGAGCTGGAGCTGATTGGCAGAGCCGGCCAAGATCTGCACAAGTGGTCCCTGTGTTGCTATGGCGACAGAGTGGCTCAGGCAGATTCCTCACATTGAACTATAGCCACTGGGCTGGGAACCCAGGTCCCTCTGAGCCCCAGCCTGGCCTCACTCCCTTCCACATTATCCTCCCCCGAGGTCTCGGATCAGTAACACAGTCAGTTCAAGCTCCACTGCACTGGTTCTAGACAAGGGCACTCAGGCTGCAAACTAGACTCCCTTCAGGAAAGGACCCACGGCTGCCTCTGAGCACCCTGTGCCATCGACGTGGCGCCAGCCCCTGGCCCACTCCGGAGCTGACCCCGGAGCTTGTCTGGAGGGCCCTGCTGCCATGGAGTTAGTGTCGCCAGGCTAACAGCACTTTGCCAAAACTCTGCAGGGTCGGTTTTCCATGAAAAGAAATCTTTGCATCTATGAAGGTACTGCAAACATTTTCTGGAAAAAAAAAATCAAATTAAAATACAAGTTTATTTTGGTGCAAAAAATTGTGAAATCCATGCATGGTTTTTTCATAACACTTTTTTCCACAAACTTTGAGAAGCCTTCTCCCTCGTGTGTGTGTGTGTGTGTCTGTGTGCGTGTCTGTGTGTGTGTTCAATTTTCTTGTAATCACAGAAGCCTCTGTTCTCCCTCTCTTGCTTCTTTGATAAGGAAACAACTGACTGGGTTCTCCTAGTTGGCAAAGACCCGGTTTTAGATGGCTAGTAAGGCGTGCTGAGAAAATAAATAATCACAAAATCCATTCAGATTCACTGCAACAAACTCATCGCTGAATAGAAATCAGACTGTGATCTTCGTCAGGTCAGGGATTTCTTCCCACCTGGTGCTCCTGAACTGCACACGTGACCTGGGGCCCCACACTGACCACGCGTGTGCACATCTTGTTCCCATAACTATGCATTCGTCGGCACAGGCCTGACAGGGTCTAGTTTATATTATATCACACATACATCAATGTTACAAAAGCATATGTCCTTTTTTTAGTTTCCTACAGGGCACATATACTCTCTGGAGAGAGAGAGAAGAGGATAGAGAGAGAGAAAGTGAGAAATCACCCCCTCGAAGGGGTGGCCACACCACAATCTCTACTCCTCACTCCGCTATCAGAATTCTGGGCACGCACGCACACACACACCCAGCACGTTTTTCAAGTCGCCGGGTCAGGGACTCAAACCACACGGTAGGCCATATGCGATCAAATTGTCATAACTACCATGCCACCAGCTGGGCCACAAAAGCCTATTTATTTCCTTGAAACTTTTTATGAAGTTAAAACTTTTCATAATTGTGAATGTCCTTTTCCAAACTGCTCTGAACCACTGAAGCTACACCATAAAAAAAAGAATAACTAAACAAGCCCAATTCTCCTGATTCCATAACAAGACTCATTATGGCATAAATCTGTGGAATGCATGGATTTGGGTCAGTCCATTTCCAACTCAAAGGAAGGCACGCCCATGCGTCCAGGGTAGGCAATGCCTCTGAAGCGACCAAGCACTGGCTTCACCTGCACTGTGCACAGTGCTAGAATTGCTCCTACAGGAGGGAAGCAAAAGGAAAACCCTTCCCAGTGACGTTATAAGCTGTTAGGAAAAATAAAACTTACACAGAAATGCCCTAAAAACCTTACAGCTGTAGAAACATAAAGTAGCAGCAGCTTATTCTTGAAGTTCGAAAACAGCAGTTTTACCATATTAGCTTTTCCTCTTTATTTTTGTTTACTTTTTAATTGCCAAAGGGTGCATGCGCTTGCCAGAGCGAGGCAGGTGGAGGGAGAAGGCACTCCCGGTGGGGGGTGGTCAGCTGCGATCCCCTTTCCCCATGTCCCCATCCTGTTGGGCTCTGCGGCATGCACTCGCATGCCCCTGGTTGCCAGGGTAGGCGTTCTACCTGTATTCAGGTGTGTGGGGCCGGGCTTCTGTAGTTACAGTCCTGCTCGCTTTTCCTGTTTCTCTAAATCACATGCATCCTAACACTATTAAATACTTATTATCCATGCTTAAGAAATAACCAAACACTGCCTCTGGAGGCACTAAAAGTTTTCTAGGGTCACTTTATCTTCACCACACATTGAATATGCTCACTACTAAGAAGCAGTTTACCATCATCTCGTTCTCTTCGCATCCATCAAATATTATAAAATGTAAGAAATGGCCAGCAGTTGGCGTAATGGCTATGTCGCTGAACTCCCACGTAGTCGACTGCGGTTCGAGTCCCGGACCCGGTGGCTTAAACTCACGCCAGGCGCATGTGTGCGTGCCCAAGATCCCGAGAGGAGAATGGAGGAGAAGGGACTGCGGCATGGCCATCCCCCCTGGGGGGGGGTGATTTCTCGCTTTCTGTCTCTCTCTCTCTCTCTCTCTCTCTCTCTCTCTCTCTCTCTGTCTGGCGAGCGCATGCGCCCTATAGCAAAAACCTCTCCAAAAAAAAAGAAAGAAATGGTAGCTGCAGGGTCGAAGCCACAGTCGGGACACACTGGACGCCGGTAACGTAAACTTAGAGCAGAGAAATGCGCTGCGTTTCATGACTGGCGCTCTAAAATTCATAATTCGGTTTTATTTTTCTTACACTGAAAACCTACATTGATAGCCAGGTATCCTTGACTATCCTGCCCCTCTCAGGGCTGCTGAAATTTATGATCCCTTACCATAACTGAAGTCACTGTAAATCTCATTTCGGAGAACTTGGAGAGAGAGGTAAAAAGGGAAATAAAAATCAAATGGCCTCACGTCTGTTGGAATTGCAACAAGCAACTGGCTGAGTGAAACATTACTTCTCATCCCAGAAAACCGGCTGCGGGGAGTCTCTGTGATGTATTGTGCTCCTAATGCCTTACGACACCGCACCCACAGCCGCTGTGTAAGTCAGTGGGTATCGCTCAGCCAGCTGCGACAAGATCAAGCCAAGGACTTATCCCAGCTTCCACTGACTTCCACCGAGTGGCCGAAAGCCTGCGGCTCCAGCCCCACGGCCGACACCGCCGGGACCCTCCTACCTCTGCTGCTCGTGAGACGCCATGTGTTCCTCCGCAAGACCTAGTTTCTCAAAAAGTACCCACGCCTTGGAATTCTAAAGAAGATTCAGAAGAGAGAGCTTTTCCGGGAGTACATTTTGGGTTCTGTGAAATCATCTCCTAAGAAAATGGAAATTAACTTAAATGCATAATTTCAGTCTAGCAAAATACTCTCTGTAGAAACTTTTTCAAATAATTATTTTACTTTATTTCATTCATCATCATCATTTTAATTTGGCCAGAGAGAGAAAGAGAGAGAAAGCAAGCTGCCAAGTTCAAGACTCGAACCTCAGTGGGCCATGTGGGAGTCCAGCGCCTTAGCCACCATACCATCTGCTGGTCCCTCTTCTACAGCAATTTTAAGATCAAATTGCTTACAGCCTTTGAAGGTTAAAAGGTGTGAAAACTTTCGTGACTGGGAAGGTTCACAAGTAAATGAAGAAGGAGAAATAATGAAGATTTTCTCTTAATTTCAGTAAAGAGTCTTCAATCTCCCTATCTCTAATGTGTAATTATGTTTATGACAGTGAAGTTCTTACAGAAGTTCCGTCTGTCTGTCTCTGTCCCTCCCGCGAGTGTACCCGCTCTACAGCAACCTAACCCAAGACAGACCAGGGACCGTGACAACAGAACAGGAAGTCAGTGGTCTCCCGCTCCACTCCAAACCTACACAAATGACGGGAATGTATTAGGAAGCAAAGGAATACATGAGATGTGTGAAAAACGAAGGATGACCTGAGTGAACAAGGAATGATGAGAAATATTTCAATACCATAATACATAAGCCTTTAAAAAAAAAAAAAAAAAAAAAGGCAAAGAGCTTCCAGAGGGTTACAGGGTTTGGGAGGAGAGCAGGCTGAAAGCTGGGTCCCAGAGGCTGCCCAGGAGCTCGGGTGTGTGTGCACCACAGGCCACGAGGAAGGGGAGGCAGGGCGTGGAAGAAAGCATGAACACCTTGAGGGTATACACAATACGCACTCACATATTTAAGCATTTATGCAATAATAGTTCTTGGAACAGGAAACGAACGCAGCAGATGGAGGAAATGCTTCCATAAATTATATCAGAACACTTCTCAACCCTAAATGAAAAGAATTAGCCTTCACGACCAGAAATAAGCAGACACAGGTTAATACCAGAATTAATTTTCCATAATATCTGATACAAGAGGAAAGCAGAACTGGTATCTTTTTTCTATTTTCAGTTTAGGTTTTTGCCACAAGGTACATGCACTCACCAGATTAAGAGAGACAGGGAGAGGCAAAGTGGGAAGTCACCCCCCAGGCAGGTTGGCCATGCCACGACCCTGTGTCCTTCACTCTCCTCTCAGGATTTCGGCCACGCATGCTCACACACCCAGTGTGTTTTTCCAGCTGCTGGTCTGGAACTCAAACCATGGAAGCGGTTATGTAAGATCCAACACCTCAGTTACCATGCCATGTGCTGGCCCAGAACTGTGTCTTTTAAGTTATGAAATACAGTACTTTAAACTTACGTTTTTATACATCAGAGCTATAAGGCATATTTAAAAGAAGAAGACATTTTCAAGTACGTGAACTTCTAAGCTTATCACTCAGACATTATTTACAAGAATCGCCATAGGAAACACTAAATACAATGAAACGTGAGTATAACAAGAAGAGCAAGCATAGGCTTAGTAGTGACCAAAGAAAACAGTAAAATACATGGGTACATGCAAATAAGTGGGCACTGTCATTTTTAAGAACTGCAGTCACAATTTAGAGTTTAAATCGTGGGTGCAAGCAACATGAAAAAGGTCAAGGAAAGGAAATAAAAAGGAAACTTAGGTGCCCTAAGAGTCTAGCTCTTCGAGGAAGAGTCTAACTACTGGATATTTTATCAACGAAAGTGAAATTCAAGTGTAACATCAGTTAAAAATGAACGTTTCTCACTAGAAGACTAGAAAGGGAGCAGTTCTCACTCGTAATCAGTTCAGATCTGGCCAGTGCAGTGTCCTTGCCTGGTCAAGCCAATATTGCTTTTTATCCAATTATTCGCCAACACTTAAAAATAGGACTATTTACATGAAACCCAGATGTTTTGGCAAGGCAAACTGGAAAAAGCAAGGGGGGGAGGAGATACAAATAAGGAGTAAAAAACGGGGACGTTATTAAAAATAAAGAAGGGATGTATTTAATAAAATGATATGGAACTGGCAGATGGTGTAGTGGTTACATCACTGGACTTACACATGGCTGACCATAGTTCGAGTCCCGGACCCAGTGGCTTAAAACTCATGGCGGGCGCATGTGCACGCATACCCAAAACCTAAGAGGAGAATGGAGGAGAAGGAATTGCAGAACAACTATCCCCCCTGGGGGGTGATTTCTCACTTTCTATCTCTCTGTCTCTGTCTCTCCAGCAAGTGCACATGCTCTATAGCAAAAATCTCTCTTTAAAGCCAGATAGGACACCATGAAAAGCTCTATATAATAAATGTGAAAACCTAGATAAACAGTAAGTAATTACAATACATCTAGGAAGACATATCAGAATTGCAACAAAATAAATCAGAAACATTAAAAAGTTCCAAAACAATAGAAGAGATGGAAAATATTCCCCTTCTTGGAAAAACAAAAACCAACTGTTTTTTTATATATGTACTGGCGAAAGCCAAAACTAGACACAAGAGAAGGATGCCATCTCCTCTATGACTCAGCCACGTCCTGGGCTTTTCCATCAAGTCGGCTTACAAATCACGAAGAGTGATGGAACATTTAAAGTAACTTCCAAGGCGGAGACTGAGAGTCGCCTACTCATCATACTTTCGCTTTTTCTTTTGAAAAAAAAAAAAAAAAAGCCACTTCAGTTTTTCCCAACAGATAGACACAGATTACCTAGCTCCTCCTCGGGGCTGGCAGTGGTGCAGCAGAGACACAAGACCTGGGGTCTCATCGACATGGGCAGGCCCTGAGGCCATGCCCACAGGTGGCCCTGAGCACAGCATGCCGTACTCCAGGGCTGGCGGAAGCTCAGGGGAGACTGTCATGTGCAGACCCTGTGGAGGGTGTCCGAGTCTCTCTACATCTGTCTCAGTCTCTCTTACATAAGAAAAAGAGAAACTTGAAGAGGTTATTGCACATACAGTGTTGGCAGAGACGTGAAGAGGTAGGTATCGCCATACTGGAGGTTGTAAACTGGTACCAGCTTCTTGCAGAGCTATTGTTTCTTCTCTAGTGAAATTTGAACTGTGGACCCAGCAAGTGGCATGGTGGTTAAGGCACTGGATTCCAACATGGCTAACTGTGGTTTGAGTCCCAGATGTGGTGGTTTGAAAATCATGCTGGGTGTGTGTGCATGTGTGTCCAGAATCCCAGGAGAAGAATAGAGGAGAAGAGATTGTGGCGGGGACATCCCCCTGGGGGATGATTTCTCACTTTCCTTCTGTCTCTGTCTCTCTGGTGAGCACACTCACCCTATGGCAAAAATCTTTTTTAAATAAATGGAATGTGTAGGGACTAGCAAGTGGCACAGTGGTTAAGGGGGCTGATTTCTGTCATTTTAAAAATTTAATTCTATTTATTATTATTTTTTACACTCTACATCTTTATAGCATACAGAATGAATCTGCCCAACATGAATACATTTCTATCAGTCCATTCAAAGATATTACCATACACATTATCATCAACAGATAATTTTCTGGTTTTGTGTCCATTAAATGTTTTGCTCCCCCCCCCATTCTTCCCTTCCATCAAGGGGGCTGATTTCACACGGCCGACTCTACAATTATATTGGCGGACCCAGTGGCTGGAGAAACACAATGGGTGTCGGTATGTATGCGTGCATGCCCACAACCCCAAGAGGAAAACAGAAGGGAGAAGAGACCCCAAGGAGCAGAGCCAGCATTCACGCAGACGGAGGCGAGACTGACCTCAGCCTGCTCCAGAGACAGGACACACAGTGAGGAGCCGGATGAAGGGAGCTGGCAACTTCCATGCACCCCTCAGGTAAGGGCTGCCGGTTCTATTCTAAGTCTACTGGGTAATGTGCAGCTTTTAAAATTAATACCATAAGTACATATGTGTGCCCTGGTGTAGCCAGCCTGCAGGACACGGAACTCACAAGAAAAGTTGCAGAAATACATGCCCACTGTCACCTTCTGTACGCATGTGTGCTCTGAAAACCTGTGTGGTGTGCCCCACAAAGAAGGACAGGAACTGAGTGTAAATACGAAATTACAAAATAAAACAGAAAAAGAGCACTGCTATAAAAAATACACACACACTTAGACAAAGCTACTAGTCCATGGAACTATATACAGGCAATATATAAACACATTTTTTTAAAAAACAGCTAAAGCATACATTTCAAAAAGAAAACACTGATATTCTGGAGAAGCTCTGGAATGGAGAAAAGAGGTAAAAAGGGACTTTCTGAAGTCCACGTACTTTTTAAATTTCATCATGATTATTAAATTAAAAATTAGATAAAGAAAAATAAAGATAATCTAGCCATTCAATGAATCTTTGTAAAATTAAAGACTGGGTATTGTTATCATAGTATCCTCCAGGTGAACGCTTAGAAATGTTTGAAGTAAATTTCTGTATAGATGGTACACGAGTATAATTACCCATGAAGACTTCCTTTTCCAGACAAATCTATCTGCCTTTGTACTGTGTGTGTGTGTGTGTGTGCGTGTGCATGTGTGTCTATCTAAGTGCTTGTAAGTATGTAGTTACATACATATATGCATAAGCACATACACTTCTGAATGTACAGATAAATACATAAATACCGTATCAGAGGTGTTTGTGGTTGGACGATCAGCACACACATGGAAGTAATGAGTGAAAGGTTGTAACTAAAACCATAAATGATTACTGGTGTGAAGGTGACACAGGTACAACAGAGTGTCCAATACGACATTCCATATAGAAGTTTCTATACTTTTAAAAAAGCGAGCTGCAGGGAGACAGCTCTCTCCAAGGCGTCCTGGCTGGGGGAGGCGCAGAGGTGGACCTAGCACCCACCCACCCTCCTTAGAAGGGCAAGCCTTTCCATGGAGCTGACGAGGAGGTTGAACCCTTGGTCGCAGTCGAGTAGGGCAAAGTGCCACCGAGGCAGTGCCTGAGAATGAACAGCCCTCTCAAATGAACCTCCTTCCCGCTAAGTACTTCATAACCTCTGGGTAGAGAAATGAGGATTATTCAGAGAAGCGATACGAAGCTTTCAACCACTGTGCCTTCTTAAGAAGCCATCTGCGTGGGGCCGGCAGATGCTGTGGTGGTTAAGGTACTGGAATTCCACAAGGCTGACTGTGGTTTGAGTCCTGGACCAGGAAACTTGAAATCATCTGAGCACTTGTGTGCCCAGGATCCCAGGAGGAGAAGGCAGAGGGGACTGTGGTGTGGCCACCCCACCGGGGGACAACTTCTCACTTTCCCGGAATCTCACTGTCTGTCTCTCTCTGGCAAGCACATGTGCCCTGTGGCACAAATCTTCAAGTAAAACATAAAACGTTGTCTACAAAGTGTGTAGAAGCACTAATGATTCCATTTTTCTAACAAAGCGACCCAATTCTTTTCGCTTTATTAAAAGAATTTCATTCCATCAAACTTACACTAGGACATTTTGCAACTTTGTTGAAATGCTTGAGTGCTTTTATTTACAACACTTTGAAGTCATTAATTATCTAAATTACAAAAGGTCAGCTATGTACCAGGACCTGATTTCTAAGTTGCAGTCACTGCCAAGAACAGACGGGAGTCTGCTAAATCAAGCTGAAGTTGTACGTGGACTATGTGGACTGTGGTCGCTGGAGACCTGGGTTCGGAAATGTGTTATTGGAATCGAGGTTTCCGTCTAGGCTTCCGTACTTAAGAGCCCTTTGTTCGTGGTACATGCATTTAACCTCTTTGCACTTCAGCTATCTCACCTGCTAGTTAGGTGGGTACGCTCTACCTCGCTTGCTACTGTGGGAGTCAAATTCATATGAATCAAACACTTTACCCCACTATAGGCATGTACACAACACGACACAGAAGAAAAGGAGACCAGAGGAGAAGAGAAAGTAACACCAGCCCAGAAAATGAAATGAAAACTTTGGCTTACGAACTCCGGCAGAATGAAAGCAGAAAAATCCACAAATCATAAATTAGAAGAACGATTTCCATCACAGCTCTCTAGGCATCTGACCTTCATGGCAAATTACCTCTCTGCAGTTCATTCACACACACACACGCACACACACACAAACACACACACAAACACACACACACACACACACACACACACACACACACGCGCGCACCAAG
>NW_006198133.1:452877-457973 GCF_000334495.1 Tupaia belangeri chinensis
AAATTACCTCTCTGCAGTTCGTTCACACACACACACGCACTCACACACAAACACACACACACACACACACACACGCGCACCAAGGACTTACCACAAGCCGGTCACCGTGACTGAAACCACCACAGGGAAAAAGACCTACCCGCTGCTCAGGTCTGTGTCGGCAAACACTCAGGAGAAATCTCAGGACATCTAAAGATGACTAGAGAAGACCGGGGAGACAGGATGACGGGCCATGGATGCACATGGAAACAGCGGCGATGTGGACAGCGGTGTCCACTTCTCTCTCTGCCTTTGCCAAGCTCTCAATGCGAAGCGCACATACTTTCTTCTTATTTGTTTAGAGGTTTTTGCCTTAAGGTGCATGTACTTGCCAGAGGCAGAGAGAGAGAGACAGTGAGAGGGAAAGTGAGAAATCACCCCTCAGGGGGGATGGCCACACCACAATCCCTTCTCCTCCACTCTCGGATCTTGGGCACACACACACACACACACACACACACACACACACACACGCCAGGAATGATTTTCAAGCAACCAGGTCCCAGACTCGAACTGCAATTGGCCATGTGGGAGTCCAGCGATGTAACCACTATGCCATTTGCTGGCCCCAAAGCATACATGCTTTTACCGTGTGCTTCCAGGACCAGAGCCTGGGAGGCGAAACTTGAAGGAAAGAATGATGATTCAAAGGGAAGGAAAAAAATCAAAGTGTAAGCCCATGCAAAATCTAAGATGTAATCTCAGCAAATCTCAGGATAATTCTGTATGTTTTCTATGAGGTACTTGCCTCGTAACAATGTGAATTTGCATGTGTGTGCGTGCGCGCGCACACACACACACACACACACATACACACACACTGGACACCAAACAAGAAAACGGAACTGAAATACGATGATCATTCCGTTAACAGGAGAGGGCTCCCACCTCGGCCCGCGAGCTCACGCCCACCTAACTCCCAGCTCCGCGCTGTTCTCCCCGAGAGCCAGTCCTGCATCCCCCAGTGTCCATGTGACCCCAGCCCTGGGAACCAGGAAAGCCCCCTGATGGAGAGACTCCGACGGCGGAGATAAACGGCAGGCATCCAGGCCACTCCGGTTCAAAGGCTGTGCACTGGCTCGCGTGCCCCGCAGGGCGCCATGCCAGCTCTCAGTGCGCAGTGTCCCCTCACGTGCTGCCAGGTCCTCACTCACAAGGTAGAAACCACTGCTGCCAGAACACCGAGGGCCTGCCAACACGCCCAGCGCCCACCATTTGAAAGGCGCTATGTGCTGCTCCGCCCAAGTCCCTGGCCTTAAGCACTGGCCAGTACATCCCCACCGACGCTGACTCAGCGAGCTCAGGTGGGTTAGTGCTATGGGTCCAGAAGTCAAGGACGATCGGCGGGAAGTTAAACTACGCCGAGCCGAGCAGAGGATTCCACGGGCTGGTGACATGGAGGGTGACGTGAACTGGGGTTCTTCCAGGAGACCGTGAAGGTGTGCTTCACGGCACGGAGAGGAATGGGAAAGGACGGGCAGGGGAAGGCCCACAGGCGAGAGTGAGGCCGTTCAAGGCTAGAGAGCTTTGACAGTAATGGAGGCACAGAACCAGCAGTTAGTGTAATGGCTATGTCGCTGGACTCCCATGTAGTTGACACGTGGTTCGAGTTCCGAACCCGGTGACTTAAACTCATGCCGGGCACCTGTGCGTGCATGCCCAAGATCCCGAGAGGAGAAGGGATTACGGTGTGGCCATCCCCCTGGGGGGGGATTTCTCACTTTCTGTCTCTCTGTCTCTCTCTCTCTCTGTCTGGCGAGCGCACGCGCCCTATAGCGAAAAAAAAAACTCTCAAAAAACAAACAAACAAAACAAAACAAAAAAACAGTAATGGAGGCCCAGAGCTGTGAGCAGAGGTGCGGCCCAGGGCTGGTGCAGGCGGTGACAGTCGGGGTTGTGCTCTGTAATTACAGGAACGTCTTGGGGACGCGGAGTCTGAAGACCAGGGACCAGAGTGATGGCGGCCCGTAGAAAGATAAAGAAAGCATGACCTCGGTGCTTTGTCGTTCACCGTGTGAGGGGAGTGACAGTGGATAAGGCACGGACGGGACAGCAGGAGGGCACGTGGACGGGACAGCGACAGCCTCAGTAAGGATGGGCTTTCTACGACCTTTCAGAACACCAGAACGTACTGATAATGTTTATTATTTTAATAAGACTAACGTTTTAAAAATATCGTCTAGATGTGCGTTCACTTCTTTTTCCCAAAAAAATCACATTTTCTACATCAGCTGTGCCTGGCAGTACGACACCCTGGAAGGCGAGGTGGGGTGGGGACACTCCTTGGAATGGGGAGGAACATGACCCAGGAAAGGGTTTGGTGGAGGACAGGAAGCGCCATGCGCCTGGTCCTGGAGGACGCAGAGGTAGAGGAGACACTGACCGGCCAGAGGCACAGGGCCCTGTGTTTGCACCCTGGGCGGGGGCAGGGCGTCCTGGAAACATCAAGGCGGACGTGCAGAGCCCTAAAGCACTGGAGGGTGGGGCTGGTGCCACGCTTCCCTGCGTGTTTTCTCAGGAAGTGCTCTGCACATCCAGGGCTGGCATGACCACAGCACGGGCACGCCTGCCCAACAGGACAGCTGGGGTAGAGATCCCGGCTCCTCACGCTCTCTGCTAGTGCGAGGGGTGCAGGGAGATGGTCGGGGGGTGCTAACAGGGCCAGAGGTGCGAGCATACACGCAGAGTGGGCCTGCAAATTGCTCAGCCCGTGGACATCAGCTGAAGGTGTTTGTGGGTGTCCACACCGCAGGTCGTGGCCAGAAAGGATGCAGGAGCCGCCACTCCTGAATGCAAACCCAGCCGAGCAGTGCGCAGCAAGGGCCCTGGGAGGCAGAGGACATGAACTGCTTCCATGACCCCCTTTGTCCTACCAGGACACACAGCCACCCACCCCACAGAGCCAAATGCCACTTGGAGAGGAAAAGGGTGGGTGGAGGAAACGTAAGAGTCGGGTAGTCCCTTGAAAAGTCAGCACGCTATCTCCGACAGGTAGCGAAAGCATAAGATAATGCGATACCATCAACTGTCCGGTGTGAGGTTTGCCTCTTTAGTTCTCCCTAATCAAGCCCTTCACAAAGCCTCCTACCCACTGCACGAGGTCAGTTCGGAACATCAGGGACCGCCATCTTCTGGGCAAATATGCGAATTTATAGTTTTCAATGGACACAACCTTACAGGCATTTCTTCTAAGTTATTGTTATTGGTATTAAAACACAAATTAAATTTTCCACACCTTGATTTCATTTCATTCCTTCTAGTCATATATCCCTACAACATCAAATAAATCTTTCCTGTATTCAGATTCATTTTTGTAGGGACCAGCAGGTGGCATAACAGTTAGGTCACTGGAATCCCACATAGTTGACTACAGTTCGAGTCCAGGACCCACCAACTTAAAACTCACACCAGGTGCATATGCATGTGTGCACAAGATCCCAAGAGGAGAATGGAGGAGAAGAGATTGCAGCATGGCCATCGCCCTGGAGAATATTTTCTCACTTTCTGTCTCTCTGTCTGTCTCTGTCTCTCTGTCTGTCTCCATCTCTCCAGCAAATGCACATTTCCTATAGCAAAAATCACTCTTAAGAGCCAGCAGGTGGTGTGCTGTTTAAAGATGGGTGCTGGACTCCCACATGGCCGACCGCAGTTCAAATTCTGGACCTGGCAGCTTGCTGTCTCACTTTCCCACTCTCGGTGTGTCCTTCTCTGAACAAATTAAAATAAATAAAGTTAAATAAAATAATTATTTTTAAAAAATCTTTCTTGAAACAAAAAGATTTATTTTTTTCCATATTTCATTATTTGAAGGTTACATTTTTTTTCTAACCCTGCTGTAATTCAAGCTGCATGTATTCAGCACTACAATCTTTCAGGTAATCCCCATCTTCTCTTCATTCATTTTGCTTTCTTACAACCTATGTTATTTTATTATTATTTTTCTTTTTGGGAGAGGTTTTTGCTATAGTGCACGTGCACGCACCGGAGAGACAGAGAGACAGGGAGACAGAAAGCGAGAAATCGTCCCCCGGGGAGATGGCCACACCACAATCCCTTCTCCATTCTCCTCTAGGGATCTTGGGCACGCACACACACGTGCCTGGCATGAGTTTAAGCTGCAGGGCTCAGGACTTGAACTGCAGTCGACCACATGGGGGTCCAGTGACATAGCCATTACACCATCTGCTGGTCCCAATCCATGTTATCTTTTAAAAATGCCTTTCAGCTATTAAAGAATGTTGGATTAGAGTTGTCTTTTTAAAATAAGCACAGAGAAATTATCCTTGGCATGTCACACATCACGTGCGATATTCACAGCTATTAAGTTACATCTCGGGGCCAACAGGTGGTGTGCTAGTTAAAGTTCTGGATTCCCACAAAGCCAACAGCAGTTCCAGTCCCAGACCCCGCAGCTGGAAAAATCACACTGGGTATGTGTGTGTGTGCATGCCCAAAGTCCCGAGAGGAGGAGGGAGGAGAAAGGACTGCAGCATGGCCATCCCCGGGAGGTGATTCCTTACTCTTCCTCTCTCTGTCTCTCTCTCTGATGCACGGGAGGCATGCACATATCCTATGGCAAAAACAAACAAACAAAAAATCACTTCTCACCTTAAAGTATGTAATATGATTCCCACTATCACTTCTCTCTTCTCCCACCTAATGTTTCAGAGCCAGATGTAAGTTTAGGTGCACTAAAACCTGCTACACAAAAGTTAAAAAGAAAACTTCCATTCCATTTTTCCCATTAACTTGCAGCGAATGTTAAGATTTCTTTGCACAAAGTAATAGTATCCACACTAAAACTGAGTGGGGATATTGCTTAGGGAAGAAACGCAAGATGCTTGCCTAAGTGAGAACTCCAGTATTCCCACTGAAATTCATTTAAGCTTCACATTTCCTTCAAAAAGATGAACACTCGTACGTGTTGTTCTAACAGGAATCCATTAAACTCCTTTTCTGTCCTGTTTCTGTCACGAACACACCTTGATCCTTACTGAATAATTAGACGAGCCTCTCCAAGTGGCTTCAGTGGGACTAGCCATTAACGTGTACTTCAG
>NW_006198133.1:458004-473514 GCF_000334495.1 Tupaia belangeri chinensis
AGCAGGAAACACGAAATCGGCTCCCCATGCACTGGAGGTGAACATGAGAGCACGGCCGGTCCCCGACGGCTCTCATCTTCCCACGGGTCTGGACATTCCTCCACTAGAAGAGCGAAAGTAACGCGTGGTGGAGGGTCTGCCTCACGCCTCCTCCAGTCCCCTCCGCACAGCAAAGCACACCGGGCCTGGGCCTAATTATGCCATCTGCCGACTGACTAGGATTCCCAACCGGCTTCTCTGGAAACCACCGACAACCTCAAGTCTCGAGAAGGGTGTACAGAGGTGAAGTCATTCTGGCTAATCAGTACCATCTGCTACAGACTCAAAGGAAAATCCGAAGGCCTGTAGCTTTTCCAGGCAGTCAGAACACACATGCAATGCGTGGATCAGCATTCTCACTAATCTCTCCTAAAAGCTGTACACACACTATACAGCGGGGATGGTATTAGAATTATTATTCTGAGGCTGTGTTTGTAACATGGGATGTTCTCATCCCACCATCCCGTGTCCTTCAGAACCACGATCCCCGAGGTGGAAGACAAGCACAGATGTAAGAGTCAGGAGACGAAAGGAGAACCACATGGCCCTGAATTTGAATGGCACGTCCTAGTTCTAGTGTATGTACATATAAAGGAAAAGCCTGGCAACAGCGACAAATCCTGTCACAATGAACACCTCCAGGGCCTAAATTATGGTCTTGAAATACCCTTTTCCTCTAAAAGAAACCAAGACTTCTTGGAGAAATGGCTGAGTCTAGATCTAGGGCGGGAAATGTAAGACAAGCCGAGTATTAAACACAGAGCTATGAGGAAGCTGTCGGAGACAACAGGGCTATGGCAAAGGAGTCCGGGGTCAACCGGAAGCAGCCCCGACTGACGACAGATGGAGATGAAGGCAGCAGGACAGCAGGTGGAACAGAAGACGAGAGGACCCTGACCTGGGGGAATGTCAATATTTAATGCCAAGTAGAGAAGGCAAGGGAAAGAAAACAGAGAGTCCATTAGTCATGGAAAGCAGGAAAGTCCTGCATCCCGGAGGGAGTGGTCGTTGACATCAAATATTGCTCAGAATTCAATTACGGTGAGGACCGGGACACATCCAAAGGATTTAACACATTGGCAACCGTGGTTGGAGTTAAGGCACATGGCTCAACCGGAGCATCTGACCAAGGCACGTAACCAAATGCGTCAGGCATAGACATTTCATTCTCTAAAAGAAGTTCATTCAATCTGGGGATGTGTGTGTGTGTGTGTGTGTGTGTGTGTGTGCGCGCGCGCGTGTGCGTGTGTTGGTGAGGACAGGTAGAGGTGAAAGAATATAGAGAAAATTAGGTCAACTGTGTTAGTCTGTTGAGAAAGCTAATAAAAAACAAGGCAGGAATCTATAAAAATAGAGGCTACTGCTGTCCCAACTCACATCTGGTCTTTCCACTGGACCAGAAGTGCAGACACTTGGAGGATTTGTAGAGATCTCAAAAATGCTCTTGAATATCCGAGGACAGTAGACTACACCCAACATCCTGTTTAAAATGTAGGCCACAGAAAGAGAGTGCATGAGTGTGAAGGTGAAAAGGCTATCTGAAGAATGAAGCCACTGGAGTTAGGGACAAATGTTGCCAGGAAAAGTCTGCTGGAGGTAGATGGCTATGTCTCTATGCATGAATGTGTCTCAAATTTATTTCGATTTTTGCCACAGGGTACATGCACTCGCTGGAGAGAAACAGACAGACATGGAAACACAGAAAGTGAGAAATCACCTCCTGGGGGAATAACCACACCACAGTTCCTTCTCCTCCATTCCGCTCTTGGGATTCTAGGCACATAAACACAAGCTCCCTGTGTGCTTTTCAAGACCCTGGATCAAGGCCTCGAACCACCGTCGGCCATGTGTGATCTGGCACCATAACTACCACACCCCCTGCTGGCCCCAATTTTGAAGGAAAACTCCCATCTTACTTTTGAAGCCTGTATCCTGTCATATTGGGACTACCATGTCACAAAAGGCTGCTAACTGGTAGACCTCCCTGTCCCCTGTGGGCCGTTGCTCTAATTCATTCTGCCAAAAGACGCCTAAACAACTCTTTGTAAAGCACTATTATGCGACTGTGAATCCTGCCAACTAAACTCCGTGTCTCCTACCACCCCAAAACTGTCCACGGCCCACCATAATCAAGGGCCTTTCCACAACTTTACGTTGATGCCGTAGCTCAGCTGGAAAACTCATCTTCATCACTTGCCACTTCCTCTGTGTCTGACATTTCCTCATCTGTCAAATCTTGGCTATTATTAAAGCCCATGATAAAGCTAATCTCTTAATGAAGCATTTTCTATTCATCTTACTTCCCTGTTCAACGCCCTTCTCTGATCCCTCTATTACCCATTCTGCCAGTCTTTTATGGGATTTATAAGATACTGCCTTATTCTATATGTGCCGAATACAAAAGTGTAGCTCTCTACTAACTTTCACGTTTGTTGAAGACAGGGTACATAGTAACCTTCTTGTATACACCACATAGTGAGCGGCAACAGGCCTGGAATCTGGTACCTGCTGGATAAGATCTGCTGAAAGCAGAATTAGTATGTGTGAAATTATTAAAGGAGCTAAATTTTTAGAGCTTCCTAGGAAGAACATAGAATACAGTTAGAGAACCAAAGTATCTGACCATCCATGAATATGCTAAAATATCATCTTGTCTTGATTCCCAAACAAAAGATAAGTTCAAACCCTAAAACATGAATTGATGATGAGAGGCCCATATAAAGATAATGCCAAGCCAGTAGCTATATGAGGTATGAAACCATGCCAAGTTCATCTTTGATTCCCAGGGCACAGTTGCTTTAGACATGGCAGATAGTAGGACATCGATAAATGGTATTTACTTAGTAAATGAATTACATCACTGAATGATTTATTTTAGGTTTTTGCCATAGGGTGCATGTGCTCACTGGAGAGACCGAGAAGGACTAAGAGAGAGAAGTAAGAAATCACTCCCTCAGGAGGGATGGCCATGCCACAATCCCTTCTCCTCCATTGTCCTTTTGGGATTTTGGACATGCACGCACACCTGCCTGGTGGGATTTTCACGCTGCTAGTCCGGGACTCAAACCATAGTTGGCTATGTGGGAGTCCAGTCCCTTAGCTACCACACCATCTGCTGGCTCTGCACTGAAATATTTATTAAGCACATCAGTGTTCCAAGGGGTGTTTTCAGTGCTTGGGTTATGGCAGAGTCAGGCAAGACCCTTGCCTACATGGTGCTTATAGTCTGATAAGAATGGATGAGCAAAACCAATGAAGATCGTCTCTGGTAATTATAAGCAATGCGAAGGAGAGGGAGCTGGAAGGCAGTGACAGACGGGGCAGGGGCTAGTACACACTGGGTAGGAGGGGATTCTCACTGATGCTGGAGAGACTGAGGGCAGATGTCAGTGAAGCTAGCCACACGAAGCTCTAATAGCAAGCCCAGGGTAAAAATAAGCTTAGCAGTCTTAAAAAACAGAAAGGAAGGGCCATGTGTTTAAGGCACTGGACTCCCACATGACCTACTGCAGTTCAAGTCCTGGACCTGGCAGCTTGAAAATCACGCGGGGCACATGTACACGTGTACCCAAAAATCCCAGGAGGAGAAGAGACTGTGGAGTGGTCATCCCCCCCGCCCGGGGGGGGGTGATTTCTCATTTTCCCTCTCACTGTGTCTGTCTTTCTCTGGTGCACGCATATACCCTATAGCAAAACAGAAACAAAAACAAAAACATCAAACAAACAAACAGAAAGGATATCAAGCCTGGGGGATCGTAAATCAGGAGGAAAATGGTAAGAAGCGAATCAGATGAAAGCCAGCAGAGCCTAGACTGTACTAGGTTGTGACAGCCGCAGTTGAGCATCTGAAATTTATTCTGAGAACCCTGGAAAGCTATGGGAGGATTTATGGCTACTAAGCAAAACAATGTGGAATGGTTTAAACTTTTTAAAGCTTACTCTGTATGAAGAATGGATTGTGGTACGGTGGCCAGTAAAGAGATCATTTCAGCAGTCAATGTGAGGTAAGGGAGGCTGGCTTGGAGTACGGTAAAAAGGGAAATGGAGGTGACGATCACTATGGAGACTGGAAGTAGACTATCACGGGAACAGTGCAACAGGAAAGAAAAGAAGTCGTAAAGAAACATGAAAATAGGGGCCAGCAGTTAGCGTAATGGCTATGTCGCTGGACTCCCATGTAGCGACCGTGGTTCGAGTCCCGGACCTGGTGACTTTAACTCACGGCAGGCACATGTGGGCGGGTGCCCAAGATCCCGAGAGAAGAATGGAAGAGAAGGGACTGCGGCGTGGCCATCCCCCCGGGGTGTGATTTCTCACTTTCTATCTCTCTCTGTCTTTCTGGTGAGTTCACGCGCCCTATAGCAAAAACTTCTCAAAAAAAAAAAAAGAAACGTGAAAATAAAGGTAGAGAAATAGGGTTGACCCCATAGTGCAGGGGCCAAGCATCACACAGAGAAGCTGCCACATGGCTAATGAGGTTCAAGTCCTAGCCCCAGCAGCTCAAAAACACACTGGCTGCACACATGCTTCCAGTATCCTGATGGGATGAATTGGAGGGAAAGGGTCTGTGACATGACTAGGCCCAGGGAGAATCTGTGTGCTCGCACTCGCTCTTGCTCTCTCTTCCATGGGCGTATGCGCATGTTCTTGGCATTAAAAAAAATCAAGTGACTGAGGCCAGCAGGTGGCATAGTAGTTAAGGTGCTGGACTCCTACACGGCCAACCATGGTTCGAGTCCCAAATTCAGAGGCTTGAAAGTCATGCTGGGTGTATGTGCACATGCTCAAAATCCCAGGAGGAGAAGGGAGGAGACAGGGTTGCAGCATGGTCGTCCCCTATGGGAGGCCATTTCTCACTTTCTCTCTGTCTCTCCAACAAGTGCACATGCCCTATGGCAAAAATCTCTCTCTCTTAAAAAATAGTTTAAAAAAAAAAAAAAGTGGAAGAACAAAGAACGACATTCCCCAAAGAGCTCAAGTTGTGGATTACCCTGACATCTTTCACTGAGGACTCGTTTAGTGCCCTCATCCAACCCCCATCTTCCTACATTTTCCCGACTCCATGAAACATTATCCAGAAGGCCAGATCACAATGGTAATTACGATGTAACAGAAAAAAAACTTCAGTACCGCCTCGAGATCCAGCTCTACTTATAAAATCTATTTCACTTAAGTACAGAAAACACCTTTTCCAAAAGGGGAAGAAGAAAAATGTTGCAGTGCAGTCAAGATTCACTACCAAAAGTGTTCCCCTTTAGAAAGATGGTAACATGGACCACGACCCCTTGCTGCCGCGTTTCTGACTACATCCTTCGCTTATCCCCCTACAGCTTCGTAGGATTCACTTATATCAGAAATAGCTCTGCTAGGGTATAAAATGATTATTTTCTACACTGCCAAAAGGCTCACCCAGACAGACACTTCTACCGCGAAAAGAAAGCAAAAGCATATATCAACGAAACCAAAGTATTGACTCCGTGATAAATGCATTTACCTTTAATAGACAGTGAGTCAGAGGAGAAAAACAGTCAGGACTGCAGAGCATTAATTCTGAAGAAGCCCTTCATTTTCTCAGAAGAACATAACCAAAGGGAGCTATTCACAACTGCACTGTAATACAGTCTGAGAACACGTACACTTCATCAGTGATTGCAACTCTCTTACTGCATGACCCATTTCATCATTCTTGATAGAATGTACAAACCCTCATGAAACCAAGCGAAGGAGTTATTTATTTTTAAATTATGTCCAGGAAATCCCCCTCAGCCTGACTAACCTTTCGACAGGCCCCTTCCTGAAACCTCTAACCTCCCTTTCCTCTCTTTTCATTCCTCCCTTATTGATGACAGAGCACGTGCATGTGAGACTGAGGAAGGGGGAGACAGAGACGAGGATCAGCACCTTCCACAGGGTCCGGTCACCCTGCAATCCCTTCCTCCAGTGCTCCAGTCTGTGGAGTCATGGCCACTCACACGTAGGCACAGAGGCCTGGTATGTTTCAGACCCACAGGCCTGGAGATTTGAACCAATCTCACCCTGTGGATCCAGTTTCTCTTAAGTAGCCCATTACTGCTGTACCACACAGCTGTTTTTTTGTTTGTCTGTTTATAAAGTTGTTTTGTTTTGTTTTTGCTATGGGACTCTCTGGAGAGAAGCAGAGAGAAAGACAGAGACAGAGAGAACACTCCCGCAGAGGGGACGGCCATACTAATGGGCTTTATTTGGTATTCTAGAATTGGGCACACTTCATAAAATAGGGTGAGTGCTCCTGTTCCCCTTCTTACAGTATTTACTTTAGAAAACCTGCCATAACAAATCTGTTCTTATCCTTTGGGTAGCTGCCCAGGAGTGGAGTTGTTGGGTCATAAGGCAGTTCTATTTGTAGGTCTTCGAGGAGCCTCCATATTGTTCACAGCAGCTGCACTAATTCACACTCCCATCAGCAGTATAGAAAGTTCCCTTCCACCGCAGCCCTGCCAGCACTTTCCATCCTTTATGTTTTTAATCTTAGTCATTCTGACTGAGGTTAGGTCATTATTTTCAGGTTAGCTGCTTAAGTTATCTGTATATTCTGGTTATCAGTCCCTTCTCTGAAGCCTGGAAAAGCACTTGCACATCCATGTTTATTGCGGCATTATTCATAATTGCTAAGACATGGAATCAACCCAGATGTCCAAGAACAGATGAATGGATGGAAAAAGCGTGGCACATATACGCTAAATACTACTACTCAGTCATAAAAGACAATGAGACCCTACTATTCAGTCATAAAAGACAATGAGACCCTGGCATCTGATAGAAAGTGGGCAAATATGGAAGATTTACTGCTGAGTGAAGCAAGCCAGACTATGAAAGAGAGGCACCATGAGAGGCACCATAGGTCCTCATTAATATATACCGAATGTCTGTACTCCATGACAGAAACTGAAAGACTGGAAGGTATAAAAAGTGTGAAGAGCAGTGCCAGCAGGTGGCATAATGTTTAAGGTGCTGGACTCCCACGTGGCCAACTGCAATTCAAGTTGCAAACCTGGTGGCTTGAAATTCATGCTGGGTGCGCATGCGTGCATACCCAAAATCCTGAGAGCAGAACAGAGGAGAAGGGATTGTTGTGTGGCCATCCTCCCAGGAGGTGATCTCTCGCTCGCTTTCTGTCTCTCTGTCTCTCCTGCAAGTGCAGTCACCCTATAGCAAAAATCTCTCTTAAAAAAAAAAAAAAAAAAAAAAAAAACAGAGAGAGCGGCAGAGAGAAAGGAAAAAAACATGGAGAGCAACTGTGGCCACTAGAGACAGTGCGGGCGGAGAGTGGACAATGGAGGGGTGAGGGTGAGGGAATCAAGGGGAAGAAAAAGCAAAAAGCATTTAGCTGACACAAAAGCGGAAACTTATCTGTTGATGATAATGTGTATGGCAATATCTTTGACTGGACGGATATGCAATTTACTCATGTCTGGAAAGCCGTTTTTTTATGCTGTAAAGATGAGAGAAAAAAGAAATCTTTTTTTTTTTAAATCTGTTCTTTGCCCCTTTGAGATGTAAATCTTCTGCAAGTCTGGAATGACTTTCTAGAGGACCTCAGAGTGAGTCCCTCTGAAATGCAATCATGGAGAAACACACCCCCCAGTCTCTGTGGAGGGCAGGAGCCCACCTTCAATAGCACCAATTAGTAAACACAGATGGCCTAATCACAGATACCTTCCACTAAATCCACCAGTACTTCTGCACCTGCTCACCTCACTGTGTAAAAACCCTCCTGATTTTTTTTCCAGTGGAGTTGAGTGAAACCTCTCTCCCCTATTGCAAGAGTCCTGAATAAAGCCTTTTTGCCTAATTGGCCCAGTGCAATTTTACTTTTTACACATAGAAGTTGCAGAACGAGGACCTAAGCTGAACCTCCACTACCTGTGAGGATATCCTGGTGAAGTGAGGGGCCCAGGAACCCACGTCAGGTGCTGGTGAACAGTCACAGAAATGAAGTCTCCTCCGTCCTTAAACTCAGAGGGAAAGGGCTTCTCCCTGCTGTTCCTGACCATTTCCCAGAGCAGGAGGGCCACCAGCAAGTGTCGCCTCAGGGCAACGGTTAAACACGTGGAGAGAAAAAGATACTTTAAGAACCGCACAGCTCCAGGCACTCACATTGGCACAAATCCCAGTTCCAAAGAGCCTAAGCTGGTTCCGAGGGAAAAGGGGCTGCAAGGAACAGCCATGGGCAGGCCTTCTTCCTAAAGAGGTAAGCGGCAAGATGCTTTCAACCAATGTACAAATCAAAAGCGAATACACAGCAACCTCTATGCAATAAAAACCGTGTTCAATAGGAGAGTGACTCTCCAACACTGGAAGCACAATGGAGACCTCACCGTGTGACCTGAAAGGAAACTGTTAGACGCAGGGGAGGAAATCACTCAGATAACAAGGTGTGGAAGAGGAAGACAATTACCGCTATGACGGTGACTACATGAGGCTACCCTTAAAGCCCCAAAGCCCCAGAAGGGAAACACCCAAAGGAAGGAGATGAAGTCAGCTACCCTCCTGAGACAGCTGCACTCCCAGCGCGAGGAGGCTGAGTACTGTGAGGTACCCTTGCTGAAGGGTAGCTAAGTGCCTGCCACGAACCAGACACTGCGGAAAGTGTTGGAGCTACTGACGTGGAAAACGACGGTCTCTGTGTCCTCGCGGGGTCCACCACCATGCAAATAAATAATGCAATGTTACCAGTGGTAGCCCAAGTACACAGAGTACTCTGGACAAAGAACAGTAACTAGGGTTAGGAATAGTCAGAGGAAACTTCACCATGTAGGACTTTTTTTTTTTTTGGCAGGGGGAGAGGTTTTTATTATAGGGCGCATGCGATCACCAGAAAGACAGAGAGAGATAGAGAGACAGAAAGTGAGAAATCACCTCCCGGGGGGATGGCCATGCCACAATCCCTTCTCCTCCATTCTCCTCTCAGGATCTTGGGCATGCATGCACGCGTGCCCAGTGTGAGTTTAAGCCACCGGATCCGGGGCTCAAACTGGGGTCAACTACATGAAAGTCCAGCGACATGGTCATTATGTCAATTGCTGGTCCTGTCCAACTATATCTTAAAGGAGAATGTGACATGCACCCCGGGACCAGCGGTTGGTGTAATGGCTGTGTCGCTGGGCTCCCATGTAGTTGACCACTGAGTCCTAGAGTCAGTGGCTTAAACTCACCCCAGGCATGTGTGCGTGCGTGCCCAAGATCCTGGGAGGAGAATAGAGGAGAAGGGATTGCGGCATGGTCGTCCATTCTGGGGGGGGGGGGTTGATTTCTTGCTTTCTGTCTCTATGTCTTTCTCTCTTTCTGGCGAGTGCATGCACGGTATAGCAAAAACCTTGCAAAAAATAAAAATGATAAAGAGAGAGAGAGATACACCTCAGCAGATGGACAAGATCTGAGAAAGAACATTTTAAAAAGAGTGACCACCCATTTTAAGATGGAGGAGGTCCCAAATCATGAGGTGAGTAGTGGATGGCCGTCTATTCGTGTACTCAGAGCGCAGGGTGGGGTCAGACTGTAACACAGCATAAGAATCATGAGTGAGATGATCAGATTTTAATTTGCAAAATAATTCTGACATCAGTGAGGAGGGTAGGGACAAAAGATGAAAGAAAGGATCAGGACATAGTCGGCAGCATGTCCTTGGAATAATCTAGGTGAGGAAAGTTGAGAAAGGCTTCAGCAAAGATGGTGGCAGTAGGGACACAGAGATGGTTCTGGATCTGAGGAATCAAAGGGTTGGGCAATAAGGAGTGAATGGAGCCAGGAAAGCACTGAGTCTGCGCACTTGAGAGATGGTGTCCGGCGGTCAGGGGAGGCACTCAGGGAGAGGCGCCAGGAGTTTCTGGGGGACAGCAAATATTCAGATGACACATTTGAGGCATAATACTGCGCTATAACTAAACACACCAGAGGTTACAGGTGGAGCCTTCGGGAAACCCACTCTCAGGGCACAACCGAGAAAGAGAAGCCAGTGAAGAAAGCAGAAAAGCGTTAGTGAGGAGTAACGGACACTGTACCAGCAGACACGGTGTAAGTGAAGCCAGAGGACAAAAATCTCAAAAGGCTTTGAATGATTAAAACCATGAAATGCCAGGAAGAATTCAACAAACACAAGGGCTGAAAAATGTTTCCAGCAAATTTGCCCAGTAAAGGGAGAACACACTGTTAGAAGTGTCAGTGACCTGGTGAGACAGGGCCCAGACTGACCTGGTCGGAGAAGACCATGAGAGGTCAGGATGGGAGAAAGCAAGGGGACCGGCGTGTCCTTCAGGAATGAAGCCATAAAAGCAAGAAGAGAGCGTCTTATTTTGTCTTTTGAAATCCTTTTGGCTACTATGTATGATGACAGCAAAACATTCAGGGTACCGTACAGTGTATACCATTAATAGATTCCTGTAGGACAGCTTACGGATTGAGCTGTTTTCTGCTTAATTCATCTGCAGTGTTCACAAATACTCTGCCACATTTGACGGATCTTCAATGACACTGCTTCTTAGCATACTACTTCTATGTTTTCCACTTCCGGAACCTGTCACATTGTTAATGAACTATGAAATCATGCTCAAGTACTTATTCTTAAGTGGATATCACAGGAAACCCTTGTAAATGGGGGAGTGAGAAATACAGCGATAATATGAAATGGATTACTACCAAGAAGCAGAGACTCTGTCTAGGGAAGGTGAAGAAAATCTGTTCTCTGCCTCCTTCTCTGGGTTCTTTCTATGACTGCGTGTCCATTTACTCTCCTGGAGAAGGCGTAAATAGCACATTCACCGGATGGGCCATCACTTGACAAATCAGGGCAAACGGTAAGTACGAACCCCTCCATCGCTCGCTGGATTTGGGGCTCGTAGTTTTACATCTACTATATGCCACATGTTGAGGTTTACTTCAGGGTTTTTCCTAGGTTCTCTTTGATGTACGTGGCTTGTGACACTTGGTTTTTACAGCTACTTTAAAGGCCTGGATTAGACAAATAATAATGTGATTGAGTGTATGGAAGAAAATGAAATGAAAAAGAAAAGAAAAGAAAAATAAAGGCCTGTATTAATTTTTTTTAATGTTCAGCAGAAAGTAGACAAGTTTTGTTATCATGACGTTACGCAACAGAAAGGCTGTGACTCCATGCACGTGCACACACACACACACAATGGTAACTACACAGAGATAAGCAATATGTGAATTGGCTCCATCATTTCGAGATGCAATGACACATACACCAAAACATCAAATTATGTGTCTTAAATATATACAGTTTTGAGGACCAGCAGATGGCGTAGTGGTTAAATTACTGGACACTCCCACATGGCCAACCATACTTTGAGTCCCAGGCCTGATGGCTTGCTTCGTCACTTTCCATCTCTTTCTCTCTCTGTGTCTCTCTCTGGTCAAATTAAAATAAATGAATAAATAAAATTAAATAAATAATTCTTTTTAAAATACATAATTTTTTTATTTCAGTAATATCTCAATACAGTGCAGTCTGAACACTATTGGAGCAATGAAGCCACGCCTATTTGTGTGTTTGTGTGTTTGTTTTGTTTCGTTTCGTTTTTAAGAGAGATTTTTGCCATACAGTGTGTGCACTCACCAGACAGACAGAGAGAGAGAGAAAGACAGAAAGCGAGAAACCCCCCCCCGGGGACACCAGCCACACCACAATCCCTTCTCCAGTCTCCTCTCAGGATTGTGGGCACACATGCACATGTGCCCAGCATGAGTTTCAAACTTCTGGGTTGGGTCTGGGACTTGAACCACAGTCAGCCATTTGAGAGTCCTACAATGTAACCATTACACCAGCTGCTGGTCCCAACCATGGCTGTTTTTTTAAAAAAACAGATTTAGCTTATGAACTGCTGGAATGTTACTGACACAATCTTGCAACCCACATTGATGGCAGACTTAAAAAGTGGAAAATTATCTGCTTATAATAGATTTGGTAATATCTTTGATGGACTAATACACAGTGTATTTATGCTGGGAAAATCCATTTTTTATGTTGTAAAAGTGTACAGTGATTGAATTTAAACAATAAGAAAACTGGGGAAACAAGGTGATATAAGAAAAATATAATAAAATAAAATACGGAAGCTCAAACATACCATTGTGAGCATTGTGCGCATCACTTTACAAGTGTGCCCGTGATAGCTAATAAAGTGTCAAAAATAAGACCACTGCCAAGAACAGAAACTACGAACAGCTTTAAAAAAAAAAAAAAGGTGGGACCACCACATCACTCTGGCATTTATATACAAATATTCTATATCTTTTCCATTTCCAACTTTGGGAATCAATTACTAAATTTATTACCAATTCTGCTAAAGAAAGGCTTATTTTCCTTAGGTTTCCTTATAATTATTGGCTTATTTGAAAGAAAGTTTGTTTTGAAATAATTAATTATGAGTTACGAAAACACATGAAGAGGTCCTGCATAGGCTTCACAGCTTGCCTCAAAAATTAACTCATACATAATTAAGTACAAATTCAAAGCCAGGAAATAGTGTGTGTGTGTGTGTGTGTGTGTGTGTGTGTGGTTGTATGCCATTTTGTCCTGTAGGATGATGCATCTAACCACTACTACAATCACAGACAGAACTATTAGATCGCCCCAAAGATGCCATTCATGTTGCATACCCAACCTCCCTCCACCCTCCCACCACCCCAAATCCCTGGCAACTGCTAGCCTGTTCCTTACCTAACCAGTTTTGTCATTTTGAGACTATTATAGAAATGAAATCATGCATTTTAAGATTGCTTTTTCTCCTTTTTTCACTAGCATATGGCCCTTGATGTCCATCCCTGTTAGTTTATGTATCAATAGTTTGCCCCTTCGTATTCCTGGCTAGATTCACTAAGAGTGGCTCATGTTTGTAAGACAACCAGTTGGAGTGGTGATCAATTAGTCAATATCAAAATGTACACAACTACATGTGTGTGTGTGTGTGTGTGTGTGTGGGTGTGAGTTCTGAAATCTGAGGAAACTCACCTGAGGGAATGTTTTTCATCTTTACACCATTAACCTTAAAACAGTGTATTTTCTACAACCCTGCTCATTCAACCCATTACCCACATATCCAAAAGCACACTGCACGAGGCTGGCATACTAAGCAGGATGAAGGAGTGTTATGGCGCGTGGGAAATGAGCACTTAATTAGAACTCCACCAGAGCCTCCCAATGATCGTAAGAGGATGATATGATGAATCTACAAATGCAAAGCTTTGGGGACCACGAAGACAAATAACAGGGACTTTGCAAGGACAGGCTGGAGCTTTGGGGGTGCACACGCACAGTTCAGCTGTTGTTTGCAGTCCTAAGACAGGCACAGCGAAGGTAGTACAGAAACCGTGACTCCACAAGTCCGCAGTAAAGATCTTACGGAGCTTCAGATCATGGCTCTGTAAAGGCTCCAGTGCATTTATTCACACCCTGACCTAGCTGAAGTTGTCAGCAAAGACAAAAGACAGTTTGGTAAATTCTACCAAGAAACATGCAGAAAATGAGCAACATAGCCTACTCTACACAAAAATAAACCCGTTGGCTATGAATCCCAGTAAGTCCACTCAGAGGATAAAGACTGCTGCAAACATTTTCATCGGTAAGGAGAAATGGATTGCTTGGACTTCTATGAGAAGGACTCTTCCAGTCATAGCCACCAAAGTGAGCGAATCCACCTGGGACAATGAGGGCCTTGGGTAGGCAGGCCAGGGTCCCCGTGAGACACAGGAATCACGTGTCCGGGCCATGGTCGTCTGTGGTAGCGTAGGTGACGTTCAACTGTGATATTACTGGGTCGTCGGAAAAGTCACGATATATTACGTCATGAACTCAACTAATGTCAATCAGAAAAGCACTTCAGTCAAACTAGGGAACTGTAATGACAGCCCCAGTTTAAAAGCCACACAACTAACTCTACATACTTAAAAAGAGCTGGTTCCAGGTAAAAGCTGGACGAAGCCCGGCTTCAGAAACAGAGGCTTGCTGGATTCTCTTACAGTCATTGAACTCACCGCAGTGCTGTTGCCAGCCCTGAGATCTGCTGCGGGCTCCGTCAAGGTCAACACGAGTGATGGCACAGGCTGTGGAGATGGCTCCCAAGAGCCACAGCCACCTCCAGTGAAAAGCTGCAGACTTGAGAGTGGTCCTGCACAACCCAGTGATCCGCACACCTCGCGGTTCCATCTTTATCGCCGCATCCAGTAAGCACAGTGACGTGGGGCACTGTGCGCGATGCAGGGATGGGAGGCCAGCAGACAGCCCGTGGCCTGGAGATCCTGGCAAGCAGAGGTGACATTTATGTGCTCCGGAGTAGGTGGGGTGAGCAGATGCATTTGTGTGAATTGATTACTGTGATTCCTGAGAGAAACTGACCTCTTAGGCCTTTGGTTTCTTTCTTGATATCCAACGTCTTCCCCATTGTACACAAATATCATCTCTGCCACATTTGACTGTGTATTTTAATACTGCCTGTCCTTACAATTCTTTAATCCTGTATCTTCAGAGTGGGAAGCAGTGAAATGGGGTTAACAGGTCTGTTCTCGTCTTCTATTAGGGGCAACAGCCCTGCTCACATCCTGGAGAGGATTCTGTGCAGACACCTGGGAACGCCACAACCCACACGTGATGACCACACAGCGGCAATCTCTGCCCAGGTCTGTCCACAGTAACCTCCCTTTGGACCTAAGTGCTCCAACCCTAACCCCATTTCCTGTCAGCTTCTCCCTTTTGGTCGGTTTGTTTGCTATAGTGTGTGTGCACTCACCACAGAGAGACAGAGAAAGTGTCACCCCCCAGGGTGATGGCCATGCTACAATCCCTTCTCCCTCATTCTCCTCGTAGGATTTTGGGCACACACGCATGTATCCAGCATGATTTTCAAGCCGCTGGGTCCGGGACTAAATGTCACAGTCAGCCATGTGGGACCCAGCCTCCTTGACCTCCACACCACCTACTGGCCACGTGGGACCCAGTATCCTTGACCTCCACATCACCTGTGTTGGCCATGTGGGACCAGTCTCCTTGACCTCCACATAACCTGTGTTGGCCATGTGGGACCAGCCTCCTTGACCTCCACATCACCTGTGTTGGCCATGTGGGACCCCGTGGTCGACTACATGGGAGTCAGCGACATAGCCATTATGCTAACTGCTGGTTCCCCCCACTGTGTTTTTTAAGGCACCAGGTCTGTAACTTAAACCACTTTCTGGCCATTGAGGACCCAGTCTCCTTGACCTCCACACCACCTGTTGGCCACGTGGGACCCAGCCTCCTTGACCTCCACACCACCTGTGTCGACCATGTGGGACCAGACTCCTTGATCTCCACACCACCTGTGTCAGCCATGTGGGAGCAGTCTCCTTGACCTCCACACCACCTGCTGGCCATGTGGGACCAGCCTCCTTGACCTCCACATCACCTGTGACGGCCATGAGGGACCCAGCCTCTTTGAT
>NW_006198133.1:473527-483555 GCF_000334495.1 Tupaia belangeri chinensis
GGCCATGTGGGACCCAGCCTCCTTGACCTCCACACCACCTGTGTCGGCCATGTGGGACCCAGCCTCCTTGACCTCCACATCACCTGCTGGCCCAAGTTCTCCCACAGTGGCAAGCTCACAGACACTAATGAGCAGTGGCCCGGTGACAGCTATACAGCTATACAGTCCAGAAAGGCAGGACTAAGGCCCTTGCCTTCAGCTTCCAAAACAGACCCTAAGTATATGAAAGAGCGAAACCTGAGTCACTGCCACCTGCCCCCACAGCAGCATTCCGGAGCAAGGCCATTGGCTCTGGGCTTCTCCTTCCCGTAAGCCAGCGGCACGTCCAGCTCTCTAAACCATGGCAGTCCTGTCAGCCTTCTGTTCCTGAGCGCAATACAACGTCCAAAACGTCTTCCAGAGGAGGAGAAAATGCTTGTGTGTAAAACATAACAAGTAATTTATGATTTAACTAAAATTCACCTGGAAATTATTTAAATAGTGAACTGACTTATCTCTAACCACATGTAGCTGGTCATGACAAAAACCTCGTCTGAGATGCAATGCCAGTGTGCGTGAATATTAAGTATAAATTAAAGCGGGAATTTGTCACACTTACTCCTGAAGTATGTAAAGCGCACACTGCCTGTCTATGGCCTGCCTGATAACCTCTCAGCTGGAGCTCTTCCATCTCCCAGAGGGCAGGAGGACAGGACTGTCCTTACGCATTTTAGCAAATGGCCGTGTTCATTTCCGTCCCTTTCTCTCTTTTTTCCTTTCAATGTTACCTTTTACCCTTGTCAACACTGAAGCCGCTCAGCTATGGTGACCCGGCACGGTGTCCCTTTTCTGCTTCTTTTTAAATGGAAAGTAAATGGCAGAACATGAAGCGGTGCTGGAGTTCCCTGGTGACAGGGCAGAGGAGACCAAACGCTGACCATCTGTCGGGGCAGGACAGCCCGACCTGGTCGGGAACTGCAGTGTCTCCTCCAGGGCTCCCGGCGAGCAGGGTGACTGGCACCTGCTGGCTGCTGGCTCTGCCCAGAAGCGGGGCGTGAGCACATGGCTGGAGGCCTCTCCACTGGCAGCTGCCAGAACCCAGGGGCACTTCTGGAGGAAGACGAGGGGCAGGAAGCGAGGGGCAGCAGAGGTGCCCTGAGGTGTCGCCCACGCGGAAACGAACATCCACTGCTCCCCAACCACTGAGACGCCACCCGTGTGCTGGGCCTGTGTCGCTCTCGAGGCGTTATTTAAGCAGCACAGGCCAAGTGACCTGAGAGAAAGTCTCCGCGCACCTGCGATCAGCTCGGCGGCATCGGAAAGACCAGGGCAGATACATCGCCAGCCTGGGGGCGCCGCCTGGTAACGTGCGGGGACAAACAACCCGGTCTTTATTGCGAAGATCAGTAGGAACAGGGATGAAAGAACTTCTCAAGGGAAAAAGTACTGATCACAACAAGGCGGTGCGTTTTCCTCACGCGTCCCCTGGTTACCGCACGGCCATCGGCGGCCCCGCAGTGCCCACGTCACCGCGCTCTACACCTGCTAAGGATGCCGCCGTGGGGTTTTATTTTGTTACTATGTTTGGGTTCTTTGGTTCTTTAAGTAGGACTCAGATTTTGTTAGGTTAAGTCCACTTTAACTGATGGCTTCCCAGGAATAGTTTTCATCTCACTGTGGTTTAAGGAACAGACCTAAAGAAAATACACAAGAAAGCGGTGGCAGCGAATACATCACGGAGGCCCAAACGACGAGGCTTGTGTCTTTCCGCCCTTGCCCACACAAAACAAAACCGGGCCGGAAGGCCTGCCTTATGAGCTCCTGCAGGCCCCGGGGTATCTTCAGGTGGGTTACAGTACAGCCGCCAACAAGAGTCCCCACGCCAACAGCTTATGAAGCCACGGCTAATGACTTGGACGAAGTTTTAGAAAGCTCTCCAAATATATCCGTTCTTGAAAAGTGTACTCCAGACATGGGGGTACTTTCCAGTTGCCTTGACCACGGCTCTGACATGGCACCCACAAGCATGCCTGCTCCCGGTCCCATGACTGTGCCCTAGGCCAGATGCCGTCTGTCACACTAACACGACCCCCGCAGCAGCGCAATTAGGGACAGGAGGTGCGCCTACCGGCCCGCATCCGCTCCTCCATCACATCTACCTGAGTTTACGGGGGCCAGGAGCCATGAACACTGAAGCCCTCGTAAGGAAGCTGTCCGTGAAGCCACACTCGGCTCCGCGAAGTCACACATCTGTAACGCAGACTGTGACGGGAAAGCCCTGGCTTGCTCAGTGTGCTTGCGGGCCAGGAACCCTCATTAGTGAAGACAGGGTGAGATTTCCCTTCCACCACGCCTCTGTCTCACTTTCTTATATATTTAGACTTGATATTTAGAAACATTTCAAGGGAAGGAAAGACTAAGCAGAAAACGGAAAATAAAAAGTAGTGGGAGAGGATTAAAGAAAACCACAGACATTGGAAGACTCAGAAGGAAAAGCTCTGGCAGGCTGAATCCCTGCAGTGGTGACACTGTTCCCCACGCCTGCAGGGCACTGGGTGCAGCACCTGTCCCCTCAAGGTGCCAAGTCTGTCGGTGCTCAGCCCTCACATACGGCAGAGTAGAGTCAGCCCTCCGCAGCATTCAGGGGGCCCACTGGACCTGTTTATGAGTTTGTTTACTTTTAAGAGAAATTTAATGAAGAGAAGGCTGTTAACAGACCAGCCCTGCCTCCCCTCTGGCCCTCGATGCAGTGGGAATGGTAAACACACGAGGTGGGTCTCCTCTGTTAAGGCCTGGCGTTTTCCAGGTTGTCATTACCAGTGCGCTGGTATATTTCGAAATCAACCCGACCACCCTGTGCACAAGGCTTCTGCTAGACAAAACGGCCCCCACAGAGAGAGTTGGAGACATCCTTTCCTCTGGAAGGAGGTGCAGAATGAACGCGACGTCGTTCTCTTGATCACAGGTCTTTATGCAGAACGCGGCAGAGTATGAAAGAGTAAAATGTGATCAGATGGCTCCCAGCCCAGGAGCCTCTTCACCAGCCACAGAACAACCACCTCAGGAGAGGGCAAGACGTAGCTCAGTGGACACCAACACGCAGCTACTCGACAGCCGTGTCGTTCTTAACCATACGGAAATGCCATCCCTCTTTCAGCTGATGCTTGCCCTGAGGAGGATGAGTGCTAGCATGGAATGTCCGAGAACTTAGGGCAGCTCTCGAGCAGCACCGGGCACACCCACTGGAGAGCGGCGAAGGCTCAGACCAGGCAGATAGGAGGACATTTGGGGCAGGGCTCAGGACGGGGCGCTGTGGGAGACGAAGGGGGACCTGGACTAATATAAGGGCGGTGGGGAGAGGAACACTGAAAGAGAAAAGGAAGAAGGGCTGGTGAAATCAGGTCCAGGTAAGAAGAGAGAGGGTGGAAAATGCAGTCGATATGAGGCAGAAAACTGACCACTGAAGAATGAAGCGCTGCGTGCTGGGAGGCGGAGCCGTGCCCTCTGCACTGAGTGTTTCAGAAATCCAGAACTGCACGCAATGAATGCACGGCCGCTGGCCCGCGACAGCAGCTGTACCCGCCGCCCCGACTCGGAGACGACGCTGTACTATGCTACGACTACGCTGAGCGCGTCATCAGTCAGAACACACCTGGTGTTAAAGAAAACGATTGTGGAGGGCCAGCAGGTGGCCTGGAGGCTAAAGCACTGGATCCACATTGCCAGCTGTGCAGTTCAAGTCCCGGGCCCGGCAACCTAAGAGTCGCCCTGAGCTCATGTGTATGCGTGCGAAATCCAGAAAGAAAGGAGAAGGGATTGCGCATAGCCATTCCCCCTGGTGATGGCCAACCGAAGGTGATTTCTCACTTTGCTTCTTTCTTTCCTTCCACCTCTGTCTCTTTCTGGTGAGCACACGAGCCTCATAGACAAAGTCTCCCTCTTCCAAAGCGGTGCACCACGCCGTCAGTCAGGCAGGACCAGGCAGGACATTGCCATCTGGGTCTCTGTAGTGGCTGACGGGGCACCCACTCCTTGGGTCTGTGGCAGAGAACTGAGTCACCTGCCATGTCCTGGACGCCACATTGGTATGCATGGCCAGTTTGCTCATAATTTAACTCCTCTTTATCTCCCATGTTTCTCTAGGACATAGTAACTCAACCTGGGATTCACTTCACGTGAGGCAGTCAGACAGGTTTAGGAATATTTATCACCTTTGGCGTCTGAGTGAGGACATTTCCTACCTCTGTGACATGGCCCAATCTCTGTCTGCCATGGGCTTTGCCTCCCTGGGTTAACAATGCTAACCTAGCAGGTTATTGTGAGGACTGAGAACAATAAAATAATGTGCTCAGCTCATGGGGACACCTGTTAAATGTCAGCTGCTATCAAAGCATGCACTCTTGTACATCCCATGAAAGAAGACATCGAATGTGCTTCTGTATAATTTATCTAAAACATAAAAGCATGTTTAAAACGCAATCAGCAACGAGTATATTACTAAATTTATAACACATTACCCTTAAGGCCCTAAAATAAAGTATTTAGGAAAATGAATAACTAGGTAAAAATGCACACACATAAACAGAAACACAGAAAGAACGGAAAACGATGTGAATAATGACCATTTCTGGGTTATAAGATTTACAGTAATTCATTGTCTGCCTTTTATGTATCTTTCTATCAATTCTAAAGTTTCTATACTCACACAACATTTATTATTTCATAGTTAGATTATATAAATGTATCTATATTTAAACATATCTATTTAAAATAGTTATGCATTACATTACAAATATAATATTTTAAATAGCTGTATTAATTCCATAATGTGAGGAAAATGCCTTTTTAAATGTATTTCTTTCATTAATGATAGAGAGAGACAGCGCCCCCCGGGCCCTGATCCCGCCAGCCCCCCCCCCGCCGCGTCAGTCAGCTCTGTATGACTGTGTGCTGAGGGTGCCCAAACAAGTCTCTAGACTTAAACTAGGAGCCTCCCAGGTGGGCCTGCCTCGCAGAGCACATTTTTCCACAGAGCCATCATCTAGCCCCCTGGAAAGGGAGTTGTTAAGGTTATGGCTCACTTCGGGTTTGAAGACATAGTCTCTAGCACAGTAGACAATGTCTGGGCCGTCTCTGTTCCTGGGAAGAAGGAACCTCTCGAGTTTCACATGGCCCTGCTTTATCCTTGAACGGGGTGGCCTGAAGGCTTTCTGCATTAGTGCACTGCTATGGGCCAACAGAGTTACCTGAGACGGAGTGATTCATAAAGAATCGAGATGCTCATTTGGCTTAAGATTCTGGTGACTGGATGGGGACCAGCAGTTAGCGTAATGGCTATGTCGCTGGACTCCCACGTAGTCGACTGTGGTTTGAGTCCTAGACCTGGTGGCTTAAACTCACGCCGGGCACATGTGCGTGCATGCCCGAGATCCCGAGAGGAGAATGGAGGAGAAAGGATTGCGGCGTGGCCATCCCCCCCTGGGGGGTGATTTCTCACTTTCTATCTCTCTGTCTCTCTCTGTCTGTCTGGTGATTGCACGTGCCCTACAGCAAAAACCTCTCAAAAAAAAAAAAAAAAGATGGCTTCTGATTCCAACAACTCTAAAGAGGTTACTCTGATTCTTTACAAAAGCCAGATCTGTAGAAATCCCAATAGTAACAACAAAGAAATGTGTATATTAGATTCCACGTAGCCCCTCTTAAAGATGGCAATATTCCAAGGGGGATAAATAGTAAAAGGAATAAAGAATGCTCACTGGCAATAGGCAATAAGAAAAAAGTTCCTTCCACCAACACTCCATGCTCTACTCACCTGGCACATGGATACAAGTAAACGTTCAAAATGTCCTGATGTATCAGACCTAATATCCTTTTCAAGATCTCGTCCAAATTCTGATTGATAACATCTGACAATTTCTCGGATTTCCTGATTCGTTCTTATGCATAAAATCTCGATTAAGACACGTTCCTGAGTTCCTACACCCTATAAAAAAAAATAGGAGGAATTATACCAAAAAACTCACAAAAAAGTCTCTGAAAGTAATTAAATCTTAACTGTTCTATCACATATTTCTTTGTCCTCTAGGACAGGAAAAGCTGCATATATTCAGATGATATGAAATAGTATCCGACTTTAAAGTATCTCTATAAATTCAGAACCACCATAATCTGGGGAATCTTATATAATAAAATAGGATAAATATTCAAAATAAATGACAAATAGTACCTGCATTGCATTCCGTAAACTCCAGGCATCATAATAGGTAGGTGGCATGAACAGGGCAAGGATCAGTTCTTCCATGTTTCCACTTAATTCTGATTTGAGATCTTTGATTAAATCCTGTTTAATTACAAATGCAAGCTAAGTTTGTGTGCTCTCCAAATTTTGTTGCCTTCATCTTTTTTTTTTTTTTAGTTTAGTTTATTCTTTCTTACATGAGAGAGAATGCTCTCCTAACAGGGTCTTCGTACTGTATCGACTCCTAGTTAGCCAAAATCCTGGGCACAAACATGAACACCGAGTGTGCACAGGGAGACCTCGGGTTACAACAGGGAACCTTCCTATGTGGCCTCAGCATCACGGAGGATTGCTCTACCACTACACCACCACCGATAGCCTGTTACTTAAATCTTTTTGGGAAAAATGAAATGGAACTGTTTTACAAATACCTAAATTTCAAATCTGAATATTACATACCGAGAAGTAAATATATAGTTTGTTACCTCAAGCACATATATTTTTTCTAAAACACAATTTCTTCACATTTACATCCTTACTGCAGCTTTACCACTCCAGACACAAATATAAGATTTACATGAAACAAAGAATAATTAAACTTAACAAAACAATAATTAGATATTAACTTAGTATAAGAAACTATTCTTGGTTTTAAGAGGAAATCGAAATTATCATCTTGTTCTTATTTAGAAAACCAGGATAAACATCTAAAACAAGGTAATATAAGGCAATCTGTATGCTAGCAGCAGGTAAGCAGCAAAGAAATAACAGAAAAAGTTGAAAAAAGAAAAAACTTTAACGTGGGCTAAAGAACTCAGAGAAAGCTTTTAGTCCAGAAGAAGCACAAATAAGAAAAGGGACGGGGTTCTTAGCCTAAACTATGCATTAAAATCATCTGTAGCGCCTCAAAAAAGGAAAACAAAACAAAACAAAACACATTGATGCCCAGAACTAAGACTCAGTGATTTCATATGTTTTTAAGTTAAAAAGAGATTATGATGTTCAGGTAAGGCGGATAATCACTAGTAAAGAGATAACTGGTCAATAGAATAATAAGACAAGTTAGTGAAAAAGGTTTTCATAGTAAATTAATAAACAAAATTGTAACAAAATCTTATATTATTACCTTGAATGTCAACCTAACAAAGGTAGACTTGTTAGGAGGAGCTACGAGAAACCTTTATGCCCTTTATGCAAAAAAACGGCATTGATATGCATGCAAGATGCAAGATGGACTACAGTGATTAACAGCTATAGGTGGAGAACATTTAGGTTGCTGGGATATTTAGATAAGAAATAAAGGGGGACCAGCAGGTGGCATGGTGGTCAAGGCACTGGACGGACACACGGACGGACAGACGGGGACACACACACACACGGCCAACCATGGGTTGAGTCCCAGACCTAGTGGCTTGCTTTCTCACTTTCCCTCTCTCTGTGTGTCTTTCTCTGATCAAACTAAAATAAATGAATGAATAAATAAACAATTCTTTAAAAATAAATAAATAAATAAAACTAGGGGGCCAGCAGATGGTGTAATGGTTATGTTGTTGAATTCCCACATGGCCAACTGCGATTCAGACCCAGTGGCTTGAAACTCTCAATGGGCACATGTGCATCCATGCCCAACATTGTGGGAGAAGACTGGAAGAGAAGGGATTATGACATGGCCACTCCCCTTGGGTAGGTGATTTCTCAATTTCCTTCTCACTGTCTCTCTCTCTCCAGCAAGTGCATGCAACCCTATGGCAAAATCCTCATCAATCAATCAATCAATCAATCAATTGATCTAGGTAAATAAACAATTGTTAGGACAAGGAAGACCTGGCATACAGTAAGCACTGACCAAATATTCATTATTAATAAAAAAGAACATGAAATCAAAGATGATTCCACAGCTGGTTAGAAAAGTAATTTAATTGCTAGGAGGTGTATGCGCTTACCAGAGAAACAAAGTCTCTATCCACCGCAGTATGGTCATACAACAACACTTCCTTCTTCCATTTCCCTATCCTATCAGGATTTTTGGCTTTCAAGCAATTCACTCAGCGTCTTTGAAGCCACGGGGCCAAAATTTGAATCACGTTCAGCCATGTGGGATCTGGCCTCCAATGTATAGCACTTAACTACTTACTATGAGGCCGGCCCTACAATAGCATTTTTTATTAATTCATAGAAAACCAAGAGAGGAGGTAGCTGGGAATAACAAAGTCTAAAGCAATATACGAGAAAATTCAAAACATCATAGCACAGACTAAATGTTTACAACATGGAAAATGCCTTTTGAAGAAAATGAGTCTGATGTTGAGTATGAAGAGAAAGCTAGGGTTTGTGTCACATAATCAGTTTTAAGACAAAAGAAGTGGATCTGGAATGGGCAAAGAAAAGCAGAGTAGAATGGGAAAAGTGAGATTAATTAATGGATAGCTCCTCATTCTGAGAAAAGCAAACTGGATGCTTGGGACATTAGGAAATGTTTAAATGGCAAACCAATGCTGCCCAGTTTTCCCAATATTGGGGGAGAACAATGGCACTTTTAGCTATGAAGTCTTGCTGGCTTTAGTAACTAATTATCCATTTAACAAATATTTATTAATGCTACTTGTCACTGTACACTTGGTGCTACTGATACAAAGATGAATATGACAAAGTTTGTCCTAGGGGAGCTCAGTTTCAGGAGTGGGAAGTGAGATTAGCAACAGAGGTTTACAAAGTACTATGGGACCACAAGGGAAAAGGCAGCTAAATTCTACCCACAGCAGTGAGAGAAACTTCAGAGAAGCTGATATCTAACCCAAATATCGAGACAGTTGTTTCCAACACAGAAAAAAAAGGAAAAGGCTTTGTAGGTCAAGAGAACAACACGTCTTCGCTTATTCATGCACGTACTCTTTAATATTAAGAAGCGAAAAATATCATGGTGTGTGCAGAGAATCCTAAGTAGTTCCATGTAACTGTAAGACAGAATATGTTTAGAGAGAGGGAAGTAGATGATGTTGCCAAGGACCAAGAATAAGCAGGGACTACGTAATAAGCCTTGAATTCCACTGCAAGGAGATTGAGAATTAAACTCTTGATCATGGTTGTGGTCATAATCTACTTCCTACTAAACAGCTAGTGCATAAAAGACACAGAACAAAGTATGATTGTGAGTTCGAGGACTAGCCTAGAATTACAAAGTCTTTTAAGAGAAATAGTGACTATTCGACTCCTGAGGTTTCTGAAGTCTAGTGGTCTCTCCTTTATATCATAGGTACTAACAAAAAAGAAGTAGCCAATCTGACATGAATGCCGTCTGCAGGCCATAGTGCTCACTCTAGAGAAGAAAAAAGCATGTACCTTGCCATACATGGTCTTAAATGCTGCTTTGATTTTTTGCCTCTGGTCATTGGATCGGTTGGCCACAACATCCACAATAGCCTGCTCGTCTGTCCCTGGAAGAACCACACATGTTTAAGGAGGACAAAGTCTGTGCTGAGGCTCCTTTAGGTTATCTCTTAAAATGGTTACAAGGCACTAGGAGCCAGATGAAGCAAGTGTGTGCACAAAGACTGACACAAAAACTTGGCATATGACATAAGGTTTATTTGTACTTTAAAACCAATCACTTTAAATTAGAAAACGCTGTTTTCCTTACCAAACCCCTTCATTGCTTTACGGAGAATTTCTGCATCTCTCATGGCATCAAAGTTGGCAGCTGGACGGATTGTTCCCTGATTCATCACAGCAGGCTGAGAATGAAACACATAAAATCCATGTCAGGATTCTTGCTAATAAAAAAAAAAAAAAAAAAAAAAAAAAAAACTTCCAA
>NW_006198133.1:487559-488159 GCF_000334495.1 Tupaia belangeri chinensis
TTTCGGTCGGGTGAGTGCACGTCCCCTACAGCAAAAACCTCTTCAAAAAAAAAAAAAAAAAAGATTCTGGTGGCTGGAAAGTTTAACGATATGGGGCTGGCATCAGGCTGGCTTCCAGCGCTACTTCACGACATGGCCCACAGAGGCAGAGAGGACGGCAGAGGCGTGCAGAAAGACCAGGAGGCAGCCATATTCCTTTTACACCAACCTGCCCTTACGAGAGGTAGAACTCACACCCCTTCACAAGACGCCTTAACCTTAGGGGTGATGCCTCCATGATCCAAACACGGCCCACTACACATTGGCTCTTAAAGGCCTCACTGCCTCCCAATGCCGTCACACTGGGGACCGAATTCTAAATCAGGAACCTTTGGGGGACAAGCCATCATCTGCCCCAGAGCATCTGTGTTTCACATAAGGTGAGGAAAGGAGTAAGAGATGAACATACAATAAATAAAATTTTAAAACTCTAGGAAAGAAAAAAAGAAAGAGAGAGAGGGAGGGAGGAGAAGGAAGGAATGTACCTACTTTTTTGTGCCTACACACCAAAACTGACTTTTTTTTTTTTTTTGAGAGGGTTTTGCTATAGGGTGGGTGGTC
>NW_006198133.1:488237-499579 GCF_000334495.1 Tupaia belangeri chinensis
GAAATCACTCCCCAGGGGGGATGGCCACGCTGCAATCCCTTCTCCTCCATTCTCCTCTCGGGATCTTGGGCACACATGCACACGCGCCTGGCATGAGTTAAAGCCACCGGGTCCAGGACTCAAACCGCAGTCAGCTACATGGGAGTGCAGCAACATAGCCATTATTCTAATTGCTGGTCCCCAAAACTGGCTTTTTGACAATCTGGTTAAATTCAATCAAACTGGTCATTTTAAAACAATGATCTCTTCAGACTCAACCAGTAGCTTTCTAATTAAATCAAACTTTACATTTTGATTTATTCCTGAAAAATATTTCTACTTGTTTACAATATTCAAGCAGATTAAAGCAGCCCCTGGACAAAAAGCAGCCTAGAGGATTCTGCAGAAATCCAAGGTACAGCTCAAAGACCTGCAGGTGACAATCACACCTGTCTTTTGTTCTCCACTCCATTCTAGGCAGGTGAACCAACCCACACCGTGATCTGGCCACTGGTCACAGCCTCTGGCCAGGACTCTCGGGTACGTCGAGGCTCTAGACCACACATAGGAAAAGCAGATCTCGACCTGCACTGTTCTATCTGCTGAGACAGCCATCCCCACGAGAAGTGTTGAAGCAGAGTCCAGAGGACCACATGTCTCTTCTAAGAGGCAAGCTCCACATCCACCAGCCACCACTAGAGTGAAGCCACGTGCCAGGTATCGCGAGAGGATGGTAACACCAGACCAGCTGCACTTTCAGGGCCTATCCTAGTCTTTCCAATTATTTGTTTGGTCTAGATTTAAATAGTTTCTTACGTGGAATAAAGGCACAGCCTGCCACAAAGTGAAAGGAGTAAGACGCTCGATCTCACTGGCAGGTTTGGAGAACATCTCCAAAGAGCAGCAAACACTTAGAGCTAATACAATTTCATTTCTGCCAAGGGAAAAAGATGGCTCTGGGCTCACACGAAGATCATTAAACAGAGAATTATAACCATTTATTTATCCAAAAAGATTTCTCAGTCAACATTGATTCAATCTCTCTTTGTAAAATACAAACTGTGATCCCAAAAGGCTTACAGTTTAACAGAGGAAGAGGAACACATAAAAATGCACTAAAGGGACCAGCAGTTAGCATAATGGCTATGTCGCTAGACTCCCATGCAGTCGACTGCGGTTCGAGTCCTGGACCCGGTGGCTTAAAACTCATGCCGGGCGTGTGAGCATGCCCAAGATCCCGAGAGGAGAATGGAGGAGAAGGGATTGTGGTGTGGCCATCTCCCCTGGGGGTGATTTCTCGCTTTCTGTCTCTCTGTCTCTGTCTGGCGAGCGCACGCGCCCTATAGCAAAAACCTCTCCAAAAAGAAAAATAATGCACTAACGAACACAAGCAACAGAAATACACACACACACACAAATACATAACTATAGTAAAGCCCCTCTTCCCTTTTTTAGTGAAGTTTAATTTTGTTTATTTATTTTACATTCAGTGACTGTGTGTCATTACAGCATACCAAATGAATGTTCCCATCATGATTACACTGTATATTGGTCCAAAGATATTACCTACATATTATCATCAACAGATAATTTTCCATTTCTGTACCCCTTAAACGTTTTTCTTCTTTCTTTTCCCCCTTGATTCCCTGCTCCCTCTCCTCAGTCTAGTTTGAGCATTTCCAACAATGTTAGATGCATTCTAGTCCAGAGAGATAGATATTCTTCAGGAGAAGCAAGCACCACAAAAAATGTCCTTGACCAAATAAATTTAAGACAGAGTGAAAAAATACAATTCACTTGAGCACACTAAAGACTGAAAACTCTGTGCCAGGAGGTGGCATGGTGGTTAAGGCACTGGATCCTACATAGCTGACTCCATGGTTCGAGCCCCAGACCCAGTGGCTTTAAAAATGTGTGCATGCCCAAAATCTCAACAGGAGACTGGAGGAAAAGGGACTGTAGTGTGGCCATCCCCCTAGGAGGTGATTTCTCACTTTTTTTGCTTTTATGTATTTATTTTTCTCTCTTTGGTAAGCACCCATGCCCTAAAATCTTTTTTAAAAAAAGTATTTTAAGTAAAAAGGCTGAAAAATCCTAGAGCAATGTTTAATCTAACAATCCTCAAATTTATTTAACCCCACAACCTTTATTTAACCTTACGGTTATAAACATCTGTGATGGTCTAAGATATAGTAGCAAGTTACTTAATTAAACACTTGGTCTGGATGTTGCTGGGAAGGTATTTTGTATAAACAGTTAGCATCTCCAATTAGGTGACAATAAAAGATTGGCCTCCCCTATCTGAGTAGGCCTTACCCGATCATGTGAAAGGCCTTCAAAGCAAAAGCGAGACCTGAGTTAAAGTAGGGTACAGGCGTCTCCCCAGCCAGGTGGATAGGTCCAAAGTCTACGCCTTGTGACAAAGATTCTGAGTTGACTGAACTTTAACCAGGCTGCTGACCCTCCCTTTTGGCCCATCTGTGCACCCCCTCGTAAAGTACGGTGTTCTCAAGAACCCTGCTCCCTCAGTTCAGTGAGGACCCCACCCTTCGTGTCTGCCATCCCCAACATCTGACCAGGTCCTCATCCCCTCCACCTCCAGGCTGTGCCTTCAACAGAAATCCCGCCAGGATGGCAGAGCCAGAATGCGCCTGATCTCTGGTGCTTCCTCTTAGTGACTGTCTATCCACCATCCCTGCTCCGCCAATTACACGTGTCCACGTGGTATTCAGAGCTGAGCCCGATCTCTCTTCCCATGGCAAGATCTCATCACAGCAGTGCCTAAACCTGCCTCGATGGTCCTGAACACAGTCTGCCCTACCGTGCTTTAACGAGTGTCATTAGAGATCTCATCTAACACCTCCAGGGCTGTGGAGGTACATGGGAACACACTCTTAGAGGAGCTTCCAAGCCAGACACAGGCCCCAGCAGCAGTGCAGGGGCAGAGCAGAGTGCAGGGCTGCTGGGGCCTCCCTGGGATGGTGCCTGTGTTTCTCCGAAGAAGGCCATGGTGTGTAGGAAGCAGAAGGGCAGGTGAGGTGTAGAGTGAGGCCCACCAACGTGGGACGGCAGGACACGTCCTGGGAGGGCTCGAGCCCCAAGTGCAGAACACAGGCCTGCTGGGAATTCAACAGGAAGAGCCACAGGAGCTGTGGAGACCTGCAATTGGCACAGAGGAGTTCCATAACCTGCACAGGAGCGGAGGTGCGAACGGATCTGAAATCACCAAACTTGGCCTTGGGACGGTTGTCTCCCAAGCAGAGTGGGAAGAGGACAGAAGTAGAGACAAAATTTAGGGTAAGAGCACAATCGTCCAGAAAAGAGCTCCACGTGACTTGAACTTACATAGGGGAGAACTGATTTTAAATATATTTAAGAGATAGAAATCATACTTATTAACTTGTATTGCATGTGTGCAGCAAGCACTATGCCAGGGACTTGATAATGCATAAGGTCACTGAATCCCCAAAATAACCTTATGACTTTATTATACCTCTTCTGCAGCTCAGAAAGAGTAAGTGACTTGCCCAGGATCATCCACTCACTAAGTGGAAGAATAGGTCTTCGTAGTGGGCGTGAAGGAAAAATCCAGAATACCTCCAAAGGTAGAAAGGATGGTGGTAACTTTTACTGAGATGGGCTACCCAAGTTTGAAGAGCAGGTTCTGTGGCTGTTGTCTGGGGGTGGTTAAAAGATGGACTTCGTGGGCCAGCAGGTGGTGTGGAGGTAAGGGGCTAGATCCCACACGGTCGGCTGCATGGTTTGGGTCCTGGATCCCAGCAGTCTGAAGGTCATACTAGGCGCATGTGCACACATGCCCAAAATCCCGAGAGGAGACAAGGAGAAGGAACTGTGGTGTGGCCATCCCCTCTGGAGGGTGATTTCTCATTTTCAAAAAAAAAAAAAAAAAAAAAAAAAACAAAAAAAAAAAAAAAAAAAAACAAAGAAAGAAAAGAAAAAGAAAAATCCAAGGGGAAAAAAAAAAAAAGAACTTTGTTTAGAATAGCCTGCATCAAAGTTGACAGTACATCTTCCGATGCTCGAGCAGGTCATCTTAACTGAGGGCCTAGAGCTCATCTCCCTGTCACAATGAAACTGACCTCCTTTTTCAAAGATGTTCTGGGGCCAGTCGGTGATTTGGTGTTTAAGGCAGCTGGGTCCCACAGGGCCAGCTGTGCAGCTGAAACCCCAGACCTGGAGGCTTGAAAAACATGCCAGGCCTGTGTGTGCACGCCCAAAGTCCTGAGAGGAGTGTGGAGGAGAAGGGATTGCAGCATGGCCACCTCCTTAGGGGTGCTTTCTCATTTTCCACTCCCTCTTTCTGTCAAGTGCACATGCCCTATGCCAAAACTGGAAAGAAAAACTTTTGACTTCACACCCTTCCCTTAAACACGCATTTCAATATGCTCCACTGTCTAAGTACAAAATCCCACGGAATCTTCCCCCGCCAGATGCGAAGGTTTTCACTGCTTAGTACATTCCCATCAGCGTACTTTATTGGTAGCAGTATGTTTTTATACAACTTTTAAAAAGTGACTTAAGACATTCAATCATTCCGTAACATGTAAGACTTCATCAGCGATAAAATAATCTCTCACAAATTCTCCCCAGGAAAGAGCTATAAATAATGTATGTAGATACTCGTCCTTCTGGGGGGCAGAGTTTAAGCCCCACCTTCCCCACCCAGTTCCCGAGACTGCACAGAACCAGGAAGGGGTGAGGAGTGACGACACGGGGCATTCAGCAGGTGACGAGGGCAGGCGGCACGAGAGACGGTGCGCTGTACCGCGTGCCTCGCGATGTCCCAGAAGGTTCTCCACTTCTGCGGTAGTCTTTCTAAAATGTCATAACCCCGGTAAGCAAGAAAAGCAACCATCGACCTTAGGGGGTGTTCTACAAGATTCTTGGCCAGTACTGCTTAAGACTGTACATGTAAACAGCAAGGAAAGGCAGAAGCAAGACCAGGCAGGCATGATAACTACGAGCAGTCCGGACGACCTCATAAGAAAAAGAACATATTCACATAAAAGCTGGTGAAACCCAAAGAGAGTCTGGAGTTCAATGAATAGTTTCAAAAGAAAATCAATATTTAGGGGCCAGCAGATGGCACAGTCGTTAAAGTGCTGGACTCCCACATGGCTGACCACAGTTCGAGTCCCAGACATGGCGGTTTGAAAATCATACCAGACACTTATACGTTATGTGCCCAAAATCCCAAGAGGGGATGGAGGGAAAGGGATTGCACTGTGGCCATCTCCCCTGGGGAGCGATTTCTCACTTTCTCTCTCTGTCCAGTGAGCACACATGCCCTATGGTCAACACCTAAAAATAAAACAAACAAACGAACAAAAGTCATATTTATTATTATTCAAATAAAAATATGCAGTATGTATATAGCTTTTTTAGCCTAACAAATATAGCCATGTACTTAACTCTTTTTCAGTCTTTGCAATAATCTTGTACAAAAGCAACTAGTATTTTCATTTTAGAGATGAGAAAAGTCAGGCTCATGGCCCTTTAAAAGGTCCCTGAACAGCAGCAGCTAATAGGTATCAGCGTTGGAATGCATTTCCCCACTCCCACCGTTGCCCTTGGGCTTTCTGCTAAAACCCACTAGAGCCACGGACCTGTGCTCTGTGGCCTGCAGCCCCTCTTTCTGTTCTCGGCATTGCCCTACGGCCAGCACGGCACCAGAATTCTGGAATCCAGATGTCCTGCGAGGCTTGTGCTCCTCCTCCTCTATGGAGAGCCATTTCAGAACTCATCCCCACCCAGAATGACACTCAGGTGCCTCTCCTGGGCCATGTGGTCTCTATTTTCCTTTCTAGTTGTAGACATAGGTGTCTTATTTAAATATTTCTCAACAATTGAATTGTTTTCTTGAGTGATATGAAGAAATTCCTTCACCAGGAGACTAAAACTATGAAAAGCAACTACTAAAGAAATGGGGGATGAAATTGGAAATCAAATTTTATTTTACCACTAAGTTACCGAGTCAGAGAAATATACTTTTTAGGTATACCTAATAGATAGTGACATCATTTAAACGTAAGTAGTCTCTTCATGAGTCACATGGAAGTCACAAAAGGTCTTGTTTTTTATCAGTGTACACAGACTAATAATCTGCTTTAAAATACTCACTTCTGTCTTGTGTTTTTTAGATTCTTAAATGACTTAAAGAACTCTATTCCTTATTTCAGTATCATAAGCAAGCTGCAGTAACTGAGGATCTGGATATTTAAGTTGTCAGCGAAGAACATGTTATCCTGAACAGAAGATTAATAACTATATTACAGAGGAACCGGAGCTCTTCTGAGGAGTCCCTTCGAGCCTGATGCCTGGTACCAGCAGTGGGCCCTTTGCACTGTCTCCGGCACCAGGTCTCTCCTGGGGGAGACTCGGAAAGTGCTGGGAGACATGCTTTACTAAATGAAGGAGAAGTATTTCCCAAAATGGAAAACATTCTTGACCGCTTTCTTTGCACTGCCGCAGTCCCCATCATTACCACGGACAACAGTCTTTGAATGAAGCTTTTGCTACAGGAGTGTTAATCTGGCCTCGTTGGGGGACCAGCAGTTGGCGCAATAGCTGTGTCACTGGACTCCCATGTAGTCAGCCGTGGTTTGAGTCCAGACCTGGTGGCTTAAACTCACACCAGGCATGTGTGCGTGCGTGCCCAAGATCCCCAGAGAAGGGAGGAGAAGGGATTGCGGGGCCTGGCCATGCCCCCTGGGGGGTGATTTCTCGCTTTCTATCTCTCTCTCTGGCAAGCACACATGCCCTACAGCAAACAAACAAACAAATAAACAAACCTCTCCAATCCAGCCTTGTTGGGGCTTTGGTATTGACTTTGAATGAAATGAAAAAACTACTGGAAGAATATTTAAGCAGAGTTAAACCTTTTTAAACAAGATCACTCTGGATGCTAGGTTGAGAATCACAGAGCAGGGAGCAAGGGCAGAAACAGGAAGACCATTTTAGAGGACTCAAACGGTGAGATAATCCAGGTGGGAGATGATGGCCTGCAGCAGGGCAGAGTGCAGGTGTTCCGAAAGGGGTGTATGTTAAAGGAAGAGCTGCAGTTCACATTACACCTTTATATCTTGACAAAGATGTAAGAGAAAGGAGAAGGGTCCAGCTCAAATCCAAGATCCTTAAGGATACCTAGGACTAAATCTAACGAAAGAAGTCAAAGACTCCACAAGGAAATATATGAGAAACTAAAAAAAAAAAAAAAAATTGAAAATGATACAAAAAAGTGGAAGGACATTCCGTGTTTCTGAATGGGAAGAAGTAATATAATCAAAATGGCAATTAATCTACATATTTAAAGGAATCATAATCAAAGTACCAGAGACATTCTTCACAGATCCAGAAAAGATAATCATAAAATTTGTCAGGAATCATAAAAGACCCTGTACTGCCAAAGTCATCCTGCACAAGAAGAGTGGAGCAGGAGGCATCTCACACCCTGACACCAAATACAGTCCAAAGCTGTAATAATCAAAACAGCATGGTACTGGCACAAAACAGACATGTGGGCCAATGGAACAGAATAAGGACCCCAGAAATAAACCCCAAAACATATGGCCAATGATTTTTGACAAAGGATACTAGACACAATGAGATACCACCTAACCCTAGTCAGAATGACTAAGATTAAAAAAAAAAAAATGATAAGTGCTAGTGATGCTGTGGTAAAAGGGAAACTCTCCTGCACTGCTGTTGGGAATGTAAATTGGTCTAGCCACTGTGGAGAACAATATGGAGATTCCTCAAAGACCTACAAGTAGAACTACCATATGATCCAGCAATTCGACTCGAGTATCTACCCAAAGAATGCTTAGTCAAAAAAGTGCTTGCAGGGAACCCGCAGTTAGCGTAATGGCTATGTCGCTGGACTCCCGCGTAGTCGACCGCGGTTCGCGTCCGGACCCGGTGGCTTAAAACTCACGCCAGGCGCGTGTGCGTGCGTGCCCAAGATCCCGAGAGGAGAATGGAGGAGAAGGGATTGCGGCGTGACCATCCCCCCTGGGGGGTGATTTCTCGCTTTTTGTCTCTATGTCTCTCTCTGTCTGTCTGGAGAGAGCACGTGCCCTATAACAAAAACTTCTCCAAAAAAAAAAAAAAAAGTGCTTGCACACATGTTTTTTACAGCATTTTTTCACAATTGCTAAGACATGCAACCAACCCAAATGTCCAGGAACAGAACAGATTGAAAATATGTGGCACGTATACTCTATGGAATGCTACTCAGCCATAAAAAACAAAACCAGGCTTTTGATAGGAAGTGGAGAAGAATGGAAGATTTACTGCCTAGTGAAGCAAGCCAGGCTATGAAGGAGAGACCCTGTATGTCTCCTCTTGGGAGAGGTTCTTTTTTTTTCTTTTTTTTTTTTTTTTTTTTTTCTTTTTGGGGCTCTTACCCAGAAAGACAAAGAGAAACAGAGAGCTAGAAAGCGAGAAATCACTCTCCAGGGGGTATGGCCACACCGCAATCCCTTCTTCTCCATTCTCCTCTCGGGATCTTGGGCACGCACGCACACGCGCCTGGCATGAGTTTAAGCCACCAGGTCTGGGACTCAAACCGCAGTCAACTACATGAGAGTCCAGTGACATAGCCATTACACCAACTGCTGGTCCCAACATTGTATGTCTCCTCGTAATATATGCCAATTATCCACACTCTATGGCTAAAACTGAAAGACTAGAGGATATAGAAGCATGGGAAATGGCTATGGATACTGGAGACAGTGTGGGGAGAGAGTGGGGAAAGGAGGTGAGTCTGAGGAAAGACATTAAAGAGAAAAACAGACAGGCAAGATATTTATGGGACACAGAAATGAATTACTATCTGCTGATAACATGTTTCGTGTCCCCAACTGTACTGATGTGACATATATTAATGTTGGAAAATTCAATTTACAAGCTAAGTGACATATAGTGATTAAGTGTATAGAAGAAATTAAAATAAAATAAAATATTTTTAAAAACAAACAAAACAAAAATATAAATATATAACAAAAATTGAAAGTGAGTGTGAATAAGATCTGAAAGAAAAAGATTAATATTTTCTAATTTGGACACCCCTTTCAAAACAAAGAAAACTATAAAAATAATAAAGAACTACCTGCAGCAGTTTATTTTATTTATTTATTTTGTTTTTAGGTTTTTGCCATAGGGCAATGTGTACTCTCCAGAGAGAGAGAACGTGAGAAATCATCCTCTCAGGTGGATGGCCACAACGTGACCCCTACCCCTCCATTCTCCTCCTGAGATTCCACACGGACATGCACCTGGTGTTTTTCATGCTGCCGGGTCCAGAACTCCAACTGCGGTCAGCCATGTGGGAATCCAGCACGTTAACCACCACGCCATCTGCTGGTCCCTACAGCAGCTATTTTAAAGTACCCCAACTGTCCTTTTGTCTGCAGGTGTGAGGAACAATAAGGTTATACTCAACATTCTTTTCAATTCGAGAAATGCAAAGAACAGGAGTCAGATCATTACAAATACTGTACACTACTCCCCGGGATAAGGAGAAAGTGCAGAAGCTCAGAACACTTGCTCTAAAGCTGCAAACATTCGCCTACCGCCAGCAGCTCTCCAGAATCTTGGAACCCCAGAGCTCCTCTGACAGATCGTGGAATCCAATCACCCACCGTCCCAGCACCTGTGCGGACAGCCGTTCCAGAATGAATAGCAGCAAGATCTAATCTCACTGGACACTCACTGTGGGTAATGACTGCGCTGACCTCGTTTAATTTTTTACTTCCTTTTACAGATGAAGAAGCCAAGGCTCACTGAAAACTTGTCTAAAATGACACAATTTATAAGCAGCCCGATGGGGACTCCACTCTCTAACTCCAAAGCCCATCCTCTATTTTAATATTTAACAATCCATCTAATTAAAATCTCTTTTCCTGATCAGCTCGTGTCTATGCAAAGTCATGCAGTCAACACCTGTTTCAGAGCTGTGTGTGAGCTTTACATTAGACTGAAACGGGAGTCCTGTTCGTGCGAATTTCCAGTTTAAGATGGGAAACAATAGCCAGAGAAGGCAAGCGTCACTTAAAAATAAAACAAAACTGAACTTTAAAATAATCAAGGATTCCAAGCAAAGCATTTCGTAAACTGGGCCTCAACAAATCATAAGCATCCTAGGTTTTCTAGGGTGAAGACTGCATTTGGAATGAGCAGGTGAAGATGTGGCCAGAGACCCGAGGAGCACAGTTCTTGGTCCTGGGAGAGGTGTCCACAGTAATCGTGTGCACTGTGCCAGAAGGCAGATCCAAGTCCTGACGGAAACATATGATACTCGAGATGGGCCAAGTTTTCGTTTTTAATAGCTGAGCTCCTAGTTGGCAACCGAACCCTCCGGTGCTGGCTGCTGAGGAAATAGTGTACCGGGGGCTGGCCCCCAAACCCTCCGGTGCCAGCTGCTGAGGAAATAGTGTACCGGGGGCTGGCAGGCGCTGTAGGTGGGCAGCCAGCAGGTGCAGACGCACAGGGGGCTCCAAGGCGCAGGTGCCTGAAAGGTGGAGCAGAGCAGGGGGATGTGGCCACAGCTGAACCGCTGTCTAGGGTCCAGAAGGTGCCTGCATGCTAAGGAGCTCTCCTCTTTTTCAGAAAACAAAGGGCTCCGAGTCAGCTCTAGCCATCCTAGATAAAGTGAATGCGGGCGGGGCTCCTGGAGAAGTGGGGCTGTGGCCGGTGTTTCCCCAACTCGTGGGAGAAAAGCAGTGGCCGGCGTCTGGGCGGGGAGAGCAGAGCACCTTCCCTGAACTCAAGCCAGACAGGCACTACGGGAAGAAGAGCAGTTCAGGGATCTTAGGCTGCCCCGCTGCCACTGGGATGCACCACAAACCCGGAACTTCACGACAAACGCTGCCAGAGAGCGGGAGGCCACGTGCTGGGTTCTAGGGGGGCTCTCGGCCTCGTTTGTAGATGGCTGCCTTCCGGCCATCTCTTCCCGCGGCAGGGAGACAGTCCTCATGCTCCTTCTTGGAAGGGCACAGATCCCCTCAGGTCTGCTTAAAAAGAGTGAGTCACTTTAAAAACAAAACGGAGGGGTAAGGCAATCCAGGAAATCTCAGGCTAAAGACTGTCCTAGAGTCCACCCTGTGACCTCAGCTACCCCTGACCACCTCTTGAAGGCCTCTGTCCAAGCACCATCGCCTGGGGAAATAGAAGCATCCAGTCCATGAGCGGATGTACAAGGAAAATGGAAGGACTGAGCTGCGGTGGGGCAAAGGGAACAGAAACCAGGAGAGCAGGGCTGTGGCCTGAGGCACAACAGGACTCTAAGCCAGCAGCAGACCTGGGTGAAGGTGGCCTTCCTTCTGCCCCTGGCCTTTCTCTGC
>NW_006198133.1:499600-502949 GCF_000334495.1 Tupaia belangeri chinensis
GCTGACCTTTCACCACACACCCCTGCGACCCTCAGCTTCTCGTGATTAAGATAAAGGTGGGAACATACAAATGTTCCTGAATAACTACTGTGATAGTACATAAAAGTCATGAGCATAGGGCCAGCTGGAGGCACAATTCAAGACCTGGACTCAGCAGCTCGAAAAATGCCAGGCAGGTGTGCTGGCGTGGACGCCCCACGTTGCCGGAGAACGGAGGAGAAGGGAGTGCCGTGCGGCCATGCCCTCTGGGGGTGAGTTCTCCTGGCCCTCCCTTAGCTTTTCACTCCCCCCTGTGATGTGATCAAGGCAGGAGATGCGCTGCATGACCACGTGACAGGACGCTGCTAACAGCTTAAGCCGCCGCAGACAGATCATAAGTCATGTCTTGTCAAAGGAATGAGTCACTTTAAAAACCGAAGTAGAGGGGTCGGGAAAGCCAGGCGACATTCGCTTGCTCAACTCTGTCCTAGACGTCCGCAACGATTGCCAATCGGTTGGCACACCGAAGGAAGTAAAAATGAGACACAGTGGGGACGTGTTTCTAAACACAGGTGAGCCATTTAGAAGGTACAAAGGAAGAATAAAAACTATCCAAGGATCCTCCAACACATTTAAAAAGCCTCTGGGGTTTAGAGCCTCACTGACTCCAGAAGCTGCTGTCTCTAAACACAAGTTAAAAACTAAGGCAACCACGCAGACGTGCACAGGCTTCTGGCTAGAAGGCCTGAGAGGTACTTGACACAGCTCACGCCATTCTAGAGCTTTCTGATCCTGGGGCCCTGGACAGAGCAGACTAACAAGGCCAGAACTTTGGGTTCAAAAGGACTTTCAACTGCAGAGGTCCTGCTGCCTCGCCACGCAGCTCACCTCCGGGCGCTAGGTGCCGGGCACAGCAGCGAGCAGGCCAAGGCTGGACGCCAGCAGTGTGTGTTCTGACGAGAGGGAGACGGGCGTCCGACAGGCGATCTCCCAGCGGGCTGGGTTAGCAGGGCCAGTGCTCTAAAGAAAAAGAGATTCAAGTGCCCGCATCCCCTGTGCTGCCCCTCCGATACCTTTGCTGCGTGCTCAGCCACACGGTATTCTGCAGACGTTTATTAAACACCTAAGGGGGCAGGCGCCAGGGGGAAGCATGGACTTCTGAATGAGGATGAAAGATGGTTAGGAAACGGGGATCCTCTGCCCAAGGAGCAGACGCTGCGGTGGTGAAGACCCATGGAATATATTTACAAGATGGGAGACATTAGAGGTGGGTGGGCGTGAAATGCCACAGGAGCAGGGACCGGGCAGATGGTGGCTGTCATGGAAGGATGAGCAGGAGAAGCATGATACAGGCCAAGAGGGTTTCATGCAATGCCACAGAGAGATGAGGATCAATCAGGGGCCCCAGCAGCCAAGGGGGCTACAGCAGGAAGAACTCGGGCCCTGGGTTCTGACAAACATGGGCCTGAATCTCGGCTCCACACCTTTCCCTGCCTGAATGAGCTTGGACAGCCGCTCCACCATTCTGAGCCTCTGGCTCGTCATCTACAAGATGGCGCTGCTGCTAAGGACCTTAGAGTATGAGTGGAATAACTAGCAGTGTAGGAAAGACGGCAGAACCACAGCAGCTCCTGGGAACACCCCATGGCATAGAGAAGTGGTGAACGAGGCTGGCAGGCAGGTGGGGCCAGACCGGTAAAAGAGCTGTGCAGCTGGACTAAGCAAGGTGTTCGCCCCATGAGACCCAGCTCAGAATCCGTAGCCCCACCTCCTCGTGGCCTAGGGAGTGACATTAAGTCTGTGTGTCAGGTGTGGAGCTATGTGTTTTCACGTATGTGCTCTCATTTCTTTGTCATAGCACGCCAGTGCGGGGGACACACCACAACCATTTCACAGATGAGGCTGAGTGAGGTTCAGTTTCACGCCTGAAGAGGTGTGGCCATCAAGGAGCAATTTTATTCTGCCTAGTCCCTCCCTGGCTCAGCAGTCCGTCAACCACTAGCCGACTGTCCACAACGGCCTGCTGGAGGGCCAGCCTCAGGGCTGTTCTGAACAGTGGCCTCACCTCTCCATCCCTGGCAGCTCAAGCCAGGACAGCTCTCTCTGCTCCTTTCACCTGGTCTTCGCCGCCTTTTGCAAACTACGTGCCCAAGTTCAGGTCTGACAGTCCATTTCCTGGTACCTGGATATTTTAAAGAATTGTACTGGTTTCCTAGGGATTATCCTCATCATTTCCTCAAGTTTCCACTTCTGCACAGTGGCATAATATGAGGGGACTTCAAAAAGTTTACAGGAAAATGGAATTACATTTTAGGCCCGGCCTGGTGGTAGGATAATAGCAAACTGAACTGCAGTGCTGGAAGTCATATGGTCACCTGCGGGTTCTGACCCATGGTCAGCTTGAAAATAAGCTCAGAGCATGCATGTTCACCCAAGATCCTGGTAAGCTGGAGGCCGGGGAAAGAGGACCTGGCATGACAAGACCCTGTCAAGGGTCAGTCTCTCTCTCTCTCTCTCTCTTGCATGAATGTTCTATCATGCATAAAATATTTTTTAAGTATGAGTTTATTTGAGTGCAAAAAATTTTGAAGTCCATGCATAGTTTCTTCATAATGCTCCTCTTCCATGAGCTTTTTAGCCCCTGTAGTTACAGGTTACACTCAGGAGAACTCGTAGGTTTGCCTCAGCAAATGTTTTGATGAGCTTAAAGGTTTACAGTGAGAGAAAAAGGAGAGGAAGGGCCCAGGGTCCCCGAAGAGCCACAAAACATTTCCACTCACGTAAGAAGTCTTTAGAGACCTTATTATGACTGAACATTCTAGGCCAGGCTGACTTATTGAATTATATATTTTGAGTTTGGTCATGTTTAATAACACAGTTTCATTTTTTCAAGGTTTATCCTGACAAGGAGTTTTGAAAAAATACAGACGAGTCACTCGAATGAAATGGTGGAAGTATATTTACACGCAGGCCAAGAGCAAACGGGACCAGTGGTTACAACTATGGAACAGCTACTTCCGTCTGTTAGAATCCCAAACGGAAAGGAGTCGACCCAAAGTCCAAGGAGTCACTAACGCTCCTCTGAGACAACACAATGAGCAGGAGAACCAAGGGAACAAGTGCAAGATCCTGAACAGTGAAGGGTAAGATGCAAGCTAGGGCTCTGCTCGGCAGCCACAGCCTTCAGTGGGGAGCAGCCGTGCCAGCGCCATGCTGCAGACAGGGAACCTCTGGGCGGTCAGGGACTGCTCCACGTGCCGGTGTGCCATGTCAGTCTAGGTCTGTCCCCGGCGTGACACAGATCGGGGGGAGTGCACTTAGAACAAAGGCTGCAACTACAAACCAGTAGAAAGACAAACACAGGGAAGAG
>NW_006198133.1:502980-504456 GCF_000334495.1 Tupaia belangeri chinensis
CGTTATATTTTCAGAGACCACTCCAATCAGAGGGCGGTCTCAAGTCTATCCTGCTCCCTCCATTTTTCTGCCCTGAAAAATCATTTTCCACCTGGTGGTTCCTTCAACCGTACTGCCTTGAAGCATGATCTAACAAACACGAGGAGGACAATGCATTGAACAGGATTAACCAACATCCAGGCACCAAGATCCACAGCGCCTCAAGAACAGCCCACAAAGCTTTGGAATGAGCAATGGCTTTAGCTACAAAGCCAGTAGTTGCAAAATATGCCACAAAGTAAGTTAAGTTAAAATTAAGGTTCTTGCAAACAAATACTCAATCCCTGCTTCTCTTCTCCAAATTTTGTGACCCATCTTTGATACTAGGCCCCAGTGTCCTTTAGCCCTGGGCTCCACATGCAAGCTGTATTCCTTTATTCTTCTGTTTTCTTCTCCGTGACTAGTTTTGAGTAGAGGCCGTAAGTTCTTATCAAACCTGTCATCGGGTAGTCTTGAGATGCATAACAAGCGCACACACATACCCACTTCCCTTTCTGCACAGGGGCACACCTCGCAGTATTTCTTCTTTCTTGGCATTTTCATCTGTATTATCTGATTTCAACTCATTCTCACAGACTGAAATATTGTTTAAACATAAGTAGTTTTCTCAGTATACACTTAGAAGTACCATCCTCTGGCCCAGTAATCATCCACTAAGATGTGTTCAAGTACATGCTCCCAGATTTTCTATATGTCTGTGTTTATAAATACTACACATGTGCTATTGGGCCAAGATATTATGTACAGTTTAAAAAAATATTTTTGGCTGGAGGGCGTGTAAGCTCACCAGTGAGGGACACAGAGAGAGAGCATGAGAGAGAGGGAGGGGAGGGGAGAAAGCTCCCCCACATGGGTCACAGCCATGCAGCAATCCCTGCTCCTCCATTTCTCCTTTCTGGAATTTGGGCATGCACGTGCACACGCACACACACACACACACACACACACACACCAGGCATGTCTTCCAAGTTGTCAGGTGCAGGACTTGACCCACACAATCCAGCATGTGGGATCGAGCTGCCTTCACCACCATGTCATCAGCGAATCCTATAATGTGCTTTTTAAAACATCCAAAAATGGAAAGTAAAAGCAGAAATTGTAAAAAGAAATAAAGGGGTTGCCTAATACTTTCTGGCAAGGCCCCGGTACATTGCACAGCTCCTGAACAGGCACAGCCACTTCAGGGACTTCGGAGGAGTAGCTGGTTTAGTTTACCTCTAAAGTCCTTTAAAAATGTAAAAGAAATAGTGCCCTTTTTCCCCTCTGAAAATTGCTTACTTAAACAGGGACCCAATTTAAAGGGCCTTAAATAGTCTCTGTGGGATGCAAAAGGCCTTCAGAAAGTTTGTGGAAAATGCACACTATAAAAAAACTATCCGTGGATTTCAAAATTTTTATGCAACCAAAATACATGTGCACTTTTTTTTTGGGGGGGGG
>NW_006198133.1:504527-513589 GCF_000334495.1 Tupaia belangeri chinensis
CCCCCCCCCCCAGGGGGATGGCCATGCCGCAATCCCTTCTCCTCCATTCTCCTCTCGGGATCTTGGGTATGCCCACACACGCGCCCGGAGTAAGTTTAAGCCACTGGGTCCGGGAGTTGAACCATGGTGGAATACATGGGGGTCCAGCGACATAGCCATTACGCTAACTGCTGGTCCCAATACATGTGCATTTTAATTCCATGTGTTTTTGAGCACATTCATAGCATACAGGAGGATTATCCAATATTCATATAATGTATCAGTAAACAAAAATATTTAAACTTTACTAGTTAGAGATAGATCTCTTAGCCATAGTTTATTGAGCATATTATTTTCACTCCAAATACAATACAAGAATGATTAACTTGAATCCTATTTAATTATTATAAACAAAACAAATTACCCAGCCATAGTCTTTTGACATAAACTCTGATTTATATGGAAATGTAGTATAAACATACTTTAAGTAAAGTTTCTTCATTTTTGACATTATCTGAGGTAAACATCAGTCATGCCATCATTATCAGATTAAAACTATATTAGGAAGAAGAAAAGCAGGTGAATAAAACGAGCCAACGTGTTACATAAGTAAAAACTAATTTTAATAGTTTCGTTACCTCTAGAAAAAAAAAAAAAAACAGATGACAACACACTGAGAGCTTATGCCCATCTGGAAAACATGCAGGCTGACAATGGGAGACCCAGGGTGGCTTCCTGCCATCTTTAACCCTGAGGTTCTCATACAACGGAGGAAGAGCAGGGTTTTAGCTTAACTAGCCTAGGTCAGTAAAAGGCCACCGGCCACATCTACCAGCTGCTTGATTCTGCACACTCTGCCATCTAAGAACTGCTTACATCTTAAAATTGTTTTTCAGAAATCAAAATCAGAATGGTATTTTCTGACACGAAAGTTATCTGACATTCAAGGCTTGGTGCCATAAGTGAAGTCTCATTGGAATAGGGCGACACGCGTGTGTCCAGAGCTGTCCACGCCGCTTTCAGCCAGCCGTGGCAGATGTGGGGCAGCAGCAGGGGTGGTCAGGAAGCCACAGCTGTTCACTTCCCTTCACCAGAGCAACCAGGTCCCCGTACGCGAGCTCCACACCACGCTTCCCCTGCCTTACCGAGGCATACGTTAGGGGAGGACTTTTCTCTTTTCTCTTCTTTTTTAACCAACATGGTAAGTTTTTCTCATCCACCTCCCAAATTGTATCCACGTTCTAGGTTAGCAGCGAGTTCTGAGGGCCCAACTTCCGCCGAGACCCCGCAGCCTCTGTGGCTACCTTCTGCTCTCACCAGGGCTACCTTACCTACCCCCGCGGTTTTCAGCTGACACTGACACAGACACACTGGTTCTCTCACGGGGCCTTTCTGGTCCGACATGGGGGCACCCACCCACCCTTATCTGCCGTCGCAGTGTTCATGCTTTGTAGAGTGTGAAAAATAAAAAGTGCACCCTGCATGTTTTTGGCCTTTCCTTAGAATGTGCTGCCTGGCAGGAAAGAGCTCTACCTGGTAAGATCCTGCAAGACCCATGGCTCGCTCAGCAGACCCCCAGGCTGCTCTGTCAACATCAAGGCTGCTGTGGTTCTTGTATCTCTATCTCGTAGTAGTTTGATCTGCTGATTGATTTGTCTTACATTTGATTATTGTTGATTCTTATAGTCAGACCCGTATAGAGGCCAAGCAGCATATTATGCATCATATTCCCTCCTGCGCTGGTCTCCCACCCGCCACAAACACGCGACCAACATACACTGCCTAGGTCAGAGCTGCTCCAAAGGCCAGACCTGTCACTAAGACGGCTTTCGGTGGAACAAAGCCACGGAATTAAATAATAAACGAAATTAAAAAAAATAAGAACGACCTGCTTCTTTCAATTATTTTTCAATCATTCCGATTACATCAAGAAGAAAAGCTCAGTTGTTTTACTATGGTTTTAAGTCTGCTAATCTTTAATAATCTCTTTTTTTAACAAAAAATAATCCTCAGGCTTGCAGCCTTCTGCATGCACACATGCAGGCTGTTTTCATGATGTCCTTTTACAATTTGTTTCCATTTAAGGCATTATACAATTTGCTTTTAGTCGTGGTTTTCAATTTAATGAGAGGTATCCTTTGTAAGTAAATTTGGGTTAGCAAAAATAAGGTGATTTAAACAAAAATATTAAGCAAATTATAGCACAGTTGGTGTGCGAGTCTGACAGAAATCTTAGTGTTATTGCATAGAATTAGGAGAAACATTTGGTTGCAGCAGACACTCAGTAAAGCCAAAGGGATTTAAAGGACCAACCTCTTATTCACCATCTACATAACTGAAAGGAGCTTCTTCGAGGACAGTGGTTCACGACAAGGGAAGCGGGCCCTGTTTGACAATGTTCAGAGACTTTTTTTGTTTGTCATAACCCGGGGGGATGTTGCCACTGACATCTGGGAGGTGGAGGCCAGGGAAGCGGCAAAACAGGAGCAACAAGCCCAGCCTCAGCGGCACAGTGGGCAGAGTCCTGACCTGCAGCATGGAAGCCCTGGCCCAGGCGACCTGGAACAGGCTGGGCATGTACACATGTCCCTGTGCAAGATCCTGGTGCTGGAGTGCTGGGGGGGAGTCTGAAGGACTCCTCTGTGACGAGACCCTATACAGGGTCTCTCTCTCTCTCATGCAAACACAAACATAATTAAAATAAATAAACGTTTTAAAAATCCTTCAGTGCACAAGGCAGTCCCCACAACAAAGAACTACCTGGCCCAGATTTCTGTAGTGTCGACCTTGAGAAACCCTGCTCCGAGGGAAGAGAGGTCCACATGCATCACCCTTTACTCTTCACTGTGAACCGCCCTCTCTGCAGACACTGCTCTTTCCTTATTTGATCTTTGTGACTGATAAGATAATGGCTGAGGAAAATCTCCAGCCTAAACCTTTCACTGCTTTACCTCACCCACACAATCACTGCCCTCCAACTGCAATTAGAAAAAATAAAATTGGGACCAGCAGTTAGCATAATGGTGATGTCACTGAACTCCCATGTAGTCGACCGAGGTTCGTGTCCCGGACCCGGTGGCTTAAATTCACACCAGGCGCGTGTGTGTGCATGCCCAAGATCCTGAGAGGAGAATGGAGGAGAAGGGATTGCGGCGTGGCCATCCCCCCTGGGGGTGATTTCTTGCTTTCTGTCTCTCTCTGTCTGGCAAGCGCACGCACCCTATACCAAAAACCTCTCCAAAAAAAGAAAAAAGAAAAAAGAAAATGGACCGTACTAAAAGAATCCCATCCTCTACACACAGTATGACGTTGCCAATATGAAGATCTGACTTCCTGATTAAACCACTGGAGTTATGAAATCTTCAGATAATCTTGCACTAACAAATACATAAAAAACTAATTACGGTGAAGGTTGATATAATTTGAGTAAAGCCTTGGTTCTAGCTGCTATGAAGTTCTAGGCATTCCTTGGCCTGAATTACATGATTCTTGGACTCAACTGAATGCCATATTCTGCAGAATGAACCTGACTTTCATTTTTTTCTTTAATCAACATTCTCCTTTTAGATATGCTGCTATGAAGTTCTAGGCATTCCTTGGCCTGAATTACATGATCCTTTTAGATATGCTAGCTTTCCCAAAAGGGAACTTTAAAACAAACAAAGCACTTTTTTCAATCAGCAAGAAAAAAGAAAAAAGGAAAAGAAAAATTAAATTAAAAATTTAACATAATAATTAGCAGGGTAACTGGTTCAAATTTAGGTCCATCAGTTCAAATTTAGTACTTTGAACCTAAAACTGCAAACCTAAACCTGCTCTTAAACTTACTACTGCAAAGACATAACCCATGCATATGTCTGAGGGTAAAGTGTTGACAACAAAGCACTTTGAAGCTATTTTGTGGTTAGTGTTTTCTTTCTTTCTTTCTTTTTTTCAAATAAACTTCTCCAGAACGGTTTAGAAGAAGACAGCACCTGTGCCTTTCTTTTTTAAATCAGAAGATGTTTTTTAACCTCGTAACAGTATTTAAACATGGAAAAACACCATGTTCTTAAAGGCATGGTCCTATCACAGCCTTCCCTGGACTATAAGGCTTTACTCCAAATTCAGCATTTACTATGCGCTGCCTTCAGTGACTGGTGTAGCTCGGAGGCACTGCATGCCTTTAAGTTCAACTTGATTTCACAGCTAATTGCAACGCACCTGTGGGAAAGTGACAGTGAGGGGGAAACTCAACCCTTTCATTTCCGAGCCACTAAACACTCTGCCAACAGAAAAGTGGCGTTATTGTCAACACCTACAAGGACCAGAGGCTGCGGTTATGAATACTCCCCCTGTGAAGAAAGGAAGCCAGTGCTCTGAGATTCTGGTCACAATTCTCACAAGTTTTAGGGACAAGAAAAACAAGTGTCAGCATCCCATTCCCTGGGGTCTCTTGCGTCCAGATCACAGGACATCAAGACCAAAAGAGAACAAGATGGCAAAAGGAGATATGCCCGCGGCACCAGGCCCCTCCTGTCACCAACGTGTTCTCTTACTGGTCACTTGGTGAGCACGTGCTACACCTACGTGCTGTGCCAACGAGCACGTGACTGTGACCAGGCCGGAGCCAAGCCTGCCTTCCAGAAGCTCACAGTCTGTGGTCCGTGGTCCGTGGTCCGCGCTCCTGCAACCAGCCATGCAGCCCAGTGTCTGCTGTCCCACGAGCAATCCCACCTTGCTCCTGAGTCCACTGCCCGAGAAAGGAATCAGGTACACGGAGAACAAGGCAGACAGACCAGTCAGATACAAGGCATACACCCTCACAGAGGCGAAGCGGGTCAGAGTGAGTCTGCAGCAGGGAACCAGCAGCTGGCGGCACACCCTGCTCAGGCTGTGGGGCCCCTTTAAAAGGACAGGGTAAGGGACAAGCCAGGAGGGGAAGCCCTGGGTCAGAGAATGGACCTGGAAGGGGACACAAACCAAAGAGAAGGGAGAGGAAAGGGAAAGGTCTGATTCTTCACCAGCCACGCTGGGGACCAAAATGTGCCCCCTCAAAATGTACGTGTGGACATCTCAACACTCGGGGTGATGGCATTGGGAGGTGAGGTCCTTGGGTATCAGGATGAAGTCACAAAGTGAGGGCCCCGTGGTGGGGTTAATGCTCTCAGATGCGGAGACACCCAAGAGCTTGGCTTCTCTCCCTCTCCTTACTCTTCCCCGGTCCCTCCACCCCGTGAGGACACAGAAAAAAGATGGCTATCTGCAAGACAGGAAGAGAGTCCTCACAGGGGGATGACCCGGCTGGCACCTAGCTCTTGGACTTCCCAGCCTCCAGAACTGTGAGAAATAAGCACCTGTTGTTTAAGCCACTCCATCGGTGGTAGTTTGTTACAGTAGTTACAGCAGCCCAAGCCAAAGCACTGCTTGACGCCCTTCTCTTACTAAATGCACACACTTCATGTTCCCTGGTAGGACGTATCTGTTGACCACCAGCTGGGGCCAGTGACAGGTGACTCTGAGGTCCTCCCCTGTGCAGGGAGGTGCTCCTGGCACAGCCCCCGTTCTCAGTCACTCCAGATTACCGTGTCCCCGAGATCTTGGGGAGGCACCAGAGTTTTTCCAAATGTTGGGAAAGGAAACCCCATAATGACTTGGAGGCCAGGACAGAGTTTTTCTGATACCACTCAGTGTTGCCATTCGGTCTCTAAGGCCTTTCTCAAAGGACTGTGTCTCTTATTTAGTCTGGCATACCCAAATTTATAGCCTAAAACAGCATCTTCAAACTAAGGGGATGTGAAAGCACATGGGTGTAGCCAATATTTTCTTCAATGAAATAGAAGAAAAGAAAACAGTACAGAATAGAAAACATTAGAGCACATTTGGGGTGATAAGCATCAACGCTGTTCTAAGAAATTGTTTCTGTTTTATATGCACAACACACACACATACTTCTATCTAAATCTATTTGGTTCTTAAGCAATAATACAGAAAGCAAGAGATCCCATATAGTTATTCTTCAGTTGAGTAAATGGATTTTTTCTGTCATAAATCAGGTTGGGGGGTGTGAGGACCTAAAGTCACCAGCCTAAAGCAACTACAGTGAGTGAATGGAATGAAAAAAATACTCTAACATCATTTAACACTTTAAGTTTTGGTCCTAATTTTCTTTCGTCTGCTTTCCCTGGATTGACATGTCTGGGAATACATCTGGGTTTCTTACAAATGCTCTTTCACTCTGGTACAACCGGTCCAACAAAGGGGGTGAGGCATAGCTGCAAACAGGACGTGAGTGTGGACGCTGGGTGTGGGTGCAGAGCCAGTCCCCACCACAGGGCAGCCAGCCACCCTGTCATCCACGTGCCAAACCACTGGACACGATCCGGACCAGAGGCAAGCTCCTGCCTCCCTTGGAAAAGCTTTGAAAATGCCAGTTTCTCAAATCACTGGGCAGAAGACCAACTGCTCTCTAGGATACTGAGCCCTGAACAGGATCATGGCCAATTCATATTTTAAGTAGAATTGGATTTGCTGGTGTGTCATGATTTTTGCAAACTTCTGACAAATTCTATAAAGAATACAATATAAACAAATGCGATTTTAAAAGCTTAGTTTACCTTATACTCTTAAGTAACCCCTCTACCCTCCATTCCCCCAAACACCCTCACCACTTCCAAAGGAAAGTAACCCATGTGCTCTGGCCTGGGGGGTGCATATGGATGCATGCTTCCAGCTCCTGCCTGGGCAAGCCCCATTCAGGATGTGCAAGGGGTCAGAGCCTTGGGAATTGAGCTCTCCCTTCATTCCCAGGCACATCCACAGGGGGCGTCACTCCACTTGTGACATGTCCAGTCTTCTGGAATTGAGGAGTCTTTTAAACAGAAAACCCATCTCACTGAGTAACTTTACCTGGTGGGGACTGTCTCTGCCCTGAGCTGACCACAGGACACCCAGAGGCACTGCTGTCTTAGCTCACTAATGACAATTGTGCTATTGGCCTCAAGCGTCACCACTGCCAGAGAGACTGGGACTGAGGCTGGCAGTAGAGACTGAAATGAATGAACGGACCTCCACCTGATCATCAGATAGGAAGGAAGAGGGCTTCTACCACTCGGTCAGCACCCACATGATCATTTCGTTGTTTTCTCTGGCGTTATAGGCTATTAACACTTACACCTGGAATACTAATTGCTTATGTTTCAGTCTATTTTGTCAAAAACACCAGCATTGATCACGGAGTTAATAGTTCTCAAAGTCTCAGCCCAACAGAATCAGCAGGCTCCTCACAGACGCTGTCGGCTACAGAGAACGGCTTCCAGCCAAGAGACAGGGCAGAAAGGGGGAGAGCTTTTCTCTTTCTCAAAATATTTTAATGCTGTGATTTTTTTAAAAAGGCAATCAAAAGACTGGCTCTCAGAGCGAGAGTCTTAGCAATATATAGCTGATTCCCATTTTGTCCTTCAAACTGCACTTCAGCATGCAATACCAAGCGCTTGGGAAAAATAAAAGTTCAAATCTCTTTGGTTTTCTCTATGAAGTCTGCCATCCCTTACGTGTGTAACGTTGGTACGTATTTTTCCTACCCACTTGCCATTTTTCAAATTAAAGGAGATGTCTGAGTTTCCTGAGGGTGAAGCTCACTCACACCAAGAATGTGTGTTGGTAAGTCAGGGCAGGTCAGAGCATCTGGGGTAACTGTTACTCCCGATGCAGCTGGACCGGCTGCTGGGACAGCCTCTGCAGCAGGGCCAGGCCCTTCCTACACTACACAGCAGTTTCTAAAACAACAACTAGACAATTTCAAGCAAATTATCTCTTTAATCGGAAATTCACACCGCTTCGCTGCAGCACACCACTGTTATAACAGCTTCTGAATCTCTTGCAAAGAGACATTTTGTCATTTCATTTCAACTACATATGACAGATTTTCAGGCGAATACGGAGACACTGGATCGAAATTGGACGTTCATGCATACATTAGCCAATGCTCCGATATCTGAAGCACTTTTAGACAGCAGCAAATAACTAAATTTCATTCAGCAATGTGGCCTCTCACACTCTCAGCACCCAATACACCTTGGTCAGTAGGAGCCAACTGGGGAGGGGCGGGGAAGGCAGTGACCTCAGTCCCTGAGTAGGACACCCACAGTCCTGCTTGGTGGTCTCCACCATGAGAGAAAACGGCTATCAGCTAAACTACTTCCCACAGAAAGAATGGAGAGGGAACCTGTGCAGCAGTAGTGAGTACAGAGGATGCAGCTTGTCAGCTGCAGGATCACACCTCCAGAGTCCCTACCATAATGGGCCTGGGTCTAAAGCAAGGTTTGAAAACAAGTCTTCTTACTACGGATAACAAGAAGAAGAAAAAGAAGGGAAAGAAAAAAATCATTTTCACGGATAAAAATATGAAAGCCTATGGAATGATTCCCAAGGGAGAGCTGCTACCTGTTCAGATCTTCCGGAAAGGGACGAGGGCCCGCTCCTGCAGCCTTTCTGGAGAAGGCTTCCTGCACACTTCATTTACACAAAGCCCTCCAGCCCGGGAAAGGGGGTGGGGGGGAGAACCTCCTGCTAACTACCCTGCCTGGATCCGGGTAGGTCGGGTAGGTCCGCAGGTCCTTACTCTGCCTCAGCCCTCTCCAGTGATTCATCGGTCCCCCTCCTGGCTCCTGCACTCTGCGGGGAAGCTAGTATTTAAGTTTAATTTCGAGTGCCACTTGCTTTGGAGAGCTTGATGAGGAGGAGGAATCTCATTTAATAATTCTGTTATGATTTGGAGGGGCCCCCCCTGTCTCCCCGCCGCCGCATAAAATCCCTAGACCAACAGGACCCTCTGGCAAGCCGTAACCCTGAGCACAGACACCGCGTGTCACAGCCCCCGCCAGGAGAGCTGGGCCCACGTGCGGCGGGAGCTGTCACCGAAGGGAAGTGGCAGCCAACGAGGAGGAGCAGGGGGGAGCAGGGTCCTCGGACGCCAGCTCTGCACCGGCCTCGGCGCTCCGGACCCCGAGTCGCACGCGGAGGGAGCTTCGTGTCCCCAGACACGAGGCCGGGGGCAGAAACCGCAGGCAGCGAGGGCGGGCCTCCCGCCCCCCGGCCGGGCC
>NW_006198133.1:514339-520615 GCF_000334495.1 Tupaia belangeri chinensis
GCTCGCCAGCCATCCCTCGTTCATCCCGCGGTCGCAAGCTCCAGGTGGTGGCCTGGAGGGTGTCCTGGGGTGGCCAGTGCTCCCCGGCGCGTGTCCCAGGACCAGGGAAAGCTGGGAGCGGGGGAGGTGCCCTGCACGCTCACCTGCCTCGCCGCGAGTGAAGTCTGGCTGCAGTCCTCGCCCTGTTCGCGCAGGCGGCCCGGCTCCTCTGTCGCTGCCGGAGCTAAGAGGGTGGGCACTGGGCTGTGGCTCCTTTCATTTGGGCATCTGAAGGCCGGAGACAGAAGTGGCTCCCCGATTCCAGGTCTACAGGGGCGCGGTGGAAGCCGACCCCGCTTCCCGCTGCCTTCCGGCAGCACCTGTCATCCCTGCTGACGGAGGAGATTGCCACTCTGAGAGCCCCCTCCTCTTCCCGGGAAATGTATCCTCCATGATAAGCATTCCTACGTCTGCCCATCAACGGTCATGGCTCAGCTAAGCATCAGCTAAGCGTGTGTCACTTCATTTCTACCTTGAACTTCTTTTCGGAGTTTAGCAAAGATGAGCAATTATTAGTCATTATCCACACACAATGTAACAGTTATCACATCTCGGCTCCTCTTGCCTAGAGGAGACGGGCTTGTCAGTATTCCTTCACAGGTGTTACTCTTGGTCTTTTATTTATTTTTTTAACTTTTCTCCAATTCTAGACGAACAAAGCAAAAGTACATGGAGATATTTGGGGGGTGGGGGCTTCCAATTTTTCATGGAAAATGCGTATTATTAAAAAACTGTGCATGGATTTCAATTTTTATTCCACCAAAATGAACTCACTTAACTCCATTTTTTCACAACCTTTTTGAAGTATTCTTGAATTCGGTGCTACTAAAAAACACTTGAGGAGCCAGCCAGTGGCATAGTGGTCAAGGCAGCTAGATCCTACATGACTTAAAGCTCGACTTCAGCAGTTTGAGTCCCAGACCCGGAGGCTTGACAAACACACCTGGCACATGTGCAGGTGCAAAATCCAGAAAAGACTGAGACATCTAAGAGAAACAGTTGCAGTGTGACCGTTTATGGAGTGTGGTTTCTCACTTTCCCCTCCTCTCTGTCTCACTCCACGGAGCACGTGTGTTCTCTGGGAAAAATAAAAATTAAAAAATGAAGTTTCTCCAGAAAACATCCAGGTTACCTACAAAGAAAAAATAGAATTTCAGCCCACTTTGCTTCAATGTCACTGAATGCTGGAAGACAGCTAAGCATTCACTTTAAACTTCAAAGGAAAAGCTAATTTTGTGCCATACCTAAGCTCACTAGTTTCAAGTGGAGCAAAATTTAAAAATGTTCATTCAGAGACAAAAAAATGTATCACTCATTCACTCTCAGAAATAACCACTTTAGGATGAATTGCAATAAAACCTTTCATATGTGCAAGAAATAAGTAACCTGGAATACAAAAGACAGGGCTAGCGGAGAAAAATGAAGTTTCAAACTGATCGGTGCGCAAGATAATAAAGTGGGTGTCCATAACGTAGTGGTCCAGGAGTGTGAGAGGCAGCAGAGGAGAGATGACAGCACAGAAGACACAGAGAGGCGGGTTGCAATGGGGCCAGCAGGTGGTGGAGTGGTTAAGCCACTGGACTCCACATGGCCGACCATGGTTTCAAGTCTCAGACCTGGTGGCTTGAAACTCACACCGGGTATGTGTGCATGCATGCCCAAAATCCCAGGTGGAGAATGAAAGAGAAGTAATTGTGGTGTGGCCATCCCCCGGGGGGCTGATTCAGTTTTTCTTCCTCTGTCTCTCTCCTGGGAGCCCACACACCCTATAGCAAAAAGTCTCTCTCAAAAAAAAAAAAAAAGTAGGCTGCAAATCCATACCCTCCAGATATAGAGGAGATGGTGTAATTAAATGTCGAAATTGACAGAAAGTTACAAAGTTAAATGTACATTTCAAAAATAAGAATGAAAATGAAAAACAATAGAAAGTGTTTACAGCTTTCAAACAGGGTAGAAGGGGAAGAAACGGGACACAGAAACTTTGAGAGGCAAGAGACAGATGGGTGAAAAGAAACAAGCAAAAATTGTGAACTAGCTAAAATGACAGTATATGAGATGCTACCATACAGGGTCAGGGCACCTCATTTAAAGCAAGCCCTTTCCCGGGAGGCAGGTTGCATCTGAGAACCGATCCCAGGTCCCTTGCCTCGATTCAGGACAGCTCTGAAGGTCTATCCCGTGGTTGGCAGAGACCTCTGGGACAGGACACAAAGCAGGGTGCGCCCTGCCCTCTGGCCTTCCCTTGTTCCCGCACACGTATTCTCCCTGTGGCTTCTTAGGACTCTTTCTGTCTTCTCTGTCCCAACCAATGGTTCACAGGAGACCTGTGAGGGCAATGGTCCAAGGAGACAGTGAGGGCTGAAATCCGCAGCTGACCGGCTAACTGGCTTACAAGGAGGACCCGTCATTGGTGAGGACTTGGACATGGTTTCTGCCGTGCTGGGGCAGCGTAACCTGGGCTCATGCAGCTGCACAACCAATAACTCCGAAGCGCAATGGCTTGTCGTCGCTGTTTTATTACCTCTCATGGTTCGGGATGTTTGCAGAGGTGGCCGTCGCTGGGAGCTCAACTGGGCTCACCCAGTGGTAGGAAGCTGATGCCAACCTTCTGCTATTATTACCTCTCGTGGTTCGGGATGTTTGCAGAGGTGGCTGTCGCGGGAGCTCAACTGGGCTCACCCAGTGGTAGGAAGCTGATGCCAACCTTCTGCTGCAGTCTACCCTCTTGTTTGTCCTGGGGCCTGGCCACCGAGAACAGGGAACCAGGGTGTCTGCAAGTGGGCCTTTTACACATGGCAGCTGGGTACCAAGGAGGAACGTGCCAGGAACAAGTGTTCCAAAATTCAAGTTAAAACTGCTGGCCCGGCCCTCGTGTAGTGTGGCATCATGTACACCACATTCTATTGATCACAGTACTCACACACGTGGCCGAATGAAAGGGAACAGGAAATAAGACGTGTGACATGCACGTGGAGGGTGTGTTCACTGGTGGTAAACTCAGGTGGGATAGCACCGGAAGGAAAGCACTGATGGGAGCAGCACCGCCCACGTGCGGAAGGGTGGGGAAAGGAGCCGTGATAGGAACGGTGGGACCACCGGGCCTTGCCGAGTGCAGCCAAGACCTGCGAGGAAGAAAACAGAAAGCCAGGGATGACATTCACCAATTTAAGGCAAAATAAGAAAGCTAGCGGGCTTCCTTGGCAGCTTTTGGAGACTCTCACCTTTTGCAGCCAGAGGAGAGAAGGAATAGTGGATGGGATACAAGACTTGATTACCAAGGCGGCTGGTTACAGAGAGCAGCAAGTCCTCAGTTCTAGCGCATCTGCTGTGCCAATCGGAGGGCCACTGTGGAGAGCGGGCCCCTGAGGCTTGGGATGAGCCATGTAGGTTGACGCAATGGGGAAACTGGAATCACCAGAGTGCCCTGCACTGTTATCTGTGGAAATGGCCTATCCCTTCCTATTATAGACTGTTTGGGGACCAGCAGGTGGTGTGGTGGTTAAGGCACTGGATTCCTACATGGCCGACCATGGTTCTAGTCTCAGGCCAGGTGGCTTGCTTTTCCTCTCGTTGTCTGTATCTCTGGTGGGCACACGTGCCTTACAGCAAATTTTAAAATAATAATAATAATAATGATGAATAGGGACTCGCCGTTAGCATAATGGCTGTGTCGCTGGACTCCCATGTAGTCGACCGCAGTTCAAGTTCCGGACCCAGTGGCTTAAACTCACTGGGTGCATGTGTGCATGTGCCCAAGATCCCAAGAGGAGAATGGAGAAGGGATTATGGTGTGGCCATCCCCCCGGGGGGTGATTTCTCTTTTTCTGTCTCTCTGTCTCTCTCTGTCTTTCTGGCAAGCCCACGCGCCCTATAGCAAAAACCTCTCCAAAATAATAATAATAATAAATGAAATGAAATAAGTAAATTTTTATTTTTGAGAAAGAGAGAGAGAGAGAGACTTTTGCTATAGAGTGTGTGCACTCTATGGAGAGACAGAGAGACAGAAAGCATGAAATCACTCTCTAGGGGAGATGGCCACACCCCAATCCCTTTTCCTCCCTTCTCCTCTTGAGATTTTGGGCACAGGCACATGCCCCCAGCGTGAGTTTTCAGCTGCCAGATCTGGGACTCGAACCACAGTCATCAACTACATGGGACTCTAGTGACGTAGTCCATTATGCCATCTGCTGGTCCCATTAAATAATTCCTCCTTTTACAGAAGAGACAGCATGCATCCATCTCTTCATTTATACTTCCAATCAAAACCAAAAGCTTGTTCTTGGAAAAGACCATTGAATTTGACATTTGGTGATTATAATGAAAAGAAAATTAGAAAAGACGTGGATAAACAATCCTATAAATGGAAAGGGAAAATAAAATTGCATTAAACAGGGCATGAATTGCAATAAAATATCTGGGTCATCTTTATGGCATAAATTTAGAACACTAGGTAAAATGTGAACACTAGGTAAAATTTAGAACACAAGGTAAAATATACTTCATAGAAAAGCATATGAAAACTAATTCAGAAGGGGTAAAAATTAAATCAAAGTAATATTAATAAAGAGATGAGTATTCAGTTAGAATAGATTCTAGGGCCAGCAGGTGGTGTGGAGGTTACGGTGCTGGATCCTACATGACAGAGAGCATGGTTCAAGTCCCGGACCTATCAGCTCAAAAATGAAATCAGGCCCATGTAGGTGCGTGCCCCAAATCCCAAGAGGAGACCGAAGGAGAAGGGCTTGCGGCATGGCCATCCTCCCACTTCCCAGAGTGGTGGTGATTCCTCACTTTCTCTCTCTCTGTCTCTCTCTGGTGAGACAATATAGCAATAACTAAAGACAAACAAATAAACAAAAAAGGGAACACATTTTAATAATAACTTAGGTCCCCAGAGAAGAATTCTAGTGAACATCAAGGAGCAGATATTTTCCATATTATGCTCTTCCAGAGCAGAAAAAAAATAAACAAAAGCTTTGTAAGTCATTCTACAATAATAGCAAACCTCTGCTATCAACAAAGGACAAAAGCATCTAAGAAGAACGATAACTCAATCTTGTGCCATGTGCATGAATATTGAAATCCTAAAGTAAACATTAGAATACTAAACCCAGCAGAAAAAGAAATAATACATCATAATCAGGGAGCAATTATCTGTCTTAGATATTTGCAAAACTTCTTTCTCTGGTCATATGTATGATAAGGAGGCAGAAATCGCAGCATAGTGAGAGACTTAGGGAATAGGTACGACTGCATTGACCACTTGTTCTAGACCCACTACTCTCTTCCACAAAGCTCAGACATTTTTACATTGGTTTTAGCCTTTGGCTTATGAGCTTGTTTTTCTTTCTTTCCTCCTCTTTTTATCTGAAGTAATACTGACCCTTTCTCCTCATTTCATGAGAGGTGGCTAGATCTCCGTCTGACCTCTCCTAGTGCAGCTGTGTTGGAGGGATCCTAACCAATTACTGCCCTATTACCATATCCACACTGATTAAATGGTCAAGTTTCTCTCTGTTCTATGGTAGAAGAGGGAGAGGAAAATTTGGAATTGTACACTTACAAACCAATTATTGCCCTATTACCATATCACTGATTAAATGGTCAAGTTTCTCTCTGTTCTATGGTAGAAGAGGGAGAGGAAAATTTGGAATTGTACACTTACAAAGAAGAGTCTAACCAAGAGTTTCCCAGAACACCCTATTAAACATTAGAAAATATATCCTTATAGTGGATAAAGGAGAAAATCTATTTGATTATATTCAGTGCTTTTTAATGATTCAAAAATAATTAGGGAGCAGAAACCAAAGGAAAGCATCTTCAATCTAATGAAAGATGCTTACATGAAATCTACCCAAAATGCCATAGTCAATAGCAAAGTATGGCCAGGATTCTGACTGAAGAATAAGAAAAGGACGCTTGCTATAACCATGGCAGTGCTCGGTCGCACAAAGGCACAGGGGCTGGAACGGGGCATCGAGAAGGGAAACCGGGTCAAAGCTGGCATAAATGATACTCGGGGAGAAAACAGATTGCATTAAAAATTAAGTACCTAGGTAACGAAACCCAAAAGACAATATATCTATACCTATAGCTATCTATCATCTATCTCTTATATAACCTCTCTGATATAAAGATAAGATACTACAAAAGAACCAAAAAAAAATCTCAAAAAGACCATGAAAGAGGGAGGACTTCTAATTAAGTGTGAATACATGTTATGAGGCCTATCCTAAC
>NW_006198133.1:520646-527161 GCF_000334495.1 Tupaia belangeri chinensis
TCGGAAGAGTTGGGAATAAGAAAATAAGTCAATAGAATGGAATACAGTACATAAGCAGACTGACATATGTGTAATACTTTATAATCAGTTTGGCCTTTTAATCAGTGGGAAAAGATTGTGTAGTCATTAAATTGTAGGAAAAGTAGCTACCGACATGGAAAAAGAAATAATTTCTATGCCTCATATCATTTACTAAAATAAATTCCAGGTAGTTAAAGCACTAAAGATTTAGCAAAAATATGAATGTGTTAGAAGAAAATATAGAATATTTTTCTATTAAAAAATAAAAAGGTTTTTCCATAGGGCACATGCACTTACCAGAGAGACAATGAGAGGGAAAGTGAGAAATCACCCCCAGGAGGATAGACATCCCACAGTCCCTTCTCCTCCATTTCCTCCTGGGATTCTGGGCACACACGCACGTGTATCTGGCGAGAGTTTCAAGCTGCCAGATCCAGGACTAGAAGTATGGTCGGTCACGTGGGAGTCCAGAACCTTAACCACTAGGCCACCCGCTGGCCCCAGAACCCTTTTTAAAGCCATGGGATAGCTAAGGTGTTCCACGAGACCTCACCCCAGAAATCATAAGGAATAAATGACAGTTTTCACCCAAGAAACTAAAAACTTCTATATCATTGGAGGGGAAAACATCGGAAAGATAAAACGCAAGTGGCAGAGATAAATTACTGCAGCACATTTAGCAAACAAGGTATTAATAACCAGCATGCATAAAGACTGCTATAAATAATTTAGGAAAAGGCAAACAGCTCAACTCTAAAACGAGAAAAGGGTGCCAGATGGTGATTCTCAAGAAGAGAAACAAAATGGCCAATAAACATGTAAAAGATATTCATTCTCAGTGGCAATCATGCACGCGCGCGCGCGCGTGTGTGTGTGTGTGTGTGTGTGTGTGGTTTTTTTTTGATCAGATGGCACCAGTTGTCAAATTTGGGAAAGCATGAAGAAGCTGGTACATTTGTACATGGTAGGCAGGAGTTTTTCTGGTGAAGTATTTGGAGAGGGCACTAGGAAGTGTGTGTTTTCAATGCACTTGGCCTAGCAGTGCTGATTCTAGCAATACATTTTGAGGGGTACGTTGGCAAGCACCCAGTGCTGTGTGTTCAAGGCCTTGCATAACTTTATCACTGCACTATTGTAAACCGGAAACAGAGAACGAGATGCCATTGATAGGAAAGTGGTGGGTGGACCAGATGTGTGGCATGTTAAAGGATGGACTTACACCTCTATATTAAGTTGTCGGGAAAGTCATGATGTATTTTTCTGTTTTGCTATGCAAAAGTGTGTCAGGACTTTCCAGACGACCCAATATATTACATTAAAAGCTTTGCAGTCATGCTATTTTTTAAAATAAATTTTAGTAATAAACCCACCTTTGTGTTAAAAATGAACCAAATACTTATGCAAATATATGCAAATATACAGGAAGGGACTTCGGGTGCACCTGACTCTTGACAGTGGTGCCATCTGGAGCGGAAAGTGGAGGGGCATACTACAGGGGTCGTTTCAGGGTCTGCTCATAATACTTCCATATTTTTAAAATCTTTTACAAAAAGAACACATCCACACATTACCAGGATAATTCAAAATATGAAATAATTACAGCAGTGAAGTAGCAAAGAATGCTCCTTTTCGGTCCAGAGCCACATCTTTTTTTTTTTTTTCTTTTGAGAAGTTTTCGCTATAGGGCGTGTGTGCTCTCCAGAAAGACAGAGAGAGACAGAGAGACAGAAAGCGAGAAATCACCCCCCAGGGGGGATGGCCACGCCGCAATCCCTTCTCCATTCTCCTCTCGGGATCCTAGGCACGCACACGCACCCACACCCGGCGTGAGTTTAAGCCGCCGGGTCTGGGATTTGAACTGCAGCCAACTATATGGGAGTCCAGTGACATAGCCATTATGCCAACTGCTGGTCCCAGAGCCACATCTTTTTGTGATGGGCAAACGGCCCCCAGCGTGGCCACTGCCCTCATTTTGGCTCTTTATTAATCATGCTTTGATTAACAAAATCACGGCAAAATCGCCAATGGACACAAGGAAAAGAAGCACTTCCAAAGCCTTCCCCTTAGTTACAGATGTACCTCCCTTCCACTGTTTCCCCTCTGGAATGAGGCGCTCCTTCCTGGAACTTCCAGTGGCTCCGTAGCATGTCCTCCTCCTCCGCGGAGTGCAGTTGTCACCGTACCAGCTCTTCATCAGCACCCTTGCTCTGCTTGCCCCCGAACCATTGCATGCACACACGGAATTTGCTAGAGCTGTTCTACGTGTGTGGTGTTTGTTCATTTATCTGCTCTGCAAAAATGGGGAAATCTTGTCTTTTCTTATTGTTGCAAACTGAGAGTCAAAAGGATGCTGGGAGGCTTCCCTTCCCCTCTGCTAAGAAGATAGCAATCTCAGCGATGGCTTTCCCAAAACTCAGAAGAAAATGGTCTGGGAATTAAAGTTAGGGGATGGAGTCCCAAGTCCTACATATTACCTTAGGGCGATGCCTCTCAGAGGCATATAATTCACTTAGTAAATCCTCCTGGAGCTCCTACGATGTTCCCTACAGTGTGCTAGAGACTGAGGGTGCAGTGGGCAATGCCAACAGCTGCCACCCTGGAGAAGGTCTGTACATAGGAAGGCATGTCCTTGCTTCCAGCTCATCCAAACTCCTCTCCAGCAGCCAGGGACACGCCCCTGAGCTCACTGTGTCTAGACATGCCGGCAGGAGGTGTGCAAGGCCTGCGACCTACCAGGGTGCTGGAGAAGTGATGGGGCGCAGGACATTTTCACCAGCTGAGCAACAAAGCCTGAGCAGTTTCAGTCCACAGGCCTCAGGCGAGGATCGGAACCCTGAGGTTTGATTTCGGCCTCTCTAGAGCCTTGGGCCTCCTGGAGCAGCTGCTGGTCTCCTCTGCCCAGCGTGAGTGCCGGGAGCTCCTACTCCGGGGCTCCTGCAGGCACAGCTACCGGGAACCATTGCTACGGACAGGGCTGCCTGGACTGAAGCCCTGACTCCATTTCCTCCGAGTAGGGGAAGTTCAGACACGCTCCCTCACTCTTCTATCACGTGCAGATAATACTACCTAAATCAAATAAATCATAATAAAATGTTTGAATGTTTATAAATTGTCCCGACCCGGAGGGACAGCCGAACGGGTTTCCTGAGTGAAGGAGTGAGAGCCGGGGCAAGCAGCGTAGTCGGGAAAGCGCCAGGGCGTGGATCACTGGCCACGGGTCACGGAACGCCGTGCCGCCACCGTCTTTCGGTTTTGCTGTGTTCCTATGACCCAATAGGTCACCTGAGGCTTAAAGGCAATAAAAGCCAGTGCCCCAAGGGACCATCCCCAGACGGAGGAGGGACAAGCGGAGCTCAGGGCTCCCAGCGGAATGGTCGCTCCTAGCAATGAAGAACCGCTAATGGCGACAGGTCACATTTAACGGCGTCCACCTCAGGGATAATAAGCACACTGAAAGGCGGCAGTGACAGCTTCACGGTGCACTTCCTGGAAATAAAAGGCATGCTTTTTAACTTTTAAAAACGTAATTCAATAGATAAAACCACACGATGAGTACTGCTGAGAACTGAATTATTGTCATGGAAAACCAAGTGTAGAAATGTTTCAAAATGTGGAACAAGAACATGGACAGAGGCCAGCAGGTGTCATGATGGCTAAGGAGCTGGACTCCACGTGTTGTACCACAGTCCGAGTCCTAGAGCCGGCGACGTGACACTCACACGTGCACGCCCAAATCCACAGGGAATGCAGAGAAGGGACTGCAGCATGGTCATCCGCCCTGGGGGTTGATTTCTCATTCTCTCTCTCACTGTATCTCCAGCGAGCACACACACCCTATGGCAAAAACCTTAAAAATAAATAAAAAAATAAACTTCACAAACATTATAAATAAATATAAAAATATACTCTACTATATATATATATAATAAATATATATTTATAAATATAATAAATATATATAAACCATTTATAATAAATACATATAAAAATAAATTTTATATATTACATATATCATATATATAAATAAAGAGAGAGAGAAATCCCAAGGGAAGAGAAAAGTGACTTGGAAAACAAAAGATAAGAGATCCAGAGGAAAGAGAGCAATAATAAACTCCAAGAGAAAAATTCTCTGATTTCAAACATTGTTCAGAAAGAATTTGATTCTGCAGAGTGAAAGCGCTCACATCTGAGTAGGTGTGACTTACAAAAGAAAACATCTATGCATATTATGATCGACTACTTGAATCCCAAAGATGAAGAAAGGGGAAGAAAGAAAAAGAAAGGATTAGTTACAAAGGAGAAAACCGAGAACAGGTTTCTCATCTGTAATCCAGAGGGTCGATGGCATTGAAGTAGCATCCACAGGCTAGGGACAGACAGACAGACCTGTGACACCGTGAGTGAGGGTTCCCAGGCGGTATCAGCACACACCCCACCTGAAGAGACTCCTGGAAAGACTTTAGTCACACAGATGAATCAGAACGGATCTTTACCACTGGGGCGGAAAAGGATGAAAAAGAAAGAAAATGATGGTAAGAAATATCTGTGCCACACTGAGAGGGTGTGTGTGTGTGTGTGTGTGTGTGTGTGTGTGTGATAGAAAAGTGACTTGAAATTACAAAGGGCTTGAGATAAAATTACTTTCTCTAAAGCGAGACAAAATAATAGCTTAGAATTAAAGCACCGAAGAATTCTGCCAAAACTCGTGTGTGGAGAATGAGGAGGAAGAGGGAGAAGTAAAAGAACTCTAATTATCGCGGTGGGAGCAGTTGGGATCAGATGTGCCTCGGGCTGTCTCCGTGAGGATGGCGCTCGGCTACCCGGAAAGGAACTCTGGCTACACAGAGGCGCCTGTTTCTAAGGCCACGAGTTGGGAGGTGGGCAGTCCAGCACAGTTCGCTCAGTCCCACTCAGTCCCCTTCTGTGGCACTGTCATCAGATGCAAGATGGCGGCCACCACCGGCCAACAGATCTGATATTAGGCAGGCAGAAGAGGAAGGGCAAAGGGCAAACATACAGGTTAGCTGAACGTGTGTGCATGTGTGTGCGTGTGTGTGTGTGTGTGTGTCTGCATATGTATTCAAAATGTTCGTGGAAAGTGACTATTATGAAAAAGTTGCACATGGATTTCGAAATCTTTTTGCCCCAAATGTCCTTGACCTTAATTTTCCTTTTCCATAAACCTTTTGAAGTCCCCTTGTACAAGTGTTTTCTCTCCAGCCAAATACATGTTAGCTGTGTGTACGTAATATTTTTTCCTGTACTCCTACCCAGTACATTTCTGTAGTCTATCAGTAGCCAAGGAGTAGAGTGGTTCCCTGGCCACTCCAGCCAAAGGAAAGCATGGACAGTCAACCTTGTAACACCCGCTGCCTCCCCACGCACCTGCACTCCCATTAATTCGGAGGGAAGAACAAGGTAGGCAGCTAGTAGTAGTCACCGTGGGAACTGCGGGATTTGGCTCTTATATCACGAGTGACCATTTGTGTTTGAAACACAAAGGTAACCCTTGGTGCAATGGATAAAGTTCAATAAAGTGAACTTCACAATTAGAGAGAATAGAAAATAGTTCGATCATACCTAAAAAACAAAGAAATTGAGAAAGTAAGCCAGAAGGTAGGAAGTGTATCAGTTCTTACAGCCCCCCCACCCCCACACACAGGGCTTATGCTCACTGGAGAGATACAGAGAGAGAGAGAAAGTGAGAAATCACCCCCAGGAGGGAGGCACACCACAATCCCTTCTCCTCCATTCTCCTCCTCTTGGGATTTTGGACACACACTCAAATGTGCCCAGTGTGTTTTTCAAGCTGCTGAGTCTGGGATTCCAACAGTGGAGTTGGCCATGTGGGATCCTAGCACGTTAACTACCATGCCACCTGCTGGCCCTGTCATGAAAGTGAAAATAATTTTCTTTCTTTTATTATGAATGGGTCTAATTGCTCTAATTTTGTTTCAATAACAAAAGCCACCTATATGTTATTTATAAGAAACATACCTAAAGCAATATACTAAAATGACATTAAAAAGATAGAGATTTAATTACTAGGCAAATGTGAAAAGAAAGAATTGGAGGGGAATGTATATGGAAAAAATACAATTTAAAAATACAATAGCTATTGAGACCAAAAAAAAAAAAAGCCAGTATATAATGAGGAAAGGCACGGGTTTTGAAAAAGCCGTAATATGCAGATACTTGTATGCATCAAACCACACAGTGGCTGAGGACACTGTGATAATGCATAACTAAAAGAGTAAACTATAAAACATAGAGGGAGGTTTTATTTTTCACTTAAATAATTAGTTTAAACAAATAGAAAAGCTTATTTTCTAGCACTGTTGTTGGGAATGAGGGACTAAAACAGGAAAGTAGACAGGCAGTTAAAATAGAAATAGCTTGGGGCCAGCAGGTGGCATGGTGGTTAAGGCTCTGGACTCCCACATGGCCGCCTATGATTCGAGTCCCAGACCCGGTGGCTTACTTTCCCTCTTTCC
>NW_006198133.1:528064-534964 GCF_000334495.1 Tupaia belangeri chinensis
TTCTAAGCCACCGGGTCCAGGACACGAACCGCGGTCGACTACGTGGGAGTCCAGCGACATAGCCATTACGCTAACTGCTGGTTCCCGTGTGTATCTGTTTTTGACTGGCTCTCCTCTTCAGCTCCACTGAGGCTAGGTATTATAAATGTAGCCATCTTTCAGAAGATGGGTGGAAACCTTATTCTTTGAGCCTGACTCAAAGAATAATTAAGCCGACAAGTCAGTAATTAAGCTTGACAGCAGTGGCTTTCAGGGAAGTTTGTTCACGTCCAGGGGGGATTCTACAGACCTGCAGGGGCATTTGGGCCACCAGTGACCGGGGCATGAGGTGGAACCCTTATTCTTTGAACCTGACTCAAAGAATAATTAAGCCAACAAGTCAGTAATAAAGCTTGACAGCAGTGGCTTTCAGGGAAGTTTGTTCACGTCCAGGGGGGATTCTACAGACCTGCAGGGGCATTTGGGCCACCAGTGACCGGGCCATGGTTTATTTTTCGCAGCTTTGTTGTGGTATAAGTGATACACCACGAGTCACATCTATGCAATGTGTACCGTTTGATGAGTTTGGATATTTGCAAACACCTGTGATCCCATCACTACAAACAAGGTCTTAGAAATATCTGATACCTCTCCGAGTTTTCCTGGGTATCTTTTTTTTTATTTTATTTATTTTTTTTTAGTTTTGTTTTTATTTTGTTGCATGCGTGTATGTGGTAAGAACACTTAACATGAGATCTACCCCCTCCACAAATGTGGAATGTGCAATACGGTTTACTCCGGACTCTGCTTACAGCAGATCTCTAGAAACTTCTGCAGCCAGTGAAACTGAAACTTGATACCGTGAAACAGCGCCCACCTCCCCCACCCCCAGCCCCTGGCAAAGCCTATTGCGTTCTTGCTCCCCTGAGTCTGACCACTAGAGATGTCTTGTAGAAGCGGAATGGCGTGGTACCTGAGGTTTCCGTCATTGTCAAACCCACAGGGCAGACAACGCCATGGTGCTTGCTCCTTGCAGTTAGCGGACAGAGAAAAATGTAGGGTCCTGTGTGGCAAGGGGTGGCTGTGCGCACTGAAGAGCCACCTCCCAGGAGCGCACCTTTCGAGCACCCTGCCAGATGTTTGTGCGGTGGAAAAAATAATGTATCATTAGTTGAGCTTAAGATGATTCACATATGAACACCCATGCTTTTTTTGAAAATACAATCAGAAAATGTGGTTTTAATATTTTTCAAGCACACAGCTGGAATGTGGGCCATCCTTTCAGGAAATCACTTCATGGCAAACAAGGTCGTGGGTTCCGAGTGGACAACTTAATCCAGCTTTATTGGCCTGGATTCTTATTCTAGTGCATGTGCAGGTATGTAACAGAGGAGGCTGGGACTTCCAGTGGAATTAACCAAATGCTCTTGGCTTTTGCATGCTTGCTTGTCTTACGTGTCTACCCCTAAGGCATGTGTGCACAGGAGAGAGGGACAGAGAGAGAGAAAGGGAGAAATCCCCCTGAGGGGGGATGGCCACACACAATCCCTTCTCTCCATTACATTTTGAGATATTAAATGTGACAACAACATACTTTTAAAATCAGTATAATGCCCTAAGGCTCGCACAGTTCTGTGCATGTACATATGTATATGAGAAAACATACATTTATATATTTCTAAGTCACCCTCGGGGGTGATTTCTCCCTTTCTCTCTCTCTGTCTCTCTGGTGAGTGTACACATCCCATAGCAAAAATCTTTAAAGAAAGCGGTGCCCATGGGGATGGGTGTGGCGTGGCTGTGGTGATGGCTGTGGTGAGCAGGCAAGGTAATGACCGTGACCACCTGAGGGTTACATACCAAGGTGAGCGGGCGGCTGCCAAGGACTGACCCACAGCGCGTGGGCGAATTATGCGAAGTCACGGTGTTCCAGTCTCCATTCTTCTCGTGCAGCCGTCCCCGCCCATGTATTCTCTCTTCCTTGTTTGTTCTCTCCGATGTCATCCCTCGTCTTGACTCAAGTGCTACCCCCGCCTTTCCTCGGAAGCGTGACTGGAAGTACTTTGCCCTCTACTGAGTGTTTATGGCACTGCTTTCACGCGCATGTATCTCTCTTATAGAGCCTTTTCCCCGTTTTCTTTAGACTGCATTTCCACAGCACTATTTTAGAGCAAACACATCTCTCTTTGTCATAACCTTTCCAGTTTGCATCCGAACTACCTCTATACATGAGTTAACTTGTTACGGGAACTCATGAACTCTCTGAGGGCTGGATGTTTGCTTTGATGAGCTCCCCACCCTCACTTTAGGTTTTGCTTGGCAAATGAACAAGTAATCCATAATCCGCCGAAAACCTATGTTCCTAGAAATCTTGAACATTAAATAACTGCTATCTTCAATATTACTATTAGCTTCTTAGTCTTAAAATTAACCGAACTTGAACTTGACATACGCGTTTATGCATATTATATAAAATCTCCAATGTCAAAAAAGTTGAATGAAATTTAAATGAGAAGCAACAGTGGTAGGCCCAGCCGCCATGGTACAGGGGTGGCATTCCAGCCGCTTTGCAAAGCTAGAAGTCATGTGAAAGATCGAGGTTTGCTACTTGAGTTGCCCACACGCGCCTGTGACCCCGGGTGGCTGCGAGGGGATCGTGGTGTGAGACCCTGTGGAGGGTGATTTCTCTCCAAGACAGAAAGAAAGGAAGTTTTTGTTTGTTTGTTTGTTTGTTTTAAAAAGAAAAATATTAGTGTTTTGCGTATAGACATTTTAGGTCTTCTGATAACATTTCTACTGAAATTTAAGGGTGGTTCAAATTTCCTAAGGATGTTTCTAATAACAAAAAGAAAACCGAGTCTATTCCTATTGCTGTGGTTGAGCAGAGAGCGTGGCTGTTTCACGAAGGAAGACGTTATTTGGATTATTGGGTAGGTGGGGACATCTAGTCTAGCTCTTTCTTTCACGCAACACTGTAAAAAATTGTACTTGGACGCAGAGGCAACTGGCAGACCAAATTCTCTTTGCGGAATGTCAGTGCTCCCGTGTAGTTCTCATGTGTGTCTGTCTTGAACTTCTGAGCTTCATAAAGTAGAAATTACCTATCAAGAAGAAAACTAATTGTGCCCATACCCTTAGTTATATCTCACAAGCTTAGAGTGGATCGGCCTTCGGAGAGTATAACCAGAGAGAGCAGAAGGGGGTCCCAACTCGAGTGACAGCCGTGTCCTTCCAACGCTGAAGCAGAGACCGACCTGTCAGGTAAAGCAGTCAGGGCTAACACGTAGGAGGGTTTCTTACACTTCTCCCGGAGAACATGTGTGACTTGCCTAAAAGGACAAAAAATAAACAGAAAGTTTCAGTAATTAGGCCTTTATGTCTTAATGGAATCTCATACTAAAAAAAAATATATCATTTCATATTTTAATTGTTCAAGTCTACTTTATTCCCAATGTAAATTTATCTTCCAATTCCCCCAAATTAGGATTGCAATTCCGTTTTATTTCTAGTTTGTATATTTTACTGCCATCCCATAAGTAAACATAAAATCTGCAACTTTTCCTTGCCCGATAAAAAGAATATCAGATGGGGTTCATGCTGAAAATAGAAGAACATAGTTTTGTGTTTTTAGGGGGCTGTTTTTGTTAGTTTTTTGCCATAAGACACGTGTGCTTGCTGGAGACAGACAGACACAGAGAAAGAGAAAGCGAGAAATCACCCCCCGGGGGATGGCCACGATGCGTTCCCTTCTCCTCCACTCTCCTCTCAGGGGACACGCACATACTTGCCCAGCATGATTTTCAAGCAGCAGGTACAGGACTTGAACCGCAGTCAGCCATGTGGGAGTCAGGTGCTTTAACCACCACACCACCTGCTGGCCGCACAGTACAGGTTTTTTTCTAGTATAGTAAATTTAATTTTCTGGAACTGGCTGAAGAGCTGTTGAATCTCTGCAGGGCAGGAAAACACTCGCGTACAGATTGAGGTTTACGGGAAGCAGCTCCTATCTGTACGGATGGAGGAACAAGAGAGCTTGAGGCCAGGGAAGCTGACCAGCTGGTGCTGGTATGTCCGGAGCTTGTGAAAGGGACCGGAGTGGCTGAGGCTGAGGCTCTGGAGTCTAAGGCAGACCCCCGAGTGGCCCTGGAAGCTGGTGCTGCCGTCACCGAGGGGCTGAGCCTGGTTCTGGGCTAGCGCAAGTCCATGCTGCTGCCTGGAGGAAGGCTTTGTTGTGATGCTCCTACGGGAGCAGAAGGCAAAGCTAGGGGTCTGACTTTTGCTGGCTCTGGTTTTCTGTCCTGTCTCATGAGCACCGTTTCCGCAAGGAACCGGTGTATACAGAGTTTCCATCTCGGGGTCACGGCGAGACCTGGAGAAGGCTGCATTTGAGACAAACACCAATTAACAGACGTGTCAGTGATTTCATTTACATTTTAATGTGTACGGATACTTTACCATTTTAATTATTTAATGTTTAATTCTTCATTATTTCTGCAGCCTACCAAATACTCTCCTCGAAAGATTAGAATTTCAATTGAACTTTTTCATTAATGTCACATTAATAAATTCATAAAATATGAAGCTTTTTTTACCTTATAATAATAGGGTTTTTTAGCACAATTTTATTCAGATTGCCAATAATATTCTTTTTTTTTTTTGAGAGATTTTCACTATAGGGTGCGTGCGCTTGCCAGACAGACAGAGAGAGACATAGAGACAGAAAGTGAGAAATCACCCCCCAGGGGGGATGGTCACGCCACAATCCCTTCTCCTCCATTCTCCTCTTGGGATCTTGGGCACACATGCACACGCGCCCGGCATGGGTTTTAAGCCACTGGGTCTGGGTCGTGAACCGGGGTCGACTACATGGGAGTCCAGCGACATAGCCATTACGCTAACTGCTGGTTCCCACCAATAATATTCTTAATAATTTTTATGACACTAGGTTAGAATTCTTAAATTAAACCACAGCTTTATAATCTGCTTATCAATTAACTTCTAAGATTTTAAAAATATGATTGTTCTTTAAATATTAGTACTAGTTATAGAAATTATAGCATGAAATAACACCAGTTGGAACAAATTAGGAAGCAGACTTTATAAATGGATATTTATATATATATAGATGCTTAAATTTCCAACTTTGAGCTTAAATAAATGCATGTCATTTTCCTGTCAAATGTTATACTTTGAAATAAATAATAACAGTAAGTAGGTATTTTTGGAATATCTACTTTATTTATTACATAGATAGTCCTCTACACAAATTAAAAAGTGATCTTGCCAATTGATGTGTTTATTATATATTTTCTTTTTTTTTTTAATTCCCAGAAAGCACGTGTGCTCATCAAAGAAAGAGAGATTGCACCCTTCCGTAGTGTGTGGTTACGCTACGATTCTCTTTCCTCCGTTCCCCCTAAACGTCAGCATTTTGACACGTACATGCAGCTAGAGTATTTTTCAAGTCAGTGGTGTGGAAGTCAGATCTCAGCCAGGTGAGATCTGACTCCTAAGCACTGCACTATGGGGTCGACTCAGCACCACACATTTCTTAGGTGAGCTATTATATTATTATTTTATAAATAAAAGAAATATATCATGACTTTTCCATCAACTCAATAATTTCACCAGGATCACATGGCTAAGTAATAAAATAATATTTAAAATTAGGTATAGTACATCAATTTAATTGCAATTGGCATCGCCTCTCTATGACAGCCTACTGTCAAGTCAAACTTGATTTCTTTCTCTAGAATGCCATAATACTTTTTGTTTTGTTTTTGCCATAGGGCACCTGTGCTCAGCAGAAAGAGACAGAAGGAAAGTGAGAAATCACTCCCCGGGGGAGTGGCCACTCCACAGTCCCTTCTCCTTTATTCTCCTGGGACTTGGGGCACACAGGTACATGTGACCAGTATGATTTTAAAGCCTCCAGGTCTGGGGACCGAACCTCAGTCCACTGTGTGGGAGTTCATCACCTTAACCATTATGCCACTGCTGGACTTTAATGCTTCTTTTGAGGAAAAGTGTGATCTACTGTCCTCACAATTCTCTCTCCCCGTGCAACCGTGTCTTTAATTTTAGTTTCTGATATATACTGCCGAGAAAGTATAATTTATGCATATAATTTAATCCATAAATGGTGGAATAATAAAGTCTAAGAGAAGGGAAGGACTTTAACAACCAACATTTTATCTAATTAACAAATCTCTACTCAAAATAAATTAAAATTTATTGAACACCTGCTGTCTGTGGAAGTAAGGGCAGGACATATAAATAACTTCTACAAATTAATAAGAAAAATGCAGCCAAACAAATGTAAACATTGATGAGACCCAGATACTTCCCAACAGAGGATATTCAAACGACCAATAAATACATGAATGAGCTGTTTCATTAATAACTAGAGGAAGGAAAACTTACACTTAAACCACAGTGCAAGACCATTAGACACCCACCAGACTGACTGAAATGCAAAAGAGCGAAAATAGCCAACATCAGTGGCAGCATGAAAGAACAGGTTGCTCAGACACTGCTGGTAGAAGCGAAAAGAGACACAGCCACTTTGTGAAACCATTTTGCAGTCTCTCTCTTTCTTTAAAGAGGTTTTTGCCTTAGGATACATGCACTCACCAAAGAAAGAGAGACAGAGACAGTGAGAGGGAAAATGAGAAATCACCCCCAAAGGGGTGGCCACGCTGCAATCCCTTCTCCTCAATTGTCCTCCCAGGATCTTGGGCATGCACATACAAGCCCAGCTTGAGTTTCAAGCTACTGGGTCCAGGACTCGAACCACAGTCTAGCAGCATCTCTTAGAGCAGGGCATGAATGTATTCCACGTGATCCACAATTCACAATCTCACTTCTATCTCTTCTATATACAAACAAACCTGAAATTCTTCTTCTTCTTTTTTTTTTTTT
>NW_006198133.1:535795-559630 GCF_000334495.1 Tupaia belangeri chinensis
CCAGACAGACAGAGAGAGACAGAGAGACAGATAGCGAGAAATCACCCCCCAGGGGAGATGACCACACCACAATCCCTTCTCCTCCATTCTCCTCTCAGGCTCTTGGGCACGCACGCACACGTACCTGGCGTGAGTTTCAAGTCACTGGGTCCAGGACGCGAACCGTGGTTGACTACATGGGAGTCCAGCGACATAGCCATTATGCCAACTGCTGCTCCTAAAACCTGAAATTCTTACATATCTCCCAGAGACGTGTACAAGAACGCTTATAGAACTCTATTTATGAGTCCAAAATTCTCCAAATATATGTTTTCCTCACACAACAGAATAGTATATGCAACGCGCTTAAGTTATTTACAACTACAGACAATATAAATCTCACAAACACACTGTCAAATAGCAAAGCCAGACACAAAGTAACGTATGCTGCATGACCCCAGTTAGACAAAGTGTAAGAGGACAGTAGTGTGTATGTACTAGCCAGAAAAAAGCAGGTCGTTGTCCTCGAGAGGGTTGTGAGCAGACAAGGTCACGAAGGCGCGCTTCTGGAGGGCTGTGACCGGGGTCTTTGAGTGCAATGCCATGGCACAGGTGCATGCCTTCGGGAGTCCTGACTTACAGCAGCTCGCGCTTCCTCTCTCCATGGAATACTGCAGTTAAACTTTGAAAATACACTTAGCCTAAGACTCAGTGACTTCCTTACTTCCACAGAAATCAGATGACTAGTAAGTAAAGATCACATACAAAATGCTTCAAGAAAATTGCAAAAGCGGGGACCAGCAGTTAGCGTAATGGCTATGTCGCTGGACTCCCACATAGTCGGCCGCGGTTCGCGTCCCGGACCCGGTGGCTTAGAACTCACGCCGGGCGCGTGTGCTTGCATGCCCAAGATCCCGAGAGGAGAATGGAGAAGAAGGGATTGTGGCGTGGCCATCCCCCCTGGGGGAGGGGTGATTTCTCGCTTTCTGTCTCTATGTCTTTCTCTGTCTGTCTGGCGAGCGCACGTGCCCTATAGCAAAAACTTCTCCCCCCCCAAAAAAAAAGGAAGAAAATTGCAAAAGCAGGATGCCTTTTCACTAGCAGGTATGTGGCTGAACATGGTATACTGCATTGCATTCACGATCTAGAAACACGTGACAGCTAAATAAAATTGTCGCATTTCTACCAGCCTACTCAGCACTGCGCTGAGTACATTATTAAGTGAGACAGTCCACGAAGAATGCGAACTCTGACTTGGTACTGTACAGTGGCCCACCTGCGTGTGCACGTGTGCATGGAGTATGTGCTGAGGCCAGCGTGTTGATGACACTGGCGAGATGGGGCTGCTGCACAGGGTGGATAAAAGAAGGGGGAGACCCTCAGGCACGTGCACGAGATCACACACTTAAGAGGTCCAGCGTGTTTAAAAGTTTCCTCTTACTCTGCTTTCCGGTATGTGCAAATGTGCATTTATATACACAGGCATAAAGTGACGAATTAAAGTCTGGACTTTTTTTTTTTTTTTTTGGGGAGGTTTTCGCTATAGGGCGCGTGCACTCGCCAGACAGACAGAGAGAGACAGAGAGACAGAAAGTGAGAAATCACCCCCCAGGGGGGATGGTCACGCCGCAATCCCTTCTCCTCCATTCTCCTCTCAGGATCTTGGACATGCACGCACACATGCCCAGCGTGAGTTTCAAGCCACCGGGTCTGGGACGCGAACCTCGGTCGACTACGTGGGAGTCCAGCGACATGGCCATTACACTAACAACTGCTGGTTCCCAAAGTCTGGACTTTTAAATATTAATGTTTTTTTTTTTCATGGTTGTGGGCATTTTAAACTTTGTTTTTCATACATATAAGCATTGTTTGAATTTATACAATGTCTATGTGCAAATAACTTGGCCACATCTACAGTGAAGGTCTTTGCACTATAAAAATAAACTATGATAGGCAAAGAACTGATTACTTATGAGTCCTTTTAAATAAACATTATTAAAAGGCTATTGAGGGGGGCCAGCAGGTGGCATATTGGTTAAGTCACTGGACTCCCACATGCCAATCACAGTTCGAGCCCTGGACCGGGTGGCTTGAAAAGCATGCATGTGTGCCCAAGATCCTGGGAGGAGAGCAAAGAAGAGATTGCCATGTGGCCATGACCCTGGGGAGTGATTTCTCACTTTCCCTCTCACTGTCTCTGTCTCTCTGTCTCTCTTAGGTGAGTACATGTGCTCTATGGCAAAAACCTCTAAAAAAGGCTATTGATTTCTTTGGGAATGATATTTTAAAGTGAGGTGCTACTTTGTAGAAAAATAATTACAGTGTTAAGTTTTGTATTAATAAGAAATGGTAGAATTGTTGATTTAGACTTTTGAAATCAGATAAAAATAAAACACATAACTTTCAAATCTGTAGAGAGAGAAGAGTGAAATAATGAAAACTCAGTTATTCCAGTACCAGGCAACAAAGGAAAAAAAAAAAAGAAAGAAAGAAAGAAAAGAAGAGCATGGCAGTCAGTAAACAAAGCTAAAATGCAAGAAATTGGAGCTTCCAATACGATTGCACTGGTCAGACTTTTCCCCTTTTCCCAGAAATGATGAGGTAATACTTGGGTTTCTCATATTCTCGTCTCTCTCTGCCTCTAGCACACCTCACAGCAAAAGTTAAAATATATGCAGTGCCCAGCAGGTAGTGTAGTGGTTAAGATGCTGGAGTCCCACGTGGCCAATCACAGCTGGAGTCCCAGGCCAGCAGCTTCAAACTCCTGCTGGGTGCGTGTGCACGCGTGCCCAATATCCTGAGAGGAGAATGCAGGAGACCCTTCTTACAACATGGCCATCCCCCCTCCCCCCGAGGGAGTGATTCCTCACCTTCTGTCTCTCTATCTTTCTAGGGAGTACACATGCCCAATAGCAAAAATCTCTCTCTCAAAAAATAAATAAATATATATATATATATGTATATATATATATTACTATTGATGGGAACAATATTAATTTTCCATTTTCTTTTGCATTCAACTCTCTTTGCTCAGTTCTATAAAATCAAACTTTATTTGATGTATTAAAGTTTATTTTTTTATTTATTAATCAAAGTTTATTATTTTTTAAAACAGTATGCTCTCCAGATTTTAAAATTATTTACACATTTGATGTTGCGTAAATCAAGAACAATCACAGAGGACTGCCACGTTAAGCAAGTTCGGCTTGCGCTCTTTTACATACTCTCTCTATAATCATTGCACAGATAAGGGTGCAGGCATTAAAACTAAGTCCCAGAAGAAAATAGTAGCGAGAATGCTGTTAGACATTTTAATTATGGCCCTTAATTCTCCTACTTTTTTGTACAGGGAAACCCACATTAGAATGTTTATTCCGTCAGAGGGAAAAAATCATGTATGTAGCACTAATGAATCAATCATTTAAGACCACTCATTTTCATTCTTACCTATTATTTGTTGCTTTGGGAAGGTTAAATCTAACTATAATTAATAATTGAAAGTATTATTTCCACTTTATGAAGCTATTTTTATCTCCTTACTGAAAGTACCAATTCCACTTTATGAAGCTATTTTTATCTCCTTAATTAGGAAGCCATTTGTTTCCAGCCTGATAAATGCATGCGTGTCCTTTTAGTAGTAACTTAACTCTCCTTGAAGCAGATTTGGCAAATCTTTTTTATACCATCTTATTATATTTTATTCATAATAAAATGCCAATTTCATAAAAATATTTTTTAAAATTGCCTATAACCTGACTTCCTAAATATAATCAGGCTTATCTGTTCATTTAATAGTCTTTTGTATATTTTTATACATATTCACAATTGTACAATAAAACTTAGGTTATCTTACACATTTAGAGGCTCATTTTCTTTTTTGTAGACTTATTTAATTTAATTTAATTTAATTAATTAATTCATTTATTTATTATTTTCATTTGACTACTGACAGAGAGAAGAGAAGGGGAAAATGAGAAAGTAAGCAGCCACGTCTCGGACTCGAACCGTGGTCTACCATGTGGGAGTCCAGCACTCCAACCACTATGCCACCTGACAGCCCTGAAAACTCATTTTTCTAACCTCATAACTTTTTAATATTGCCTCATTAATAAATAAATACATATCTATAATTAGATATTTTATCATTTTTCTCTTAGGATACATTGTTAACACCACAATTACTCTAAGTGTTATTTTGGTATAGTTTGATGTTAATATATTTGATATACCTTTTTATTTATGTAATCTTTTGATACATTTGATTTATATAAATTAGGTAAATGATGTCCCAGGTTCGTATAACATAGTCTGTTATTAAAAAATACATAAATTGTAAAAAACCTATACTTCTTTTTTTAATTTTAAAATAGGCTTATTTACTATTATATATTTTATTTGGAATACTTCAAGAAACAAATTAATTACAATGATTTCAAAATGTACTCTCTGGATTGAATGAATAGCCTTTCTAATTAGAACTAATCAATATCCAGAAATGCACGTAGACACTAAGCCAACTCACAAGTAAAATCACCATGTGAATAAACCTCGAGGGTGGGGACCGGGCACGCCCAGTGAAGGCACTGTGCCACCCTGTTTCTTGATAACATGATTCAGAGCAAGAGTTAGACTGCTGTTGCTAACGACTTAAAACTACGATCTTTGTTACTATAAAAGAAAATTCAGTTTAATACAAAGAGATGGAAGATTTCAGGATCCTTGATCAGAAGCTTTTGGTGCTTGTCGTACTACTTTAGTTAGACAAATGTCCCAGTAAGACTAAGAAGACTTTCCTTCACCCACTGAAGACATCCTCTAAGACATGCGTGAACAAGGCGGTCTGCAAAAACTAGTTGGTCATCGAGGTGTTACCAATACGGGACTCCTTACGACAGTGCTGACGTTTTACAAGCCTTAGCCAGAGTGACAAAAACAAAACGCTTAGAGTAATAGTTATGAATACAAGCATAATTTGGTTTTTGCCTTTTATTTTTTAAGAATTATTTTATTTAACTTTATTTATTTTAATTTGACCAGAGAGGGACAGAGTGAGACAGAAAGAGAGAGAGAGGAAGAGAGAGAGAGAGAAAGTGGAAAAGTGAGCCGCCAGGTCCAGGACTTGAACCGTGGTCGGCCACATGGGAGTCCAGCCCCCTTAACCATCATACCACCTGCCAGCCCTGTTTTTGTTTTCTATAAATAATTGTTTCTGAAATGCTAAACATGGGTTCCAACTGTGATTAGTTCCTGGTGGGTGGAGCTGCAGGCACATGGGGGATGATCTACTGATTGACCTTCTCCAAGCACTCCTTGGAAGCCGTCGGACTTGGCTTGATTGTGGGAGAATCTGGTGTCCAGCTTGCCGGGCAGACTTCTCCCTGGCTTTCCACAAACCAGAATGCTTTCACCAAGGGTCTCTTCCACGCTTCGGACTGCTGGAAGTCATCGACACTCAGGTGCTTGATGACTCCACTGGGGTCCACCACGAAGGGGCCTCTTAGTGCAAGGTCGGGACCTCCTAACCACACACCGTAGCCTTGAGAGATGTGTTTAGTTCATCTGACAAGACTGTGATGTTCCTGTGGTCCAAACCGCCATTCTTCCTTGCTGTATTTATCCTGGCCAGATGGCTAGAGTGGGGGTCCACTGAAACCACAGCACCTTCACAGTTCAGCTTGTGAGATTCATTTGCTTTGTCAGGAAAAACAGTAATTTCTGTAGGACATGCAAAAGTAAAATCTAAAAGATAGAAGAAAAGCACCAAATATTTGCCCTTAAAGTCATCAAGGCTTAGGTCTTCAAACTCACCTTTTACAACGGTTGTACCTTTAAAATAGGGCACATGCTGGGTGACAGCGGGAGCCCGGAGGGAGGAACTGGTGCTAAAGCCAAACTTTGCTTGTCCAGAACCAGACCACGAGAGGTTTGTCAGGCAAGTTCTTCCAGAAGCAGCAAGCCCAGGAGCTGCAGAGAGGCAGAAATGCCCCAAGGAATGGTGCTCACACGCCTGACGACCGAGACGCGACCGAGACGTGGAGCACCTTCCCACAGCCCCAGCCATCTCCAGTCTCAGGGTCTGTTCTTAAATAATGCCTTACATTTGCTAATGACCCAACACATTTTATTTTTTGTCTGTACAGCTAACTAGGCAAATTCGAATGCTCCTAAGTATAGTCCACACAATCCTGTGTCTTTTTATTGGTTTCACTTTTTAAAAGGCAGTGTGTGGAGCCAGCGGTGGTGTAGTGGTTGGAGTGCTAGACACACTTGTGACTGACCATGGTTCTAGTCCCAGACCCACTGACTTGAAACATGCCGGGCATGTGTGCTTGCATGCCCAAAATCCCAAGAGGAGAATGAAGGAGAAGGAATAGTGGCATGGCCATCCCCCTTGGGGGGTGATTTTTCACTTTCTGTTTCTCTGTCTCTGTCTCTCTGGCAAATGTGTGTACCCTATACCAAAAATCTCTAAAATAATAAATAAAAATAGAAAGAGAGTGTGGCTGACACCTCTTTAATGTCTGTTTAATGTCTGACACCTATCTAATGTCTGTTTTCTCTTTCTTAAATGAAGAATCCCATCTTCGTTTAAAGATCAGTGTCCAGTAAAAATACTCAATCTCCCAGCCTCCCTTGCAGCGAGGCTAAGTGCCAACCTTCCCAGTCGCTCAGCTATGAAAGCAGACGCTCTTGTGTGCTGGTATTGGAGAAACAGAGCCAGGGCACCCTCATCTCCCAGCTTAATTTCCCGATTCTACACGGAAATCAGCTGTGTTTTATGGCCATCGGTCATCCCTCCAACTTCCCTTTTTTCAGGAGTCAACCAATCCATTCTGAAACCCTATAGCATCACAAACTGTCTCTTGGGTTGGGTGGGTAGTACGGATGTGTAAATTCAGCCTAATTATAGCAGAATAGAGAAGCTGTGATAGACAGGAGAACACACGCACTGCCTAAGGCATTCATGTTCAACTTTTCAAGAACTGTTTCTAGTCAAACGCTCAAGTTTATGGGCTTTATCTATTTATTTGTAGCCAGTCATTTACTTACGCAGTACCATTCTCCTCCAGGCTAAGCGTTGTGTGAGATGCTTTGGAAGATTCTGTACAGTCCAAGACCACCGACTTGAAGAAGATTATAGCTTACTGTGGGTTGCAAAATCAACAGCTACGTGCCATGGGAAGCAATGCAGCAGTATGACATTACCTACTGAGGTACCAAGTATTGCCCACAAGGTAGGACGATGTTTGGAAGAATGTATGAGACTCAAAGCTGAAGGAAGTGGGAATGTTTACGAGAGGTGGCCCTTGAGCTTAGAGCACAGAGAGTGGGTAGAATTCGGACAGAACAAGATGAAGAACAGTGGGAGACCAGAGAAGGAATCCAGAGTGGAGACACTAAGATTGGGAACGAGCCTCGTGTGTTCGTGTAAGACAGCAGAGATCAGCTTCAGAGAGAAAAATACGCATTTAGGAAAATAGTAGAAAGTAGGTTTGGAAGAGTAAGGGAGACCAGTTTACAGAGGACCTCAGAAAACAGGCTATTAGGATTCTACACAGCAGGAAAATCTCAAAAGCTATGAAAGCAAAAGGACATGGACGGCAGGGCCCCAGGCGGTGTGGTGATTAAGGTGCTGGACTCCCATGTGGCCAACCGTGCTTCGAGTCCTGGACCTGGAGGCTTGAAAATCATGCCAGGTATGTGTGCGCCCACAGTCCCTAGAGAAACTAGGAGGAGGGACTGCAGCATGGCCATCCCCTGGGTATGGTTTTCCCTCTCTCTGTCTCTTTCTGTCTCTATCCAGTGGAAAAAACTTAAAAAAAAAAGGAACTTTGAGGGCAAAAAAGATGATTAAGAAGAAAACAAAAGTGGATACTTTCCTGAGATAACTATGTCGTTCATTCATCCATTCACGGATTTCTACAGGCAATAGAGGTTTGGTAAGCACCTACTACATTCCAGGGAATAAGCAAGGTCGGGGAGTCACTATCCTAAAGCGAGCAAGCAAACAGAACCCACCCAGTTAGAGTATGCAAGTTGAGGTGAGAGTATCTTCAAATACACCTCAAAGTCTCCTTGGCTAAGTGCTCTCACGCTGAAATCCTGCGGGGGAAATATCACTCGGAGAACACTTACTGAGGTTTCGGGAGTGCTAGCTGATACAATTAAATACCAGAAAGGCAAGGTGTGAGCCATGGAAAGGCGGAAGTAAACATGCTATTGCATTTGTAGATAATAAAGTTGTTTTTCTCAAAACTACAACTACGATAAAAGAATATAATACTCTAGGTAGATACAAAGCTGAAAAACTAGCCTTATGATACGTAGCCCATTATAAAATATAATAGACGGAAAGGATCCAATTTCAACTAAGGAAGTTCAGAAGTGTGTAAAATCTACAGGGAGAAAACTGTGAAGTCTATGGAACATACAAGAGAACTTTAACAAGTGAAAAGACATACCTTTTCTTGCTTAAAAAGACTGAAAAGTATAAGGGTGTCATCTTAAATTGGCCTGTAAATTTATCATGCCCACATTTAAAATAGTCTTTCTGTCTTCATACATAAAAGGGAATAATAATAAAACCTACCTAAAAAGATTGCTATGAAAATGAGTTTCGTATCTGAGAGGACTGAGTGTCTGGTGAGCACTGTGTAAGTTTCTGATAAACAGCGGGTGGGGACGAGGCTGGAGGACCTGCCGCAGTCACTGCTCCGGCCTGGTCTCCTTTGGCGTCTGTGCGTTCGGTCGCGCACCGTAGGGAAGCGGGACAATCGAGTGGCATCCATGAACCCAATAGCAATGGCCAGATCAAGAGGTCCAGTCTTCAGGACCAACGATCCAGGATGATCTGAACCGGCCAGGGCCTACCTGGGGAGAAGTGAAAGAGCAACTAGAAAAGAAAAAGAAAGGTTCCAAGGCTTTGGCTGAATTTGAAGAAAAAATGAATGAGAACTGGAAGAAAGAACTAGAAAAACACAGCAAGAAATTGTTAAGTGGATGTGAGAGCTCATCCCAAAAAAAGACAGAAAAAGAAAAAAGAAAAGAAGAAATCTGGTAGGTATTCACCCTCTTCCTCATCGAGTTCTGATTCTTCCAGCAGCTCTTCAGATTCTGAAGATGAGGAAAAAACAAAAAAGAAAAAGAAGCATAAGAAACAGAGTAAGAAGAAGAAAAAGAAGGCCGCCAGTTCAAGTCCTGACTCAGCATCATGTTAAGAAAAATCAGGATGCCCTTTTAAAGAAAGTGCAATGTCTAAGGGAATTTCAACTGTGAAAATTATGATATATTTATTAAAATGCATGAATTTCCCGTTTTTAGAATTATTCCTGGACTTTTCAGTAGCCACTCAGAGGCTGCTGTGTAAAGGGCCACGATTGTTGCCTGCTGCTTGAACACCCGGTTGTTCTGTTTTCTTTCCTCTTCCAGTGCGTGGTAACTGGGAGATAATACACTGCAGTCACACGAGTGGCTAAGATATTTGGGAATCAAGTTAATATTCTGGACTAGACGTACCTAACGATGAGTCACCAGAAACTGTGTCTGGATGCATCGTTGAGATGAAATCACTTGGCTCTGATAGCTCATGGGTCTAGTTAAAATTTTTGAAGTAGGGATTATGTTGATACTTAGAAATCCTTACTCTGTAGATAAGTGTATTTTAATTTTTTTTCTCCCTCATATACTTTTATTTACCTGGGAAAGGTGCGTTTAGGGTGAGGGTGGGTGGTTTGCTATTTCTTTAGCTAGCAGAACAGCGTGCCTTGGATCTTTACACAGTCACCATGCTTCTGGGAGGTCAGAGCTGGGTGCCAGCAGTCCTGCCCTTACTGAGCTTAGTGACATCCTTCGCCTCTGTCGTGTGCTGCTCTGAGTGACCCAGAGAAACAGCCCTTTGCAGCATGAGAAGGCTAAAGAGCTCCAGGCTCTACCTCCACTTCAAGAATACTGAATATTTTTAGCTTTACATGTGTTACGTTATTTGAATTTAATTTTGACTACACTTTGGCTTTAGAGAGAAATAATTTCAAATAGACACTGGTACTTTTCGAACTTGATGGCTAAAGATTCTAAAGTGCATGTTTTCTACTAGTAAGTTTTAATCAGTCAGGAAGGTTTTATGGAACCAGTGATAGTTAACTTTATTTTTTGTATAGATTTTGTTTAGACTGCAATGTTTAGCTTTTAACTTTTACTCTTGCTGTTTTAAGTTCATTGCTGTGTTTAATGGCATATTTGCCAAGATACTTAGCATGTAAAAAGCAGGATTTTGACTTTCTTTTTTTCTTTTTTTTTTTTTTTAAGGAAAAAAAACCCAGCTTCATATTGAAGCTGAGATTTATCATAAACAAGTTGAGTGGCAAGCCTGGTAGGCTGTGTCTTGTTATGGAAAGCTGTTGCCAGAATCTTAGTAAATATACAGTTTTAAAAGTTTTGTTGTCTTTCTATATTAATAACAAATTATGACAAGTTAAATTTATTGAGGATTACATCATTGCTCTTCCTGTGTCATATTTTACTAAGATTCTGTGCCTCTTATCTCCTGATGAATTGTTTACTAGCAATGTTAAAAAGAATTGATTCATCATTTTCATTTTACATTTTCATATAATCACGTAACACGAAATATAATTTGATGTATAAGTTTGCCTGTTGCAAGAGGGTGTGCTTATTATAGTTGTATATGCACAGAACATTTTGGCATGACAAGAGACTGAGTAAATAACTATTTTACTTAAATAAATAAATAAATTTCTGATAAATAAATGAATAAAAATATCAATGGATTTTTTATGGTGGGAGGTAGGGGAGACAAGATTCTTAGTTTATATGAAGAAATAAATTTGTAAGAAATAACCCAGAAATTCTTAAAAAAAAAAAAAGCTACAGGTAGTTTTTAAGAGTTTAATGCTAGCATAGACTGAATACACTGAATTAGGATTCCAGAAATAAATCCAGATGTTTATGGAAATTTAGTGTATGCTACATGAAGCACTTCAAATCAGGAGGGAAATAGGGATTACTTGGCAGATGAGAGTATGTGAGAATGACCACCAGTAATGAATTGAGTTGTTGAAATCTGACTTAAGTTTATTGGGGTACATACAGCTCAGTTTGGATATATCACAATAGCCGATTAAAATCTTTGTGGAAATGGACAAAATCAGGTACCCCCCTTCGTTAGAAAAAAAGAAAGCTTCCAAACAAATTCACACACACACACACACACACACACACACACACTCTCTCTCTCTCTCTCTCTTTAAATAATCAACAGAAAACAGCACAGGACTATCCATAAGCTGCTCTGTGAACTTGATGAAGTCCCAGTTGACTGAAGCGTGAGTTACCAAACCACTAACTTGTGTAACTGGTTCACATGAGGCAGACCTGACAACGTTCCTGAGAAAGGACCCTGGTGCCCGTGTACTCAGCAGCATCACGTCACAGCCTCAGCCAACCTGTGAAACCAATGACTGGGTCCAGAATTGTTACGGATTTCATCCCTATGGATGCAGAGTACGACTTCAACAGGTTCTTGAAGCCAGTTCATGCACAGATAAATAGTTTCTAAAGGTTTTTGACCATGCGTATATCTTAAATACTTCCAGTTTCACCAGTGGAATTTCATTTTTAATATTTATCAAGCCAGTGAACAGGTAATTATCTTTTTTTTGGTAGTGGGGGGGGGTTACTATAGGATGCGTGTGCTTGCCAGAAAGACAGAGAGACAGGAAGTAAGAAATCACCCCCCAGGGGGATGGCCATGCCACAATCCCTTCTCCTTTATTCTCCTCTTGGGATCTTGGGCACACATGAACATGCGCCCAGTGTGAATTTAAGCCACTGGGTCCGGGATTTGAACCACAGTCAACTACATGGGAGTCCAGCAACGTAGCCATTATGCCATCTGCTGGTCCCTCTTTTTTTTTTTTTTCAGAGAGAGAGAGAAAGAGTTTAACCATAGGGCTCATGCACTTGCCAGAGACAAAGAGAGATAGAGAGACAGAGAGTGAAGAATCATTCCCCCCCCCCCCAGGGAGTGATACCCACACTACAATCCCATCTCCTCCATTCTCTTCTCGAGATTTTTGGGCATGCGTGCACATGCACCTGTCAGGAGTTTCAAGCTGCCGGATCCAGGACTTGAACTATAATCAGCCACCTGAAGGCAGTGTCTTAACTACCACACCAGCTGCTAGCCTCCAGATAGCTATTTTTGATAGAAAATTTTAAAAAGAAAAAAACAGCCTTAATAGCACAGAAGTAAAGCAAAGGCCCTCAGTGGTGAAGATACAGGGGAAGGCCCCAGGTTCACCCCCCGAGATCTCCCTGAACACGTGCACATACGCACCTATGATCTTGGCTGGCTAACGCTGGGCGTAGATTGGGCGTCAAGACCCTGTTGGAGGTGAGTGTTTCTCTCTCTCTCTCTCTTAGAAGAAAGGGGAAAAACATAACTTAAAACAAGGCAATTTCTGACATCTAACATGTATTAGAAAGCATGGTTTATGAGGATCAGGATAGCAGAAGAGCTCATGCTTGCTTCCCGGGAGTGCTGGCTTTGAGCTATGATGTCAGTCACCTGTCCTGCAGCTTAAGCTAACTAACACACAATGCCATGCTATAAATGTTGAATCTTAAAAGTAAATTATAGATAATATGAGAGTTTATTTGTCCCTTTTTAGACCAAAATATACCCAAAGTAGAGAAATTTTGTGTAATGTAAAATAAGACAAATGAGAATATTGAAATCTTGAGCTTTCTCCTCTTTTTGTTAGAGGTTTTTGCCATAGGGCACATGCACTCACCAGAAAGAGAGAGACAGAAATTGAGAACTCACCTTCCCCTAGGGGGGATAGCCACACAAAACCATCCCTTCTCCTCCATTCTTCTCTCGGGTGGGCATGCACGCACGCACAAGCGCCTTGCGTGAGTTCAAGCCACCGGGTCCAGGACTCGAACCATGGGTGACTACATGGGAGTCTAGCTACATAGCCATTATACCAACTGCTAGTCCCAGACTTTCTCTTAATCTTCCTTCCAGAAATCAAACAAAAACCTAGAAGCTACTAAAATATGTTTGATTTCCTAAAAATGAAAGTTTTGTATAAATTAGTTCAAATGATGAATAAAAATTAAGACAAATATTTTAAACACAAATGACAAAAATTGGGACCAGCAGTTAGCACAATGGCTATGTTGTTGGACTCCTACATAGTTGACCGCGGTTCGCATCCTGGACCGGTTGGCTTAAAACTCACACCGGGCGCATGTGCGTGCGTGCCCAAGATCCCAAGAGGAGAATGGAGGAGAAGGGATTGAGGCATGGCCCTCCCCCCTGGGGGGTGATTTCTTGCTTTCTGTCTCTCTGTCTCTGTCTGTCTGGTGAGCGCACGCGCCCTATAGCAAAAGCCTCTCCAAAAAGAAAGAAAAAAAAAATTTTATGTTTTTTAGGTTTTTGCCATAGGACACATGTGGTCACCAGAGACATAAGAGAGACAGACAGTGAGAGACAAAGTGAGAAATTACTCCAGGTGGATGGTCGTGCCACATTCCCTTCTCCTCCATTCTCTGCTGGGATTTGGGCATGCACATACATGCACACAGGAGGTCTGGGCCTGAGACTGTGATTGGCCATGTGGAAGTCCAGCACCTTACCCACCACACCATCTTCTGGCCCTCGTCCTTTTATTTTTAAAGTCAACAACTGTCCATATAAGAGGATGCTCCATTTACGATCCGTTTGTTTCTCTCACTTTGTGTATTGAATGGAGACCAATGCCCAGTACGTTTTAATAAATGGGCATAGACTTCCATATGGAAAGTTCTTCAATCCACTGATTCTGACCAAAGAAAGTCGATTCTTTTACAACTTTCTTTAAGTAGACGGCTATTCTTGGAATAGAATGTTTAGATTTGTTTTTTCCCCCTGGGTAAACAGGCAACGATAGTGCTGGTAATTTATTTTAATGTTCTACAGATTATCATGAAATAAGATTATTTTACTTCATGTAAAATGACTGCAATTGCTCTGTCCTAATGTTCTCTTTTTTTCTGAGTAAAATTTAATCTTATTTCAAATCTAAACGAGTAGCTTATATTGAGAAAAAAAATGAACTAAATAGATAACAAGAACTGAAGAGAAAAATTTGCACCTCCATCAGATCCAAAACATTCAATTAGGGCACAGCACACTCTGTGACAGATCTATTATTAATGCAGCCTTGAGTGGTCCCTGCTCTCAGTTGTGCCTGCACTTTGTGGTAAGCGAGTTATAATAATCACTATCTAGTAAGAATCGATGCTGATTTACCGTGGGCTACTGTTCTGCCAGTGCACCGTGTCATCGGTATTCTCTCGGGGGATACTCAAATTAGTTTGAGACAGATGCATAAGATAATTCTGCTTAAAGAAAACATGGGAACACAGGGATTTTTATTTGCTCCCAATTGAAATCCCACTGAAATAACAGCAAAGGAAAAAATAAAATTAAATAATTTTAAAGGTATAGACCTATATAAGAAAATATTAACAGAATATCAGATGAGTGAGTATTGAATAACTTAGCACACTTAAATTACAAACTTAACATCATCCCAAAGATTTCCATGTTGCTCCACAGTGTCAAAATTCTGTTCTGTTAAGACTACTATGTTGCTGGGGCCAGCAGGTGGTGTGGTGGTTAAGGGCACTGGACTCCCACATGGCCAGCTGCAGTTCAAGTCCTGGACCTGGTGGTGGCTTTCTCTGTCTCTCACACGCTCTTTCACTCTGTCCCTCAAATTTAAATAAATAAATAAAGAGACAAAATTATATAAAATAATTGTTTTTTTTTAAAAAAGACTACTATATTGGAAAAGCAAAGATATAAAATAACACATCCTGCCTGTTAGAGACACTTTTTTTTGATATTTCATATGATTTACTTTTTTCAAGTAAGAAGTATTGATTCCATTAAAATATATATGTATTTTGAAGGGCCTGCCAGGATCTGGGGCACACACGCCTGCACATCCAGCGCGTTTGGCAAGCCCCCAGGGCCAGCCTTCCCACCGTAGTGAACCATGTGGACCTGGCCCTCTTAACCACTAGGCTACAGAGCCGGCCCCATTACAATATCTTAATGACTGTGTGCAGCTTTCAGGGCAGACGGCTGCGGATTTCCGTACAGAGACTGGCCGTAATGGGCAGCACGAGACAGCTACGAGACGTCACTCCCGGGTCTGTAAGGCTCTTGCCTGTGGCAGTATTCCAAATTCGACTGTTCCTTCTCTCTAGTCTGCAGCTGTACGTGTGTACCGAAACGCTGATTTAAACCAGCTTCCACCAGTCACATCTCGGGTTCAGTACCCATTCTGAAAGTCAGGAGTCCCTAATCTCCTTGTTCAATATCAGCCAACCCTCCAAAATCTGTCTGCCGCATTGGTTTAGAGATCACTAGTAGTTTTAGGAAAAAACCACATGACTTCTCAGAGGTACCAATTTTATTCGTAGACCCCGTGTTTACCCGTGACTGCCTTGAGATCGGTTGGGCTTGTGCTGCATGAATTACCTCATTCCTACCATGGTCATCTTTTCTCAATGCAAGATCAGTCATATTTGGGATTGAAGCATATGAAGGATACAGTGATCCCTACACATGGGATAGGGAACTCTTTTAAGAGGAATAAAGAGAGTCAACGTTTTAGAACGAGACTGCCTTCCCAAGCCTGCTCACAACTGAGGGAGTGGCCATTGGAACTAGGTTCCTAGAGAATTGCATGGAAATTTGCAGGAAGAATTTTACACTTCAGTGGCAGAGTGTCATTGTGCAATACCTGAGAAATCAGAAATTAGTCTTAATTTATCAATCCACAAACGAACAAATTAAATATTGTCAAATTATACAGGTCTGAGAGCTGAGATCTACTTAAGTAGGCTGGTAGCCTTTCAGAGAATACAGGAATAAAAATTGCTTATTTTACTAACTTGGGGAATAGGGATTTATTTATTTAGGATGATAACGCATATAAAATGTTGTATATGTTATGGGTTGCAACCTTAAGGAAGGATACCAGGAGTCTTTTCTCCTGGATTATAAGGAAGCAATATATACTTTTATCAGGAGAAGACTGAGAAGTGAGAGCTGAAGAAAAAAAGAGTAGTTCATCTCATGCTAGAGAGAATTTTCCAGAGAGGGAAAATCCCAAGATCCCTTGGCAACTTGTTGAATTGAGGAGCTTGGACTGAGCTCAAAAGTTAAAGCAGCTAAAATGTATGAGGCTGGGGATAAGCAGAAAGAAAGACGCTCCATGGAGACCTCTCTGTGATCTTCAGAGGGGTCCGCCTGAATCCTTGCTGAGTAACGATCTCTGCCTGCATGTGAGGAAGCTACTCTGGGGAAAGAACTGCTGGAAAAAAGTAGCCAGAACAATTTCCACAGCTACGAAAGGGCTAAAATTAGTGCTTGTTCCCATTGGCCAGAATGGAAAGAGTTCCTACCACATGGATCATTGAGATTATTGCTTTGGTAGTGAGGCTAAATTAGTTCTAGACAATCCGTCTCTGGGCCCAGTTTAACAAAGCTTTAGAGCAAGTTTCAGAAGAAGCTGTCACATTCTAGGTCATTTAAGCTATAATATAGTAACACAAATCAATGCAACAGCAAAATAAAGAAAATGCAGAAGCCCAAAAGTTGGATTTTTGAAAAGACAACAAATAAATTGATAAATGTTTAGTCTAATTCATCTGGAAAAAAAAAAAAAAAAGAGACCAGTTAAATGACTTCAGTAATGAGACAGGTACCATTATGGCAGTTTCTACAAAAGATAAGAAAATACTATGAAAAAAATTATTTAAGTAAATTCAATAACTTAGATGAAATAGATAAATTCCCTGAAAGTCAAAGACAACCAATGCTGACTTAAGAAAATAAATAATGTGAATAAATAAATTGAATTCTCAGTTGAAACTTTCCCCTAAAGAAAACAACAGTCCTAGGGACCAGTAGATGGCATAATGGTTGTCACTGGACTCCCATATAGTTTACTGAAGTTTGAGTCCTGGATCCAGTGGCTTAAAACTTATGCTGGGTACATGTGTGTGTGTGCTCAAAATCCCAAGAGGAGAATGGAAAAGAAGGGATTGTGATGTAGCCATCCCCTTTGGGGAGTGATTTCTTGCTTTCTGTCTCTCTGGCGAGCCTACATACTCTATAGCAAAAATCTCCCTCGAAAAAGAAAAAAAAGAAAACAGCAGTATCTGGTAATTAATTTGACCCCCTTATAAACTGCCAACCTAACTGACTTCTGTTTCATGGATGCTGATAGAAGACACGAGCTTTGTGAATCAGAAAAAACTTTATTACTCAGAAACAAAGCACTAGCATATTTGCATCATTTCCTTTGCCCCACTTCCTGCAGGGCTCCAGATGACTTCAACACACGTAGTCAAAGTGATAAAAATGATGGACACTGAAGTTGACAATTCTACCATTTTTTTCTTAAGAGCGATTTTTGCTACAGGGCTTGACGATTCTACCATTTTTTTCTTAAGAGTGATTTTTGCTACAGGGCAGGTGCACTCGCAAGAGAGACAAAGAAAGATAGACAAAAAGCAAGAAATCACCCCCCAGAGGGGAGGGCTATGCTGCAGTCCTTTCTCCTCCATTGCCCTCTCAGGATTTGAGCACGCACACACACATGCCCAGTGTGAGTTTCAGCCACCAGGTCCGGGACCCAAACTGTGGTAGACTACGTAGGAGTCCACTGACATAACCATAATGTCATCTGCTGGTCCTGATTCTAACATTTTTATCACAAGCAGTAATAAAACCTCTGCCTGTTTCAGAGGAAGCCAAGGTTCCTCGCTTTAAGTACTAGCCATCCCTGGGGAAAAAACCCCGGCGGAGCGATCAGGGCGTTTCCTTCCTGGCACACCCAGAAAGATTGTAGAAGTACAAAAGACTGTGGAGGCCTTTCTCTTTCCACAAAATCTCCAGGTCCAGATGAATGCTGCAGAAAATATAAAGAAGATATAATGCAGATGATACGCAAACTCTTCTAGAAAATTAAAGAAAAGAGAATACCCCTGGAAGGCAGCCTCAACGTCATGCCAATATCGGATATTACAGCAACTGCCAAACCAATGAACACAGATGTACAATTCTAAGCAAAATTTTCATAAATCAAGTCTAATGATTTCTTAAAAAGATAATACAGCATGACCACATGGCATTCAAGCCAGGAATGCTAAGTTGGTTTAACATTTGTAAATCTTTCGATGTAATTTAGAAAATTAACAAACTAATGAAGAAAAATCATGTAATTTGGTCAATGGATTCAGAAAAATCATACTGGACAAAATCATCATCAAATTTTGATGTCTTTAAATTAAAGAGGTCATCAGGTAACAGGGAATAGAGTACAACTTTCTCAGGGTGAACGCCTCCCCTCTCAGAGCAAGGACATAAGCTCTCTGCCCTCATGGCGTCTAACTATAGCGGGGTTTACCTTTGCAATAGGTAATAAAAAAAAAAAAGCATCGATATTGCAAAGAAAAAACTAAATTGTGTTTATTTACAGATAAGATGATTTTGTTTGTTGAAATCTAATGGACTCTACAAAAAAAAGCAGCCAGAACTAATAACTGAGTCTAACAATGGGGGAGAACGCAAGAGCAATAAACAAATCATTTCCCTTTCTATAGACCAGTAATTAACATCAGCAAACTGAAACGAAAATAGCACTTACCATAGAATCAAAAATGTAAAATACCAAAGATAAATTTTATAAAATATGTGCAAAACCTGTACACAGACAACTATGAAATCAAGCTGAAAGAAATTTAAAACATCTTAAATTAAAGGGTGCGAGATACCATATATGTGGGCTGGGAGACTCAGTATAAATGCTCCGTGACTCACCATGGGTTATGTTGAACCCGTCCTAAGTGGACGAGTTAGGTGTATGGCAGGTTAGGTGTATGAAGTGCATTAATATCTTGGCCTCTCCTCCCTTAAATGTGCTCAGAATACTTATAATAGTCTGCACTTGGGCAAAGTCATCTACTATAAAGCCTATTTTATTATAAAGTGTTGACTATCACATGTCGTTTTTAAAATAGTGAACTAAAGGTGAAAACAGAATGGTAAATGAATACTCAAAGTACTGTTTCTGCTGAATGCACATTTTTCACATCACTGTAAAGTTGAAGTACTGTAAGTCAAACTCTTGTAAACCAGGGATCATTTGTATTATTATTTTGTAATATCCACAAATCAACCGACACACTGTGTGATACCACATGGAAATCCCAGCAGGTTGTGGGCGTGTGTGTGTTTTAGACAAGGACTCACCAGGTATTGATCTTCCTACCTCAGCTTCCTGAGTCCCTTGGACCGCAGGCACATGACACCTTGCATGCCTTTTAAGGTGGGCTTGGAATTGAACCCCGACCTCCTACCTGGGCTCAGTCAGCTGAGCAGCAACATCCAGTCTTCAAGCTTCTGTGGCTGGGCCAGGGATTTTCAATAGAAATTTGCTAATAGAAGAAACTGATTTGAAATATGTCTGGTTCTGTAGTTTGACTGTGTCCCCTAGAAATTCATGTGCTGGAACTTGATTGCATGGACTCTGTTATAAAAGGTATTAAAGTGAAAACAATCTTTCCATGGTGTCCCAGGGCGAGGCTAGTAGGTGGTGATTAGTTCATGGTGATTGCATCATGGAGGCAACAGGGTCACGAATAGACTGAGGATGTCTCTTGAGTCCCAGTGAGTTCTAACTCTCATGAGAAGCGGTTTGTTCTTATGAAAACTGTTATTATAAAACAGAGATCAGCCAGGAGTTCTCTGTGTGTCTGTACGTGCCTGTCATCCTCTGCGCATTTCTCGGCCATGCTGTAGGCCTAGGACTTTAGACTTTGCAGACACCAGAATCATGAATTTGTATAAAAACTTCTATCTTCTTGGTAAAATCACCCACACTTACTTAGTTATTTCTGTCAGCAACACAAAAACAGACCAAGACACATAGAAATGTAAAAGACCTTGAATACAGCCTTGAAAAAACAACAAAATTAGAAAACTAACTCTACTTGATTTCAAGTCTTTACCATGTTAGCAAGGAAGTTTAGCTACTGTGACTCATAATTCTGTAGAGAATTATGGAAAATGGTTTAATAGTTTTCTGAAAGTTTAAATATACATCTATCATATAATCTAGCCATCTTACTTTCAGGATTTACCCAAAAGAAATGAAACCATAAAAACTTGAGTATTGCAACTTTATTTGTAATAATCAAAATCTGGAAACAACTCAAAAGTCCATCAACATGGGAATGAATAAATATATTGTGGTATGTCCATAAAATAAACTACCACTCAGAAATAAGCCAATTTACTATTATTATATGAACAATTAAAATTAATCTAAAAAAATCTGAGTGAAGAGAGCCAGAGTATGTATTGTGTAATTCTACTTAAAGTTCTAGAAAGAGAGATGGTTACTGAACGTGAGCTGTGAAATATTGCTTTCATGACTTAAAATGAAGATTTTCTGCTGAGACTTCTCCCTCCAGATTCATTTCTAGCAGGAAAAGCACAAACCCAGGCCCATTCAGAGATGGCTACTGAACTTGAGCTGTGAAATATTGCTTTCATTGACTGAAATTAAAGATTTTCTGCTGAGACTTCTCCCTGCAGATTCATTTCTAGCAGAAAAAGCACAAACCCAGGCCCATCCAGGGATGGCTACTGAACTTGAGCTGTGAAGGATTGCTTTCATTGACTGAAAGTGAAGATTTTCTGCGAGATTTCTCCCTCCAGATTTATTTCTAATGGGTAGGGCTACCTCCGTCTCCTTCTCTCTGTCTCTCTGTGTCTTTTAATTTTTTTTTAATTACTTTTATTTATTTTTTTAAGGTAAAGTATTCTCTGGGTTCTCAAGTCCCTACTTTATTGTGCTAATCTGTGCCTTTCCCCATACCATTTAGGAAAAACATAAATCTAGGCCCATCTTAAAATGGTTACTGAACTTGAGCTGTGAAATATTGTTTTTGTTAACTAAAAATGAACATTTTCTGCCGAGATTTTTCCCTCCAGTTTCATTTCTAGTGGGTAGGGCTACCTCTGTCTCCTTCTCTCTGTCTCTCTATCTCTCTGTGTCTTTTACATTCAAAATTTTTTTATTTTTATTTTTTTCAAGGTAAAGTATTCTCTGGGTTCTCAAGCCCCTCCTTTATTGTGCGAATTTGTGACTTTCCCCATCTCATTTAGGGGAAAAGCACAAACCAGGCCTATCCTGAGATGGCTACTGAACTTGAGCTGTGAAATACTGCTTTCGCACAGCATGTATGAGTGCTATGTGGTTTTTATTTTTTTAATTAAAATCTAAAGTGTTTTTATTATATTTTTTCTTTCTTCTTTTTAACTTTTTTCTTCTTCTTTCTCCTTCTGTAATTCTTTTCCTTTTTTCTTTATCTTTATTATTTGGCTGTTCAGCCTTTATGCACTGAATGTCTAGACAGGTCCAAGTGAACAGGATCCAAACATCTGAATATGATTAAGGTCAGAATATTTCTCAATTCCCACTGAATATGATGTACAAAGAATGAACAATGGAACGGAAGAGAGATTGCAGATTACCACCTCCTACATGCCTCTGAATGCTCAGATTGAACTTCAAGAACTAGGAAGAAATGCACCATCCATCAGATGACCAAAAATCACTGCAGGGTTATAAGAAATATTGGAAAGCAAGGAAATACCTCTCCTTCAAGGGAAAAGAATAACTCCTCTTCAACCTCAGACAGTATAATGAAACTCACAGAAATGTCAGATAAAGAATTTAGAATATTCATAATGACAAAACTAGCAAAAATGGAAGAGCAGAGAGACAATGAACTGCAGAGCAGGCAGGAGAAAGGAGCTGATGAATTCCAGGAAGTGAGAAAATTATTGCAAGATCTGAAAGAGGAATTACACACCATAAAGAAGAATAAAATAGACCTTTTAGAGATAAAGGCTATAATACAGGAAGTCAAAATCTCCCTCAAAAGTATTAAAAGCACACTAGATCACACAGAAAACACAATCTCAGATGTAGAAGACAGAATCACTGGCCTAGAAAAAATCCACCACAAAGACTGAGAAAATTGCCCCCCAAAATTAAAATAATATACAAAAAATGCTAGATACCATCAAAAATCCAAACATCTGGATAATTGGTATCCCAAAAGGTGAAGAGACTCATAAGGGCATTAATAATCTATTCCAGGAAATCCTGCAAGAAAATTTTCCAAACCTAGAGAGACACTCAAAGATCCAGTCCCAAGAAATACAAAGGATCCCAAATAGAACCAACCCAAGAAGATTCTCTCCAAGACACATAATAGTCAGATTGACCAAAACCACAGACGAAGACAAGATACTAAAATTGGCAAGAGAGAAATGTCAAGTTACCTACAAAGGATATCCCATCAGGCTAACAGTGAACCTCTCATTGGAAACAATGCAAGCAAGGAAAGAATGGGGAAATATATTCAAAGTGTTAAGGGAAAATCAATTTTAACCAAGAATAGTGTACCTGGCAAGATTATCCTTCATATAGGAAGAAAAGACAAAAATATTCTGAGATAAATAAAAACTGAAAGAGTTTACCAACACCAGACGAGATCTCCAAGAAGTTCTCAAGGGAATGCTATACCAGGAAAATTAAATACAAATACACAGAAATTATAGTTAAAAACTAAGTAAAGAGCCAACTTAGCCATAGAGACAAGTCTGGAGTTGAATATTATATCCCAGAATTTATTCAGGAAGATCAAACCACAACAGAAGATAATTAAATACATGAGACTAAACTGGTGAAATAGCATTTTATGACTTTTGACTAAAACATTGCTGATTTTCTAGAACAAGTAAAAAGATGTTTATTTGACAAAAAAAAAATGAGAAGCCATTTGCTGATAAGTTATAGAGTAATATCTTTGGCTTGACTGACATGCATAGTATTTGTGCTGGAAAAAGTCCAGGTCCTGATGGCTTCACTGCTTAACTTTACAAAACTTTTAAGGAAGAAGTAACCCCCTACTCACACTGTTTCTAGGGATCTGAAAGGAAGGACCCCTTCCAAATCCATACGAAGCCTCCATCACCCTCATTCCCAAAATGGATAAGGATACAACAAAAAAAGGAAAACTACAGACCTATATCTCTGATGATTATAGACACCAAAATTCTCAACAAGACACTTGCTAACCGTATTCAACAGCTTATAAAAAAAGGTTATTCATCACGACCAGGTAGGCTTTATTCCAGGAATGCAAGGGTGGTTCAACATACACAAAATCGTAAATGTAATACATCATATTAACAAAAAGAAAGATAAAAACCATATGATCATTTCAATTGATGCAGAAAAAGCTTTTTGACAAAATACAACATTCCTTTATGGTTAAGACTCTAAAGAAAATTGGCATAGAAGGATCATTTCTCAGCATAATAAAAGCCATCTATGAAAAACCTATAGCTAACATTATACTGAATGGGGAAATGCTGAAAGCTTTTCAACTAAAAACTGGAACAGGATGAAGCTGCCCACTTTCTCTGCTCCTATTCAATGTAGTACTGGAAGTTCTAGCCAATGCAATCAGACAAGAGAAGGAAATAAAAGGCATTTCAATCGGGAAAGAAGAGCTGAAACTATCTCTGTTTGCAGATGACATGACTGTATACATAGAAGATCCAACAGTATCCATGAGAAAACTTCTCAAAGTAATCAATGCTTACAGTAAAGTGGCAGGATACAAAATTAATTTACAAAAATATATACCATTTCTATATACAAACAACCAGCAGACAGAGACAGAACC
>NW_006198133.1:559691-560346 GCF_000334495.1 Tupaia belangeri chinensis
CTAGGAATAAAACTAACCAAGGAAGTCAAAGACCTCTATAAGGAAAACTATGAAAACCTTAAAAAATAAATCAAAAAGGACACAAAAAAGTGAAAGGACATCCCGTGTTCCTGGATTGGCAGAATGAATATAATCGAAATGAAACGCCTATCCAAATTAATCAACATATTTAATGCAATCCCTACAAAATTACAAGAGACATTCTTCACAGATCTAGAAAAGACAATCATAGAATTTGTCTGGAATCATAAAAGACCCCATATTGTTAAAGCCATCCTGAGCGAGAAGAGTGGAGTTGGTGGCATCTCACTTCCTGACCCCAAAATATATTATGAAGCAGTGATAATCAAAACAGCTTGGTATTGGCACAAAAACAGACACGAGGACCAGTGGAACAGAGTAGAGACTCCCGAAATAACCCCCGAAACATACAGCCAACTCATCTTTGACAAAGGGTACCAGTCAATCCAGTGGGAAAAGGAAAACCTTTTTAGCAAATGGTGCTGGAAAAACTAGGTATCCACCTGCAAAAAGATGAATCTGAACCCCTATCTGTCACCATTACCAAAAATCAACTCAAAGTGGATCAAAGATCTAAACCTAAGACTGCAAACTATAAAACTACTGGTGGAAAACACTGGAGAAGCTCTGGGAA
>NW_006198133.1:560640-569104 GCF_000334495.1 Tupaia belangeri chinensis
CATAAAGGCAAAGAATAAAAAAAAAAAAAAAAGTGCTGGTGGGGAGGTGGTGAAAGGGGAACTCTCCTACACTGTTGGTGGGGTTGTAAATTGGTCCAGCCACTGTGGAGAACAATATGGAGGTTCCTCAAAGACCTTCAAATAGAACTACCATATGATCCAGCAATTCCACTCCTGGGTATCTACCCAAAGGACAGGAGAACACTCAGTCGGAAAAGCACTTGCACAGCTGTTTTCATTGCAGCATTATTCATGATTGCTAAGACATGGAACCAACCCAAATGTCCACAAACAGATGAATAGATTGAAAAATTGTGGTTCATATACTCCATGGAATACTATTAAGCCATAAAAATCAACAAGCCCCTGGAATTCGATAGAAAGTGGACGAATATAGAAGATTTGTTACTGAGTGAAGCAAGTCAGGCTATGAAAGAGAGACATTGTATGTCTCCACTTAACATATACTGACTGTCCGCACTCTATGGTAGAGACTGAAAGACCAGAAGACATAAAAACATTAAGATGGACACTAGTTACAAAGTGGAAATGCGGGAGGGGAAGAACATAGGAAAGGAAATTTGGGGGAAAATAGAGAGGTAAGACACTTGTGGGACACAGATACAGTTTATTATCTGTTGATTAAGATGTATATAGTATTCTCAACTGGGCTGGACAGAGGTGTATATCATGCTGGGTAAAGTCTCTTTATAATCTAAATGATGTATAGTAACAGAATGTATGAATAATAATAATGAAAGAAAAGTGTACAGATCATAAACTTCCACACATGAAATATGCCATATATTCTGCTCTTAGATCAAGAAACAGGATCTTAAAAACACCAGAAATCTTCTAAGGCCAGCAGGTGGTATGGTGGGTAAGGCAATGGGCTCCTACCTGGCTGACCACAGTTCAAGTCTTGGACCTGGATGCTTGCTTTTCTCCTTTTCCTTTCTCTCTCTCTGTCTCTCTCTGGTCAAATTAAACAAATAATAATAATGATAATAAATGAAATAAAATGATTTTTAAAAATATTTTTTAAAACACTATAAATCTTCTTTGTACTCTCTTGTATTCATTAGCCCCATTCTGAATGTAATAAATTATACTTATTGAATTTTGACTAACACCCTTAAATACCTATACCAAACCCCAGTCAGTTATCAAATTGCAATGTTTCTTTGTTAGCATTTCACTGACCATTTTGCTAAAAATTTATTTAGAATGTATCAATACTCACCAGCCTTTAACTGGTGTGCAATTTCACTTTTTAAACATTTTTATCATGATTTTTATTAAGATTCACAAATGAGCTATGATATTTCTTTCTTAATTTTCCAGAAAATTATGTAAAATGAGGTGTGATTTCTGCTTTATAGTCATCTATTTGATTCTATATAGGCCACGCTCAATAAAGTCATCATTAAAGTCACACACACACACACACACACACACACACACACACAGCAGTCTAATGTGTAGGAGACACAAGCAGATTATTTCAATTAGTGAGACACATTACTCAACTCTGCTTTGGCATAATATACACACAAAAATTTGGAAATAAAATTACTGTGATCTTAAGGCCAGCAGTTGGTGTGGTGGTTGGGAAACTGGACTCCCACATGGCCCACCATGGTTCTAGTCTCAGATCTGGCAGCTTTATTTCTCACATGCCCTATAACAAATTAAAAAATAATAATAATCAATAAAACTAAATAAGTAATTCTTCCTTTTCTTTTTTAGAGAATTTTTTTGCTGTAGGGTTTGTGTACTCGCCAGGAAGACAGAGAGAGAGATAGAGAAAGAGAGAGAGACAGAAAGCAAGAAATCAATATCTGGCGAGGGTGGCCCGGCTGCAATCCCTTCTCCTCCATTCTCCTCTCGGGATCTTGGGTACTCATGCACATGCGATCAGCATGAGTTTAAGCCACCGGGTCTGGTACTCGAACCGCAGTCAGCTACATGGGAGTTCAGCGATGTAACCATTATGCCAACTGCTGGTCCCATAAACAAGTAATTCCTTTAAAATATTACTTTGATCTGAAATGGCCTTTTAGATTCCATCAGCCTCCAAACCAGACTCCCCTCCGAGAGAAGGCAAAGACTCTAGCACATACATTGTGAGTTTTCTCCTTACTTAAGGCCAAAAAGACAGGCTGAGGACAGAGATGGGGTTATGTTGTAAGTGAGGCCGATTCTTTCATTTCTGGAGATTCGGCAAGGCAGTCAGGACCAGAGAGAAGCCAGCCCAGCTCTATGGCTATGCAAAAATACAACCCTCATCTTTCTGATGTTTCCCCTCCTTTCTCTTCCCCAGCCCCTTCCTTCCCCATCGCCTGCTCCTTTCCTTCTCTCACTTCTGTTTTCCTAGCTCTCCTTTCCTTCTCGGTATCGTTCCTCTTCTCACCACTTTTCATTCTCTTCTCACTTTTTTCATCCTTTCCTTCTTTATATTTGTTTTTCTCTTCTTATCAGAAAAAAATTCTGCCTGGCCTGCAACAACACTGAATGGCATCTTCCTCAATGATCCAGTCAGGAACAAAGAACCATCGGCCTTATCTCAAGATTCTGGCACTGAAGTAGGAAAAGTCTTACAGTCCCCGTTGATAACGTTTTTTAAAAGAATTATTTTATTTAATTTTATTTATCATTATGATTACTTTTTAAAATTTCTACAGGGCCTGTGTGCTCACTAGAGGGACAGAGAGAGAGAGGGAAAGTGAGAAAGCAAGCCACCAGGTCTGGGACTCAAACAGCAGTCGGCCAAGTGGGAACCCAGCACCTTAACCACCATGCCACCTGCTGGCCTAGATATCAATTGATTTACCCAGGTTATGTACTTATATATGGGCCTTTTAAAAAGTTCATATTATGTAAGATTTTTTTTTTTTGCTTTTTGTATTGATATATTCTATAGTGTATGCTCTGATTTTATCAGGAAATTTATTAGATAAACTTATTAAGATCTTTAGCAGAATGGAAACAAATAACTTGGAACCTTTGTTTTCTAGAGCCATTTCCAAATGTCTTTATATAGTAAAAATTAATCTTTTTTAAAAAAGAGTCATTTATTTAACTTTATTTATTTATTTATTTATTTTAATTTGACCATAGAGGCACAGAGAGAGAGAGAGAGAGAGGAAGCAAGCTGCCAGGTCCGGGATTTGAACCATGGCTGGCCATGTGGAAGTCCACGACACCTGCCGACCCCTAAAAATCAATCTTTCAAGTAACTGAGAAATCAGTGGAGTTTTCGAGGATAATTAAGAATAAACAACAATTTGGGAGGTACATTATTAAGACATAAAACTTTAAGCAAATAAAATAACTGAGTTATGCAGCCAGCAGGTGGCATAGTGGTTAAGGTGCTGGACTCCCACATGGCCGGTTGAGGTTCGAGTCCTGGACCTGGTGGTTGAAAATTGTGCTGGGCACATGTGTGTGCATGCCCAAAATCCCAGGAGGAGAATGGAAAAGAAGGGACTGCTGCATGGCCATCTCCCCGGAAGAGATTTCTCACTTGCCCTCTCTCTGATTCTCTCTCTGGTCTCTCTCCAGCAAGCTCATGTGCCTTATGGCAAAAGCTCTAACAATAGAGGAGAAACGACATGTTGTCAACAATAGTTCTACAGACTATCCTTTTAGGTTACCTTGTGTTCTAACCCCTCCACGATTTGGAGATAAACCTTGGAAATGCGGGCTGTGTGACAGGTGCACGGCACCAGCTCTCTCCAGGAATTGGTTGTTTCATGGACTGAAGCCCCACCCACCTCACTGATAGGCCAGGGGTCACCTAAATTATAATAGTAGGTATAATTCAGCTCCTGGAGGTACATGCTTAGCTTCCTTCCTAAGCATTATAGCCTAAACTAATACTTTCATTTTCATATAAGAGAAGCAACAATTAGCTAAATTGCAGCCCTGAAACTCCTAGGCACAGGATAGCACCAGCTGAAATAAAAGATATATTTTCCTTAATAAATACTCCCTAGTTGGACACCATGTCCTAGGATTTGTTCAGCCATGCATTCATTTCCAAAACAAAAGGTAAAGATCCTCTGACCTCGAAACTAAGACTGCCGTGTTAAGTAAACACACACATAAACACACCCATAAACTCCCAAAATGATTTTATTTCTTTAAATGAAAAGTGAAGCATGTGGTTAGATAACTTTGAAAGGACTCATGGTGGGATGTGAGGTAGAAGACTCAATGTCCACTTAGGAAGGCCTCGTAAAAGGGGGCAGAGCAGAGAGTGAGCAGAAGGCAAGGAGTGGGGAACATAAAGGACAGATAACATTTTAAAAGTAACCAGGATATACAGGGGTGCTTTAAGACCGCTGGGTTTGATGAAGTTATTCACTGTTTTCCATCTGTTTAAACCTGTGTTCTGATCAGAAAGAAAATTTATCTTAACAGCTAAGCCCAGAGAGAGAGAAATAGACCAGCAGGTAGCATAATGGCTAGGGTGTGGACTCCCACCTGTTTGACCTTGGTTTGAGTCCCAGACCTGGTGGCTTGAAATTATGTCAGGCACGTGTGCATGTATGCCCAAAGTCCCGAGGGGAGAATGGAGGAGAAGGGATTGCAGTGTGGCCATCTCCCTGGGGGTTGGGGTGATTTCTCACTTTCTGTCTCTCTGTTTCTCTGGCAAGTGAATGAGCCCTAAATCAAAAATCTAAAAAAAAAAAAAAAAAAAAAGTCCCAGACCTGGTGGCTTGAAATTATGTCAGGCACGTGTGCATGTATGCCCAAAGTCCCGAGGGGAGAATGGAGGAGAAGGGATTGCAGTGTGGCCATCTCCCTGGGGGTTGGGGTGATTTCTCACTTTCTGTCTCTCTGTTTCTCTGGCAAGTGAATGAGCCCTAAATCAAAAATCTAAAAAAAAAAAAAAAAAAAAAAAGAAAAAAAATGAGCCCTAAAGCAAAAATCTAAAAAAAAAAAAAAAAGAAAAGAAAAAGAAAAGAAAAGATAAAAGAAGGAAAGAAAAGAAACAATATATCAAAATTATAAAATATCTAACTTTATTTCTATGAGAAGAGGCTAATTGATGGAACCATCAACTGGACCTAGCAAATAAATTTAAAATATGTTGGAAATCTGAGGTACTAAAAGAAGCTAGCAGCTTAACAGTCCTGCACTTCTGGGTCCTTAGCCACTGCAGAAAGTGTGGACACGTGCAGCTTCTCTTGGGCTCTAAAGTGATGTTCGTGCAATTTTACAAAACCACCTGCCGTGTATTACTGAAAACAAAACCAGAGACACCCTAAATTATAACGAGTCTTGTTTTGCCGCCTGAGTGTGAGAGGGTTTCGCAGCCAGCCACAGATTGCTACCACAGCCTACGTCTCATGACCTACATTACGCATGTGCGGATTCTTCTAGAGAAATTTAGATTCTTAACACTTGCAGGAAAAAATAAAACGTCTTTCCGTCTCAGATAATATTCTGAAACATAATAATGAAGCCTTTATAGTGAAAATTAAAAACTAAAACTGTGCTCTTTTTTATTTTCAGGGTTTTTTTTTTTTTTTTTTCATGAGAAGCCGCAGGTGTCCACACTTTCTGCAGTGGCTAAGCACCCAGAAGTGCAGGACTGTTAAGCTGCTAGCTTCTTATTAGTACTGCAGATTTCCAACACGATTTTAAATTTATTTGCCAGGTCCAGTTGATGGGTCCATCAATCAGCCTCTTCTCATAGAAATAAGTTAGATATTTTATAACTTTTTTGAGAGGTTTTTGCTATAGAGCGAGTGCGCTCACCAGACAGGCAGAGAGAGACAGAGAGACAGAAAGCGAGAAGTCACCCCCCCAGGGAGGATGGCCACACCGCAATCCCTTCTCCTCCATTCTTCTCTTGGGATCTTGGGCATGCACGCACACACGCCTAGCGTGAGTTTAAGCCACCGGGTCCGGGACACAAACCGCGGTTGACTACGTGGGAGTCCAGTGACATAGCCATTACGCTAACTGCTGGTTCCCAGATATTTTATAATTTTTGAGATACTATTTCTTTCATTTTCTTCTTTCTTTTTTTTTTCTTCTTCTTCAGGTTTTTGCTATGGGGCACGTGCACTCACTAGAGAGAGACAGAGAGAAGGGAAGTGATAAATCACCTCCCAGGGGGATAGCCACACCACAGTGCCCTGTCCTCCATTCTCTTCTCAGGATTTTGGACATGCATGGGACTGAGACTCAAGCTGCCATGTAGGAGTCCTGGGATCAACAGTTAGTGTAATGGCTATGTGGCTGGATTCCCATGCATGTAGTTGACTGCGGTTCAAGTCCTGGACCCTGTGGCTTAAAACTCATGCCGGGTGCGTGTGCGTGCGTGCCCAAGATCCTGAGAGGAGAATGGAGGAGAAGGGATTGTGGCATGGCCATCCCCTCTGGGGGATGATTTTTCGCTTTCTGTCTCTCTGTCTGTCTGTCTATCTGGCGAGCGCACATGACCTATAGCAAAAACCTCTCAAAAAACAAACAAACTGCCATGTAGATGCCCAGTACTTTAACTGTCATGCCATCTAAAAATTTGCATTTTAAGAAAAGTGTATTAAAATATGCCTTAATTCTAAGCAAGGAAAGAGAATCTGGTGATTTAAGGAAAAACAGGTTCATTGCAATGATAATTGCATTGATCCAGGACCTCAGAGATGAGACGGTGTGAGATATGCAGGCAGAAGCAGTGCTTAGAGCACCCCAGCAGAAAGTCTGCGGGGGACACAGGCACCATTGCTGACACGAGCACTCAGGACTTCAGGGTGCACTTGGATGGGGCATGCTGCCTGACACCGCGACGAGCTGCCCTGGACATGCCGTCTCCCCAGCTCCCCACGCTCTGTGTCACCAGTTTGCAACTTACAGCTCAGTCAGGAGCATGTAGTTGGCAGAGCCAGGTCCCATGCTCACACCCTCCACACAGGGAAGACCCGGAGAGAAGTGCCCGGCATCCTCCGCCTCTCTCCTGGAAGCTGGGTCCTCCTACCAATATATACGCGAGGTGAGGAAGCCCTGGTATAGATGGCTCGGGTGCTGGGCAGTCGCAAAGGCTGACAAACGTCTACCTAATGAGACGTGCGTGTGCTGCTCGTGTGTCTGTGTCAGCCGGTCCCTGCCTCCTTTATGGGCTCTTCTACCAACTCTGGGGCTTCCTCCTTTGCACCCTTTTCAGGTCCGCATACACTCTCTTGTAGTCTCTTCTACGTCATAACTCAATGGCTCCTTAGCCAACCTTACCTCTTACCACGTCGGAGACTGCTCACTGCCCACCCACATCCACAGCCTTCTCCTCCTAGGAACAGAACTTCAGCTTGGCACAGAGCTTCCCAGGCACTCACACTCCCCGGAGGCAGCTGTGACCACGCTGGCCACTTCTCCTCAGAGGAAAGCAGACAGATGTGATGCGTGCCACTTGAAGTTCTGACACGTGAGGTCTCCAGATCGTCTCCTTCCTGTATTTCATTTTCTCTCCCCTTTGTAACACCTGGACCCTGTGGAACCCAGCCTCACACATGCAGGCGATGGCAAGGCTTTAAGGAGTGGAGCAGCAACCTAGAGACCCAGGTCAGCGAATGAGATGAGGTGGGATGCTGACCTTAAATGGGCGGATGGATGGATGGATGGATGGATGGATGAGAGCTTCATTTAAAGGTCTGTCTTTTGTAAGCCACTGAATCATTGCTGGTTGTCATTTTTCAATCACTTAATGTTATGCTAACTCACACACACACTCACAAGTTATCAACTCTTTTAATAAAATTGTCTACCCAAGTACAGATGTTAGAGACCTTGGGGTTGGTCTACTATGCTCTTTTATAACTCTCCAAATCCAACAGATCACTAGTTTTTTATTTTATTTTAATTTTTAGAGAGTTTTTTTTTTTTGCTATAGGGCTCGTGCACTCGCTGGAGAGACAGAGAGAGACAGAGAAAACAAAGTGAGAAACCAACCCCTGAGGGTTGGGCATGCACACAAAATTGCGGTCCACTATGTGGGAGTCCAGTGATGTAACCATTACTTATTACCCCCTGAGGGGTGTCCCGACCCGGGGGGACAGCCGAACAGGTTTCCTGAGTGAAGGAGTGAGAGCCGGGGCAAGCAGCGTAGTGTTACAGCACGGAGACGACAGTGTCGTCTGTTTATTGTGGGCAGCACGGTACAGCACGGAGACGACGCAGTGTCACAGCTCTTAAGGGTCGCGTCGTCTACTGTGAGCAGCATGGAGACGACGCGGTATCACAGCTCTTCAGGGTCTCCCAGTTCGTCTGGAGACGATGCAGTGTCAGCTCTGCAGGATCTTCAGGGTCGTCTGGAGACTGCGCGGTGTTTCAGCTCTTCAGGCTCTTCAGTTGTCGTCTTCCTGGTCGTGGTCGTCTGGCTACTGTGGGCCAGGCATCATGGTTATATACACTCTGGTGGGTTGTAAACGGTGGGCCCTGATTGGTTGTTAATGGTGGG
>NW_006198133.1:569159-575957 GCF_000334495.1 Tupaia belangeri chinensis
GGATGGTCACACTGCAATCCCTTCTCTTCCATTATTCTCCTGGGATTTGGGGCATGCACCCAGTGTAATCTTCAAGCCACCAGGTCCAGCACTCCAATTGTGGTGGGCCATTAGGGAGCCAGTGTCTTCACCACCACCCCACCTGCTGGCCCTGATGATGTTATTTATACTTCAATAATTGAACTCTTTATCTAAAACCTAAAACTCTCACCTTGGGCTAATGCTCATTCAGCTCTCTTGGAGAGGGCTTATTTCCTTTGTTTTAGTTTCCTCCTCTAGCCATTATCTGCCTTATCTAGCTATTCTTATTCATCTTTCATGACTCAGCATAGTTACAATGTTCTTCAAGGAGGATGAGCAAACCCTTCCTCTGTGATCCACAGACACCCTAGCTTAGCATTCACCCTAAAAGATGAAGTAATCTGTAAGTATGAAGGACTACGTAAACTGAGTTCCTGAAGCAGGGATTGCATCTGTCACTAGAACGTCTGCCTCCCCCACTCAGATGTAAAAGGAGAGTGCTGCACTTGTACCCCTATGACAGCCACGGTGCTGGTCTGCCACCGAGGACCCTCTGCAGGGAGAGCAGAGGCACACTCCGGAGTGCCACTTCTGCCTGTTTTTCTGGTTGCTGTTGTTTTTTGAGATAGATTTATTTTTTAAACTTTAATTCATTCCTTTTTTCATAAACATATTTAAATATTAAGATATAGTAAAGTTGACTTCTTTTTGGTACACAGTTTCAAGAATTTTAACACACACACACATATAGATAGATAGATAGATAGATAGATAGATAGATAGATAGATTCATGTAACCACTCCCTTAATTAGGATACAGAATAGCTCCACCATCCCACAAAACTCCGTTATGTTACCCTTTATAACAGCATCTTCCCCTTAATCCACCAGTAATTACTGATCTTTTCTTTGTCATCACACTTTTCTCATTCGGAGACTCTCATGTGCAAGGATTAATCAGTACTGAGTCCCTTGATATTGGCTATTTTCATTCAACAAGAGGCTTTGAGATTCATACAAGGTGTTTGTGGATTTTTCACCCAAATCTCTCCCTTTGCTGTTACTAATCAGTGACCAAGAGGACAGTTTGAAATCTTTCCAATATTCTCAAACTGCAGTGAGCGAGCCCCTGTTCTCCGAGACTGCTCACATGTGATCTGAAGATCCCAACCTTACCTCCAGGGTTGGGGTCCTGGCTTTCCTTCTGTCCAGACGGAACCCGCCTTGCAGTCTCTCCACATTTTGCACTTAAATCAACTCTAAGATCTAGAATCACACCCAGTTTGACTCTTCACGTGTAAAGATAAAAACACGAAGAGAATTTGAAATGTACAGCTTCTTTCTATAACAAGTACTAAGTCAGTATCAGTTTTGTGACAGGGACTCGAAAACCTTAATTTGGATACTCAGAGCTGACTCCTTTGCATTTTTGCTCTAGTGCTAATCTAGAGGGAAAATAGAAGTCTTCGACAGAAGTGATGCTGAGTGACTTCTGAGCCTGGGCCTTAGCAATCTGTACCTTTGGCTTTGCTGTTGAGAGCAGTCCCCCACGGAAGCCAGCCAGCATGCAATCAATCATGGAATAATGAGACCACCATGTCAGGAGGAAGCCCAAGAGAGACACACCACGAGAAAGAGGACATGCAGAACAGACACAGGTGCACTGTAGAAATATGTAAATTAAAGATTTCTTAGATCTAGCAGCCCAGGAACCAGTTGAGTTCAGCTAAGTGAGGAACCCGGCCAATGTCATTGTAAAGCCTTGCTCAAATTCTGTTTTATCTTAATGCATTATTTATTTATTTATGATTATTATTTTTAATTTGCTAATTTGCTCTAGGGCATGTGCACTTACCAGAGAGAGACGAGGTGGGGGGAATAAGAAAGCAAACCACCAGATCTGGGCTCAGACAGAGGTCGGCCATGTGGGAGTCTAGCTTCTTAACCACAATGCCACCTGCTGTCCCGAACCCTGCTTGGATTTTTAACTCAGAGAATTATGAAAAAAATAAAGTGGTTGTTGTCGTACATCACCAAGTTTTGGCATCGTGTTCTGGGCTGCACTGGGAATGGACGGAGAGCTCAACGTCGTCCCTTCCGTAGACCTCCAGGGTGTGTCAGCTGACACCTAGATTGTGCCTTAGCCAGCCAGCCTTGCCAAAAACTTTCCTGTAGTGTAAACCTTCATGGCAAGTAGGAAGCAGTCAAGTTGAATTCCCTCTGTAATAGTTAAAAGATGGCTTTTCCTGGGGCCACCAGCAGGTGGCGTGAGGGTTAAGGCACAGCCGTATGGTTTGAGTTCCAGACCTGGCAGTTTAAAAATCACACCGGGCACATGTGTGTGCATGCCCAAAATCTTAAGAGAAGAATGGAGGGAAAAGGATTGCAGTGTGGCCATTCCCCCTTGGGGGGGACGATGTCTTGATTTCTTTCTCTTTCTCTCTCTCACAAGTGCATGTGCCCTAGGGCAAAATACTGAAAGAAAAAAAGATGGCCTCTCCCGGTTTATTCACTCTCAGCTCACATGGCCCTCCCTTCCACTTCTTATCCTGAACCTCACTGCAGCTAAAGACTACTTAGAGCTCCAGAGAAACTATAACTTTTAGATCAGAAAATAGAATAATTTCCTTGAGGAGAATTTTCCGAGTACTGAAGCTAGTCCCCTGAGAAGACACTGGGAAAGATAATTACAGAATCTTTTTTTTTTTTTTTTTTGGAGAGATTTTCGCTATAGGGCGCGTGCGCTCGCCAGACAGACAGAGAGAGACATAGAGACAGAAAGCGAGAAATCACCCCCCAGGGGGCATGGCCATGCCTCAATCCCTTCTCCTCCATTCTCCTCTCGGGATCTCGGGCACACATGCACATGCACCTGGCATGAGTTTTAAGCCACCGGGTCTGGGACGCAAATCACGGTCAACTACGTGGGAGTCCAGCGACATAGCCATTACGCTAACTGCTGGTTCCCGATAATTACAGAATCTTAAAGCATTAGGCTTCCTGTCCTGTTTTCAGCAAAGAGACTCATGGGTTTCCGTGAGACAGCCACCCCTGGAAATGGTCCTGTAATTGGGATAAAAGGCAAGAAGAATGAAATTCAGATGAATTCCCCGAGTTCTCTGTGTTTGCACTTATTGTAAATTTGTCACATGATCAGATGAAGTAAGGCTTTAACGTGCTGTTCTAGGATTCACTGCCTCCTTGCCTTGGGTACGTAAGTTTCAAAACCATAACTTAAGGGACCGGCAGATAGCGTAATGGCTATGTCACTAGGCTCCCATATAGTCAACAGCAGTTCTAGTCCTGGACCTGGTGGCTTAAACTCATGCCAGGCTTGTGTGCGTGTGTGCCCAAGATCCCGAGAGGAGAATGGAGAAGGGATTGTAGTGTGGCCATACCCCCTGGGGGGATGATTTCTATCTCTCTGTCTCTCTCTTTCTGGAGAGCGCATGCAGCCTATAGTAAAAACCTCTCAAAAAAGAAAAATAAATAAAATAACTTAATGCACAGAAATGTAGAAAATTCTCATGCCATGCTTCTGATCGAGTGGATCATCCTATGCTGATAGTCCTCTCCTCCCAGAAGAACTTTCAAACCCATCACCACTGGTCACGGCAGAAGTTTTTCATGGAGCCCTACTGCCTATCAAGCTCTTACTTTGTCCTGTTATAACACAATGGAAACTGGGTAATTTATACCAACACAAGTGTATTTCTTAGAGTGCTGGTGGCTGCAAAGTCCAAGATCGTGGAGCCCGAGGATGTGTGCCTGCTGAGGGCCCTCTTGCTGACCCCTCCATGGCAGGAGGGTCGCCAGGGGAAAAGGGGGGAACACTGTGTCTTTGCATGATGGAAGGCAGAAGTCAACACAGGTCTGGCTAGCCCCGCACCGGTGCACAAAGGCACTAACGGCGTCCATGAGGACCCTGCCCTCAGGACTTTGTCACTCCCCAGAGACCCCACCCTTACCTACCTTGGCAATTACGTTTCAACACATAGTCTGGGGGACACCATCCACTGCAGCACAAATTATAACCATGGAAACAATAGGCAATAGCAAGTCATTTGTTCACACTGAGCCAACCTTTTCCTTAAATCATAGGACTCTGGCCTTTTTCAACCTACAATAATAACAACTTCATGGGCTCCAACCTGATATAAATTTAAAAAAACTAAAATCTGGAAGAAATGGAGGGACTGCCCCAAGGTCACCCAAGGAACGGGACAGTGGCAGGTTGTTGATGGGATCTGCTCGTTAGTTGCCAACCTCCTCCATGATTCCTTGTAGACCTTATTGTTGATCGAGGTTTTATCGAGGTTAGGTGAACGAGCACAGTTTAGGAAACTTAATAAAGTCGGAATGCAATTTCCCAGGCATTTAATCTCTGTAAGTAATTGATTGCTTTCGGATGCAGTGGGAGTAACACACCTGGAGTCGTCAGGGAGCTGTATGAAAATCATCTAGCACACAGTGGGTTCTAAATACATACTGATTACTATTTTTTTTTCTTTCTTTTATTTTTATTTTTTTTATTTATTTTATTTTTTTTCCAATTTATTTATTTGCATTCATTCACTGTACATCATTACAGCATACAAAATGAGATTTTCCATCTAGAGTAGCCGCTAGCTCGTTTGTTGGAGGCTGAATTATTAGTAGAAAATCTTCATTCCCTTAAAAATCTAGTTCACTGTAGCCATGTGGAACCTTGTCTTCTCCTGATTACTATTTTTAAAATAAAAAAATTCTGGGGCCAGCAGTTGGTGTGGTGGTCAAGGTGCTGGACTCACACATGGCCAACCCCAGTGCAAGTCCTGGACGGAGCAGCTTGAAACTCCTGCTGAGCGCATGTGCATGCATGACCGGGTGGAGGAGAAGGAGCGGGGATTGTGGTGTGGCCAATTCCCCTGGGGAATGATTTCTCACGTTCCCTTTCACTGTCTCTCTCCAGTGAGCGCACATGCCCTATGGCAAAACTAAAGCAAATAAATAAATAAATCCTATTTTGCTAACAATGTAATGGCAAATTTTCAACCCAATGTTTTTAGAGTGATAGGTGAGAAACGTCAAAAATCCAACTCTTCCTTTCTGTTTCCTTCAACGTGCACACACATGTATACTCACCAACACACATGCCTTCCCCTGGAAAAACTTATGAAGCAACTCCACTCCCTCTCACACACACATCCTGTGCGGAGCCTGGGGGTGGGGTGGGGGGGGCAGTGCGCTACCACGGATGTGGGGTGTTCCTTGGCCTCCTGGGATAAAATCTCCCACATATTCCATGAAGCAGCTTCTACTTTACATCTGCTGCCTCCCTCCTTTAATGACTTTTGGGGACATAAAGTGTTGTCTATTGAGAAAAATTTTTAGATTTTTTTGCTATAAGCTGCATGTGCTCAACAGAGAGAGAGAGAGAGAGAGAGAGAGAGAAAGAGAGAGACCAAGAGAAGGAAAGTGAGAAATCACTCCCTGGGGGGATAGCCACACTGCAATCCTTTCCCCTTCATCTCCTCTTAGGATCACATAGGTGTGTTTTTCAAGCCCCTGGGTCCTGTACTCAAACCCAGAGTTGGCCATGTGTGATCGAGCTGCTCAATCACCATGCCACCTGCTGGCCCCAAGAAGACTTCTTAGTTGTTAAAAGCTTCTTATCTGGTGGTGCTTGAGCATTTACCCCTTTATTTAGCGTAATTATCATGTCGGTCAACTATAATACTGCTTAGAACGTTGATTTTATTCCATTGGAATCTGGAAGGGAAAATGAGAGATCTATATTCAAATAATAACTATAAGTGATTAATGCCATCCGTCAGAAAGTTCACATAACTGAGAAATTAATTACAATGGAGATATCAAGGAAGGGTTTATTGGGAACCAGCAGTTAGTGTAATGGTTATGTCGCTGGACTCCCACGTAGTCGACCGTGGTTCGCGTCCCAGATCCGGTGGCTTAAAATCACACCAGGCGTGTGTGCGTGCGTGCCCAAGATCCCGAGAGGAGAATGGAGAAGAAGGGATTGCGGTGTGACCATCCCCCCTGGGGGTGATTTCTCGCTTTCTGTCTCTCTGTCTCTCTCTGCCTGTCTGGTGAGCGCACGTGCCCTATAGCAAAAATCTCTCGTAAAAAAAGAAAGAAAGAAAGAAAGAAAGAAAGAAAGAAAGAAAGAAAGAAAGAAAGAAAGAGAACAAGGAAGGGCTTATAAAAGAAAAACAAAGTCTTTAAACACGGCACCTGGGACCAGCGATGGCGTGCGTGGTGGTTAAGGCACGGGACTCCCACGTGGCTGACCACAGTTCAAGTTCCAGACCCAGCAGCTTGAAACTCATGCCAAGCGTGTGTGTGTGCGTGCCCAAAACCCCAAGAAGGGAATGGAGGAGAAAAGATTGCAGCGTGTTTGTCCATCTAGGGGGTGATTTCTTGATTTCTGTCTCTCTGTCTCTCTGGCAAATGCATGTGGCCTATAGCAAAACTCTCTTTAAAAAAAATCTGGTTCTGTTAAGTACTGTGCTATTGGGGTGTCAGAGAAGTTTTGACATATTTTTACATACGTACACCATGACTTTTCCGACAACCCAATATTTTATACTTTGTGTCATCCAGGTTTCTCAATAACTCAAATCAGTCCAAATGAGAAAACTAAAACCAGATTAGGAAAGTTGCTCCAGATCACGTGGCCAAGAAGCACCTGGACGGACCTGCATCGGGTCTACAGGCTCCTCCTGTGTGCCCTTCCGGAGCGGGGAGGGAGGCACAGCCAGGCCTGCCCTCTGCAGA
>NW_006198133.1:576029-580051 GCF_000334495.1 Tupaia belangeri chinensis
GAGGGGCGGCGCGGGCCGGGTGAGGAGCCATGGCAGGAGGAGGCAGAGTGGGAACGGCCGGAAGGAAAGGGCAGTGGAGGTCCCCAGGAGTGCCTCGCAGTGTGCCTCTTCCAGGAGATCAGAGAGGAAGGGCGGTAGCTGCAGAAACCACCTGGCATGCCAGTGAGCATCCTTTGATTTGTTTGTTTGTTTGTTTTTCAAATAAGTAAATTATAAAAACAAAGAAAAGGACACATGACCTCCAGTTTGGCAGGATAAAGGAACAAGCAAGGGGCAGAAATGAAGGGGAAGGAGCGCATGGAGCTGGCGAGGCTGAGGCTGAGCTGTGCAGACCGAGAGGTGCTCAGGACGGGCAGCCTCCCCTTCCCACACGTCTGCACTGAGAACACCTGGTGAGCGTCTGCTGCAGAGACGGCCGTGACGAGGAGACACTGGTGTGAGTTGACGTTTGAGACATAGGCTGAGAATCAAGTTGGCCTTGTAGGCCATGAGAAAGAGACCTGCTTAGGTCAGCAGGTGGCATGGAGGCTAAGGTGGCTGGATGCCATGTAACTGACTCCATGGTTCGAGTCCCAGACCTGGCGGCTTGAAAATCATACCAAGTGCATGTACATGAATGTCCCAGGTCCTGAGAGAATGGAAGAGAAAGGATTGCAGCATGGCCATCCCCCCCGGGGGTGATCCCCCCCATCTCTCTGTCTCTCTCCAGCAAGCACATGCACCCTTATAACACCTAAAAGAAGAGAAAGTCATAGTATTTAAATTGGTTTAGAATTTCTGGAGGTTTTAGGGGTATCTTGGTCTGTTCTGGCTTCTGGAACAAGATGGCATTACATGAGTGGCTTATAAACCTGCGAGGCTGAGAACCCCAGATGGAGGCACCGGCAGACTGGGTGCCCGCCCAGGGCCTTCTGGCTCCCAGGCAGTGCCCTCTAACTGGCCTGCATGTGAGGAAGGCCAGGCCAGCTGTCTGGGACCTCTTCCCAGGCACTCATCTCACTCACGAGGGATCTGCCTCCATGGTCTGACCGCCCCCCAAGGTCCCGCCCTCTACACCATCACCTTGGGGAGAAGATGGAAGCACGGGAATCTGGGGAGCCACGGCGATGACTCCGGAGAAGCAGTGACGTTTACGAGCACGAACATCACTGTGGGGTAGGCTGCGCTGGGGTCCAGCCTGGGCGCTGTCACAGACGTCGCAGCTGTCGTTCTGTGCGCCTTTCTGAGATGGGGCACCCCTCCTGGGGATAACAGTGGAAGCAGAGGTCAGGCTGCTGTCAGCTTGCAGACGCTCCGCCCCAAGGGAAGCTGCCATGAATGAGGCAGTAACGGGCTAGCTGGAACCCCAAGTGGCCCCGCTGTGGCCCTTCCCAGCTGAGTGATCCTGGCCAAGGGACTGAAACCCCTCACAGAACAGCGTCTTGTTTCCAGGCTTGACTGAGGCGACAATGGCATGTGGTCTCCTTCTTAACCCACCCTCTCGTCGCTGCCTCCCTACTCACACACGAGCTCACGCCTGAAAGTTCCAGCTCTTCAGGCCCCACTGAGAGTTCTCTCTGCCTTAGCTCAGTCTCTCTGGGACATGGTCAAATTCCTCCGTGCACTCCCTTCACACACAGTGTCCGTGGACAGCAACTAACCACGACTGCTTTGTGGCCTGGTGTTAAGACAGCCGGGACCCACGGGGCAGACTGCGCCGCTGGAGTCCCAGACCTGGCGCCTTGAGAAACACGCGGGCACGTGTGCATGCCCAAAGTCCCAAAGAGAAGGGGACTTGGAGGGGAGGGGGTAGTGGCAGGACCGTGCTGCACCTGGGGTGCTTTCGCCTCTCTCTTCTCTCCTCCATCTCTGTTTCTCTCTGGCCAGCGCAAGTGCCTCCTAGCAAAGAGCAAGTAAGTAAAATAAAGCAAAACAACAAAATAAATGAACAGAGTTGACAGAAGCTCAGAGCGTGACTCCCTTGGATTCGTGCCTGTGATCTGCTTGACTCTGTTGGGAGGGAGTTCACTCCTCGTAGCAGGTGTACAGACACCAGGGCTTCTCCCGGAGGAGGGAGGAGTCCCCCAGACTGCACCGTGGGCCACCTTCTCTGTGTCTGGGCTCCTGTAAGCAAGCGATCACAGGTGGAGGCACAGGAGCCTTGAGCCCCAGGCAGGCGCTCTCAATCTTGCTGACAATAAAATCCCCTGAAGCTTTGAAAGGGCTGCTCCTCCGGCCACACCGAGGAGCGATCAAATCACAACGTGTCTTGTGGAAAGAATCAAGCCTAAGTGATTTTGTGAGCTGCTTAGATGACGCCACTGTATAGCCAAGATGGAAAACCGCTGCCCCGAGGCTCTGTGGCCACAACCACTCAATTTACCTGCCCTCCGTTGTGCTGGGTTCTTCACAGCTACGTACCTGGGAAGTTTTGCTGGCCTATAATTAGTCGTCGTAGTTGCCTTAATTTGGCTTTCTGGGGCTAGCGGGTGACATGGTGGTTAAGGCGCTGGACTTCCACATGGTCGACTGTGGTTCAAGTCCAGGATGTGGCGGCCTGAAACACACTGGGCACGTGTGCGTGCATGCCTAAAATCCTGGAAGAATGGAGGAGGAACTGTGGCAAGGCCATCCCTCCTGGAGGGTGATTTCTCACTTTCCGTGTCTTTGTCCCTCTGATGAACACTTGCACCCTATAACAAAAATCTCTCGAAAAAAATTTCTATTTCTCGTGACAGTAATTACCACAAATCACAAGATGAATAATTAGTCAAATTTTGGTGTTACATGTTCCTATTTAAACATGTATATTCTAAATAATATCAACTACTAAAAGGCCAAAGTAACATAACTGATAGCAAAACGTAATGATTCCTTATTCCATGACTCAAATTTAAGGGACTATTGTTTTTTTGATTCAGAATCTTCATGTGTTGTGTGGTGTCGCCCTCTTCTGGCAAGATGTGAAATTGCATCTTAATCTTCACATCTAAGGCGAGCCCAGGGAGAGCAAGTGGTCCTTCTGCCCTCACAGGACTCGTGCTTTTCTTAAGAGAAGGCGTAGTTTTCCTGGTCCCAACACCTGGAATCAGCTACCCTTGAAGGAGTCTTGGTTCTTTTGAGGAGAGCCAAGCACTAGGACCAAAATCTGAGGCTGGGCCGGAATAAGAACATCGGTGCTGGATAAATTATGCTTTGATACAAATCTGTATGTATATATGAAGGATATAAATATATATGAAGGTCAGAATAAATATTTAGGGGGAAATTGGAACAGATTCTGTGGCTCGGACTCTGGAGCAGTTGGCCGTGCACTGGACCGTGGCTCTGCAAGCCACTTCCTGACCATGATTTGGATCCTGAACCTGGCTGTCCAGAAACACGCCAGGTGCAGGTGTGTGCCAGGGGCCTGAGGGCTGGAGGAGGGGCCCACTGTGCTCGGGGTGCTTCTCCCTTTCTCTCTCTCATGCACATGTACATGCTCTGTCATTAAAATATGTTAAAATGGGGTCAGCGGCTGGTGTGGTAGTCAGGTGTTGGATTCAAAAACGGGCCAGCGGCTGGTGTGGTAGTCAGGTGTTGGATTCCCGATGATCGACCACAGTTCGAGTCCCAGACCCAGCAGCTTGAAGGTCAAGCGGGGCACCTGTGTGTCCATGCCCAGAGTCCCAGGAGGAGAATGGAGAAGGGACTGCTTCGTGGGATCGTGTGGTGGCCCTCCCCCGGCAGGTGATTTCTCACTTTCCCTCTGTCTCGCTCTCCAGCAAGTGAATTTACCCTATAGCAAAAACAAGCAAACAAACACATTTTTAAAATAAAGTTTTCTGGGGACCAGCAGATGGCATAGTGTTTAGATCTGGACTCCCCTATGGCTGACTGAGGTTTGAGTCCAGCAGCTTGAAACTCACACCAGGCGTGTGTGTGTGTGCGTGTGTGTGTGTGTGTGTTTGTGTGTACCTGCCCCAAGTCCCGAGGGTAGAATGGAAGAGGATTGTGGTGTGGTCATCCCACCTGAGGGGGGGGATTTCTCACTTTCTGTCTCT
>NW_006198133.1:580232-598734 GCF_000334495.1 Tupaia belangeri chinensis
CTAACTGCTGGTTCCCTCTAAAAAATTTTAATACCTAAAAAATAAAGCTCTCCATGAGTCAAATTAAAACAGCAATGAGCTATAAGTCCAGAATATTAGGAGCCCCTCCTGATTTATTTAATTCATTTGTTTTTCCCAAATCGTGCTTCTAGTGTTACCACCAGCCATCTGGCCACTGTAACACACACTGGAATCTGCCTTCTTGGTCTCTGTTTGCCCACTTTTCCCCACTGAGAGAATTCCAGTTTTGTTCCAAGCAAAATTACTCTGAGACATAAAACTCAGTGTCGCTAGGATTCCTCCGGATGGCAGTTCCTGTGTGAAACAGCACCCCCCAGTGGCGTGTAAGAGCAGGCCGGGGACTCCCAGGTCGGTCGGCTTTCTGATAACACACAGCATTCCTTGTCTGTTCCTGCAGCAAGGCGAGGCGATGTGGAACAGGCACGTGTGGCCGTGGGGACAGAAATGCACGCTCGAATCAGCAAGGCAGGACGGCCGAGGCGCAGACGATGAGCGCTGATGTCAGAGGGCTGCCCGGCTGGCCCTGCGGGGACTTCCTCCAGACTTCACATGGGGTGAAAAGAAAGAAGGGGAAAGAACGCTGCCTTAGGCTGATTCCGTCCCGCAAATTCAGATGATAAAGCCCTTACCCCCAACGTGACTGTATTTAGAAACACACAATTACCTCAGGAAGTAATTAAGGTTGAGTGAGGTCTACGTGCAGGACCCTCATTTGGTCAGATTGGTAGCCTTTCTTTTTTTTAAGGTTTTTGCCACAGGATGTGTTCACTTGCCAGAGAGGAGAGACAGAGAGGGAAGTCCCTTCTCCATGCTCCTCTCAGAATTTGGGCGGGCACACACACACACACACACACACACACACACACAACCAGGTGATTCTCAAGCTGTTGTGTCCAGGACTCGAACTGCCATTGGCCTCGTAGAAGTCCTTGCCTTTACCACCATGCCAGCTGCTGGCCCCGGAATTGGTGACCTTTTAACAGAAGGGAGAGCTCTCAGAACCGAGTTGGCCCGCACCTGTTCTCGGACTGCACTGCCTGGCTCCCGCGGCCAGGTAAGTACATTTCTGCTGCTGGAGTCACCCACCCTCGGCATTTCCTTCTAGCAGGCTAAGCTGACACCCACCCCGTCTAGAGGAGCCAGCGAAACAGGTGTCCTATTGCACAGATGTTCTTCACTCATGCAGAACGTGGCACATTTTGAAAATAGGATTTTGCAAATGAGAGAGACAAAAGTGTTCATCTTCCAGGAAAGGAAGGCAGAGAAATGAGGAATCTGGTCTCACGTGTTTTAAACCACAAGTGTGATAAGCTGTTTTATGTGGCAATTAAACAGTGACCTCATGTGCAGACTGCATGCACCGTGCAGTCCTAGGGGCGGTGAGAGGAACATGCAAAACACATAAATGCCTATATGGCCGAGTTCTGCAAGTCCTGGAGAGAGGAGTCAGGCTAGAGCTAGCGATTGGGGCGCTCCGAGTGCAGGTGTCCGCCTGCCGCCTCCAGTCTGGGCGTCGGAGAAACCGAGATACAAAGTCTTCCAGCTTTGTTGGAGAGCTGATTCCTGATTCCTAGTAGAACTAGCGATTCTGGCGCTCCGAGTGCAGGCCTGCCGCCTCCAGTCTGGGCGTCGGAGAAACCGAGATACAAAGTCTTCCAGCTTTGTTGGAGAGCTGATTCCTGATTCCTAGTAGAACCTCGGTTTACGTCAGACACTGCTGAGCATTCACATGGACAGTAGAGACTGACCTACAAGGACCCGTGCCACAGTCCAGGCAGTAACCACTTCATTAAATAGTGAACTCAGTTACCTGAGGGCACATTTGGCAACTGTGTGTCTAAAAAGTAAAGATTTTTGTCCCAAAGCAATAGCTCTAGAGATGCTGCAGAGCATGGATTCGTTCTGGGAATGCGATTTGAGTCTTTGAGGTCAGCACTTGGTGGAAACTGCCCTCAGTTGGGTACTCCAGGCTGGTGAGTCTTTGTACTCTCCGTGGAAAACAAGAGCTTGTCGCTTAGATTCCGATGTCCTGATAGAGAACTTGTTAACAAAACGTATTCAAAAGGAAATCAGGCAAAAATACTACTCAAATATTTGAAAGTTCATGCCAGAGGGGCCAGGTAGAGGCCAGGGACAAGGGCGGAAGGGAGTCCTGTCTGGGAGGCTTTGCGTTTGCATCCAGAGGCCTCCCTGAGCGTGGTAGGTGCACACGCCCAGGGTCTGGAAGTGGTTAAGGCTGGGGGTGAATGACAAAGTCAAGACCCTATTGGGGTGCTGTCTCTCTGTCTTCCTCGCTGTTGGAAGCAATAAGTAAACTTGAGGAGAAAAAACCTAAAACAATCACGTTAGGGCAACGTCTCAGAAGCCAGGCTGTCTAACAAGGGCATTCTGAGGAGGTAAGGGAAGGCGACTAACTCACTGCTCACACGCCAAGGCCTTGAACTTGTGGAAGATCGAGGGCTTACACGCATTTTCTGTGCAGTCGGAGAGGCATGTAGTCATTTCTTTTCAGAAGGGAAGATATTCCAAGCTTTGATATTTGCTGCTCTACAAAAACATTATCATTTTTGTTTTAAAAAAACGTATATATTAACAACAAACATTTTTCCCTCACCCAAATATAAAACATGCTAACTCTTAATTAGTGAAAGCATTAACATGTTTTATATCTAAGTTGATTTTAGCATCAACTGGCTTTACCTTTTCCACTGGAATCACCATTGTAGAGTTAAATATATCTCTTACATTTGATTATCATAGTCAAGGGGACTTCAAAAAGTTCGTGGAAAATGGCATTGCCGTGTAAGTTTATTTTGGCGCCAAAGAGCTGAAGTCTATCCATTTTAATTTTCACGTGACCTCTGAACACCCCTTGTAGTGTATGAGTGTTACGTTGTGAAATTTTTGAAAATTATATTTTGTCACACTCTTTTTCTAGCTTAGTGCAGATGAAATTAGGAGATAGGCACTGACTCAGGGAAGGTAATTTACTGAGAGATGACACACTCAGAATGGCTACTTTCTTCCCTGGGAAATTGGGCTGTAGACATGCACTACAGCTGGAGCTGAATGGTCTTGCCAACATTTCAGTCTTGAATTAAACTCACTTGCTCACTCAGTTTTGGACCTAACTGGTCATGTCCAGACCTTTCGGTGTATCGCCTCACCCCAGCCAGGGCTTTTTTTTTTTAACAGAAGGCAGTCTATCAACTCTGTGCTCCCTGGAGGCAGGAGGACCTCAGAACGATGAGAAAAGGGTAAGGAGCTAAGTGGGCTCACAGACCTTCTTCTCCTGAGTCCATCAATCAGATAAGCTGTGCCTCCTGCCCTGGGGAGAGGTTAGTGAGGAGAGAGGCCGGAGTGACATTGCTGCTGCAGTGAGTAAACCTGAGGAGCCTGCTCCCAGGTGGAAACGGAATGCCCTCCCGTCTAGAGAAGTTTGTTGAGAGAAACGTCACCTTTGCTGCCTGTATACTTGAGGCCTCTGCTGTGCAACAGGGATAGCGTGGAATAATTTTATCTGTGGCTCTTAGGGGGCTCCTCAGTCTACTCATAGAATGTAAAGAAAAAAACAAAGGAAAAGAAAGAAAAAAGTAGGTTTAATTGAAGTTTAACCTTGAGCAAAGCTTAGAGTAGAACTCAGCATAAAACGACTGACTGACTGAACGAATGGACAGTGAATCAGACGTTAGCGGAAGCTGAGATTCCTCTATGGGCAAAGCCCTACTTAGGTAGCATCGTGCCTCACGGCATCATGGTGGCCGGTCAAGGCTTTTCACGGCTTCCTGAAAAGAATGATGGCCTGACCCCAAGTTCGTCAGGGCAAATGTCGTAGGATGGGAAAGTGTTGAGCTGCATGGGTCCAGATCACTAAAACTAGGGACCTCTGCCTAGGCACAAAATAAAGCCATGACCATGATAAAATAGGTAGAAAAGAGAATTAATAGGAAATAAATGTTTTAGAAAAGAAGCACACCTAAAAGACCCTTGGGCGGGCAGGTTGCTAGGTAGCAACTGCTGCCTTTGGGACTGGTTTAGGTGTTATTTTTATTACTGGAGGTGATCATGAATATTTAATAGTGGGAGGTCTGTCACACTATTTAAGTCCTTTGTTTGAAATTCTCAGGGCTTTCTCTCTCACAGGTGAAGAATTTGAGGAATTTGATGACCTAACTGTGCATGCCCAGTGTCAGCCAGGATGCCTATTAGGATAGACTGTCCCATTAGCTTATCGGTCCAGTGGGAATCTGTAGGTTGACCAAAATGTCTGGTTAGGTCTTTTTGTATTCATGAGGGATGATAAGAGGGAAATTTACAATCATCTCTATGTGTCTTCCTCAGGTACCAAGGAAGAAAAACGGTATTTGCCTCACCTTCCGGGCACGAGGAGCTGAGTGGGAAGAAGGCATCTCGTGGAGGGTCTGGTTGTAACTCCTGATAAGTTGTGATTGACGTGACATGTGTCCTGCTATTCCCATAGGGCTGCCCGCTCATTACTAGCTAACTGCCTACCAAACAAATACCACTATGGCCCTTCAGAAAATATGACATATGTTCCCTTGGAAAAGAATTCCATGTCTCTCAAACCTTACAGATGAGAACTTTGAAAAGTTCATTAGAAATCCTTTCTGCTCCCAAATAAGTTAAATCCTATTTTCTCTTCAGAAAAGATCTTCCTTATTAGAAGATGACTTTGTTTTGTCAATGGAAAAAACAACCAATTGTAAAAATTAATAATTAATTATTAATGTGGTTTATTTCCAAGCCAAATATGAGTGACCTCGGCCCAGAGAAGAGGCATACATAACTTTCTAGGGGTGATTATGGACAGGGCTTCCTTATATCTGATTTTGAGATTTACAAAGTTAGTGAAGAGATTTCCATTGGTGTGGCCCAAAGAAGTGGAGCATGTGGAAGCAGAGGCTTGTGGGTTATAGGTGGGTTCTACAATTTCCAGGTTGGTGATTGGAAGGGAAGATCTGTGTCCTGGGAAGAGATTCACAAAGAAATGCTTAATCTACATCTCAAGGAAAGGAAAGTTCTGTGCCTTGGGAAGCAGTGAGCAGAAGAATATAATGTAATTAGGTGGATAGACATCTCAAAGATACTAGGCCAGGAACAGAATGCAGGAAGAATCCTGTTAAAGGGAGGAAAACATGGTCTGTTAATGTTTGTGGGCGTGACTCTTCCTAGGCCCTCTGGAAAGGACTTTGGAAAAATAAGAAAAAGCAGTCAGACTTCTGTCCACAGTTTAAATGTGTGTTCTTCTTTCATAATTTCATGTAGTCTATTCCAGTTTAGTAATCTGAGTCCTCTTAAAAGGAGACTTAAATGCCCCAAACTGGAAGCAACCAAAATATCTATAAATGAACAAAACAACTAAATGTATAAAGTGTAGTAGATTTATATGAAGGAATACAATGTGGACAGAAGTCTGACTACTTTTCCTATTTTTCCAAAATCTTTTCAAAAGGGGACTGGGGAAGTCATGCCCACAAACATTAACAGACCATTTATTTTCTATTAACAGGATTCTTCCTACCTCCTGTCCCTGGCATAGTACCTTTGAGATGTAGATTAAGCCTTTCTTTAACTAAGACAGGGATCTTCCCTTCCAATCAATGACCTAAGAATTTGTGGAACCCACCTATAACCTACAAGCCCCCACTTCTACATGTCCCGCCTTTTTGGGCCAGACCAATGGGAAATCTTTTAATTAAATGTTATCTGCCAATCTCAAAAGCAAATAAAAGGAACCTCTGTACATGACCACCCCGAGAAAAGGCATGTGTGCCTCTTCTCCGGGCCTAGGTCACACAGTTGGCTTAGAAATAAACCACATTAATTGTTAATTATTAATTTTACAGTTGGTTATATTTTTTCCATCGACAACAACTTAACAGTTAAATAAAAACTACTGATACACAACACAGATGGACTTTTTAAAGCTTATTGACTTATTTTTTTCATAAGATAGAGAGACAGAAGGATAGAGGTAGACAGACAGAGACATCTCCAGGACCACAGGCATGCGTGCTTGCCCCTGGCATGTCTAAGACGCCCCAAGATGCAAACCTGGGACCTTCCCACTGGGGCCTAGCATTGCATGGCTCTGGGTTATCCCTGTGCAACCATCCAGTCCTAACATAAATGCATTTTAAAACATGTTGAATGAAAGAAACTAGACATGAAAAACAGCATTCAGTACGATTCTAAGGCTATGAAATCCAAAAACAAACCCTAGCCTATGGGACAGAAATTAAGTTGGTAGCTGTCTCTGAGACAGTTGTGGAGAGAGAAGAGCAGACCACAGAAGCAAGTAGCTTAGAGAATGATAAATTAATTTACTGAAGATTCAGGAACAGCAGGTGGCGTGGTGGTTAAGGCGCTGGGTGCTCCCACATGGCTGACCACGGTTCGAGTCCTGGACCTGGTGGCTTGCTCTCTCACCTTCTCTTTCTCTCTCTTTCTGTGTATCTCTCCAGTCAAATTAAAAATGAATGAATGAATAAATAAAGTTAAATAAATAATTTTCAAAAAAATTTACCGAAGATTCACTGTGTCTCAGGAAGTGTGTTCCTTAAAAAAAAATCAAAGTTGTCTTCCCATATACCTATTGTACATGCTGGTCTCTAAGATCAACCTGAGAATGGATTTCATCTCAGCGGGTACATTTCCTGACCCCACTTGGTTCCTCCAAATAAGCCATCACATTTAACCTTCCTGTTACTTCAGAGTGAAGTAGTTTGAAGTAGTCTGGCCAAGGTCACACAATATTAAGATTTTATGTAAGTATTGGGGAAGAATAAGAAAGCTGACCATTTGATTTGATAGGAAGGGTAAGGAGGAACTTTCTGCGGTGAGGAACATGTACTGTATTTTGTTTCATTCAATGGTTTCATGAATATTTACAGTTGTCAGAATTTACTGACCTAAAAATGTATCTCTGTGTTTAAATAAATGTAAATTAAACCCAAGAAGGAAAGTAGCAAAGAAAAAGAATGTCCTGTCACAGATGTTACCAACATCCCTGTCAGCCACTGAGTCAAGGACCCCGAAGTTCTCATGGCCTTTTTGAAAGCTGAGACAATTGTAGCAAAAAAAAACACATCCATTTCTGTCTGCCTTCAGATTTTTCCCTCTGGAAGTAGTGAAGTTCACCAGGAGAATATGTGAATCAGAAAGGTACAAGTTGGTTTCCAAATTGTTCTGTACTCCCGAGTGTATTGTGCAGCGCTGGGCAGTGAGGGGGTGGGAGCCAGCAATTAGGAAGCCATGGCTCCATTGGCCAGGTCTTTTCAAATGCACTTCCCAAACCCACTGGCCTAGAAGGAAATTGAATGTGAGCTTCTCCCTGCTGTCCCCACCAGGCACCGGATCAGCAAAAGAGTTCCCAGTTGCTGAGCATATTAATAGGCCGTTTTGTTGGTATAAACAGAAACTTTTCCCCAAGGTGAGGAGTGTGCCAGCACTAATTAATTCCAGCCAGGATATCCCAGTATTTATGGGAGGTTCACAAATACTCTTGTTTATGATTTATGATACTACATCCGTTTCCTTAATGGAAATGGTCTTTGGAGACGGAAAGTCTGTCTACTGCTGACTAGAGAGTGGTCTTGGCCAAAATACTTCAAACTTCAATGTAATGGCTTATTCAGAGGGACCAAGAGAGGCCTGGAAATGTAACTCTTACCGAACTCAAATCAGGTTTGCTCGCCCAAGCACTGTGAAACCAAGCCACAGGCACGTGGTGTGATGAAGGAAAGGACAGCTTTATTGCAAAGCGCAAAGCAAGGAGAGTGTGCAGCTCATGCTGAAAAGACCCGTCTCCCCGAGATGTTCCCCACACGCGTTTTTAAGGGCAAAGTTAGGGGCAGAGGTCCCAGGCGCATGATCAGTTCAGTGATTGGTTCAAGAGGGCGTGATCAGCTCGTGGGCATTCTTGATTGGTGAGGCCTTAGATAATCAAATTCCTCTTCAGGTGTCTGGAACCGTTCAGCCTGGAGTCTGAGCTCACAACCAGCAGTTTCCAGTCTACGAAACATCTTGCATATTGAAATGAAAACCTTCTTTCCTGTAAGTGAGAGTTTCAGAGGTCAAATGGCCCTCACTCATGGTCCCTGTTGGTCATTATCATAACCAAAGTCTGAAGACTTACTCCTTACTCCGGGCCATTACAATGCAAGTGGACTTTATATTTCAGGAACCCTAGGAAATACATTAGGGGGTCCTTGCTCAGTTTCAACCCCTGAGATGAAATTTATTCTCAGGTTGATCTCAGACCAGCATGTACAATATGTATATGGGAAGACAACTTTGATTTCTTTGAAAGGAACATACTTCCTCTGAGACATGAATCTTCAGTAAGTTATCCTGTCATTCGCTAAGCTGTTTGCTTCTGTGGCATCTGGATTATGACAGAAAATATTAAGATCTTATGTAAGATTTAGGGAAGAATAAGAAAACCAATTATTCGATTTAATTCTTTGTTTTTATTTTTTAGTTATTTTTCTAGGGTGTGTGTACTCTCCAGACACAGAGTGAGAAAAGGAGAGAAAGTGAGAAATCACCTCTCAGGGTGGATGCCCATGCTTCAATCCCTTCTGCTCCTCCGTTCTCTTGGGATGTTGGGCATGCACTCACATGTACCTGGTATATTTTTCAGGCCACCAGGTCTGGAACTAGACTCGCATGGTTGGGCAAGTGGGATTCAGTGTCTTAACCTCTATACCACCTGCTGCCCCCCTTGGAATTATTCTTAATTGCTACTTAATCATTTTCCCCTTTAATGTTAAAAGTACACAGCCCTGGACTGAATGGCAGAGTTGACGTCTGGCCCACTGGGAGCATGGGTTAGGGAAGGGTGGTGTCAGGGTGGGGAGGGGCTGCTCACCAGTGGCCGTGGTGTGAAGATGAAGGTGACCACAGGCATTTAAGGAACACACAGGCTGACCAGGAACCGCTACAGCAGAGTCCTTTTCCTGTACACGGAAAAGACTGAGGCTGCGCCCCGATGTGCCAGCACTTCCTGGGAGGCCCAGTCAGTTACCCAGCGGCAGGCTGGTTACACTGGACTTCCGTCACAGAGGGAGCAACTCGTTCTCGCTAAAATAGACTCATGTTCTGGATGCGTGTTTGCGTCGCTTGTCTTTCGCGCTCTGCCAGCGTCTTCGTGCATGGACTTACAGATACCTTATCTGTCATCACGGATTCCCCTAATATCGATCTAGATCAAGGAGCTCACGTCACTCACCGGGAAGTGCACCATGGGCTCGAGCCCAAGAACCTCATACCCCAGAATGAGGAGGAGCTCACTGGAGACGCACTTGTGAGGCTATGTAAACTTGCTAGTTGTTCTTGCTTTAATTTGGGCAGAACTCATGTTGCTCTGAAAAGGACTTTTTTCAACTGATGCCTTACCCTTCTTAGTGCCTCACTCTAGATCCTCTTCACGTTACAGGTTGGTAGGGGTTTAATTTCAGTGCAAGAACAATGGAAACACGTGCAGTTTTGTCATAATCTGTACTTTCCACGAACTTTCTGAAGACCCTGTATACACACCTAAAGAAGCAGATAATAATGAGCAGCATTTACTCAGGTATGTTCCCATCAAAGCCTTTCTTCTTTTTTCTTTATTTTTTGTGAGGTTTTTGCTATAGGGCGCATGTGATCGCCAGAAAGATAGAGACAGAGAGACAGAAAGTGAGAAATCACTCCTCAGGGGGGATGGCCACACCGCAATACCTTCTCCTCCATTCTCCTCTGGGATCTTGGGCACGCACGCACACGTGCCTGGTCTGAGTTTAAGCCACTGGGTTCAGGACTTGAACCGTGGTCAATTATGTGGGAGTCCAGTGACATAACCATTACTCCAACTGCTGATCCCCTCATCAAAGCCTTTCTGAGAGAGTGACAGGCTCCGTGCTATATTTTCTACACTTCTCAAATATAATTCTCATCATCGGGGGAAACTGAGTTAAATTAGCTAAAAAGTGTGTGCAACTGGGCTTTAGTTATTTTTAGAAATAAGCACCCAATCTGAGGATAAAGCCTTGCACAAAAATAAACAGGGGGAAGAAGAGCCTGCCAGTCAAGGTCTGAGAGAAGAGAGACAGTGGGACCGGTGGTGCCGCCTACGACTGCTGTGCGCCAGGCCTGACGGAAGGAACGTTTGCGGAGCTGGCTCAGGCTGTCCCTAAGGACCCAGAGTGGTTGGTATAGAACTGAGGCCCAGGCCCACAATGACAGGGCTGCAGAGGCCTGACAGAACTGGGGAGGTGAGGGACAAGGCGTCAGGGGGGTAGCAAGTGCGGAGGAGCAGGCACCAGTGGTGGAGAGAGGGGCCAGGGGTGGGAGGGAAGTTTATGTGGGGAGGGGAGGGCAGGGGAAAGAGGAGAAGTATCAGGAAAGTCAGGAAAGGCAATTTGACCTAGAGGCGATCTGAGGAAGGCTGAAGTCCCCATCTCTGGGTCCCGGAGGCAGTGGCCTCAGGGAGCCGGCAGCAGGCTTTAAGTGGGAGCGATGAGGCCAATGACACTTCCCTGCAAAGTTGACAGCAGAAGGGGTGCTCAGGATAACATGAAAGGTCTGTCCCAGCGGGGGTCAAGGGTGCCGGAGTCTGGTGTCTGACCCAAACTGGGGCCCCAGGGTCCCTGTCCCAGCGGGGGTCAAGGGTGCCAGAGTCTGGTGTCTGGCCCAAACTGGAGCCCCAGGGTCCAAGGCCGGCTGTGAGGAGGATGTAGACTCCACAGGGGCCGGGCAGCAGCTGCGGGTGGGCAGAGGCGGTGGGTCTCAGCGAGAGTCGCCTGGAGAGCCTGCAGAGACCGTCCAGATTCGGATGGCAAGTAGGTCGGCCAGCTGGGAAAGCCCGCTCCATGGCCACAGGGTCAGCAGTGGGCCGGCCGTGGGCATCCAGGACAAGTTCACAGCCTTCCCAGGGATTCTTCGTGGTAGAGCCTGGAGGAGCTGCTGGCAGTCGTCCCAGGGAGGCTGATGAGGGAAGAAAATAGCCTCAAGGAGAGAGATTAACTAAACCTTGTGGGTTTTGAGAGAAGGAGGGATTCTGGCTTTTCCAGTTTACAGGTTACTCGCAGAGAAAGGGGAATAAACCATAGAGAGCTGACCATCTGGACCTAATTCAGAGGGTCCCATTGCTTGAAGGGAAAAACTGGCAAGGGGGCCAAGGCCCCTTGGGACATGCTGTCTCCCTCAGCTGGTTTCTTGCCCACGGAGGAGTCCTTAGGTACTGGCCCGTAAGTAGATCCAGATGGAGTATGGGGGGGGACTGAAAGGGTCATCTCCCTGGGCAAGAGGTGTAGTTTCTGGTTCACTTGGGGCCTCCTCCTTTAGCTTTGGAGAGGTGCCTGAATACCTGTTCTGTGATGACCCCCTCAAGGGCCTTGGGGACTATTGGCCTGTCATTTGGTAATGACAACTACTTGTGGGGCAGTTTTTCTTTACTGAGTGTAGGAGGGCAAGGATGGGGGGCCAGAGTCTGGGGCGGCTACAAGAACTTTTAGTTGTTGATATGACTGTATTTTTAAAAAATAACCTTAACCTCTGATTTAGACAGAAATTAATCTTAGTCACTTTAAGGGTTACCTGAGGCTTGTCCAGTGAGATTGTCAGATGTCTACGGGGAGCCGGGGAGCCGTAGGGGTCTTGGGCCCCATCAACCCTCAGTTTCAAAGGCCAGCATAGACTTTAGAAGTCCCGAGCTCCAATCAGAGCTCAGTGCATTCTGTCTCTAGCGACCAGCTCTGTACTTGGGGACAAGGTCCCAGTGGGGAACATGAGGATGCCAGTCATGGGCATTGTTTAATGCCCGGGCTGCCCACTTTGGAAACAGAGTTTCTTTTGAGACAGAGGCTCCGATCTGGGCTGGGTCCACATCCTGCCCTCAAAGAAGTTCTCAGCCTTCAGGATTACCACGAGCGACTACTGGGTGCCGCTTAAGTGAGAGTTAAATCAAAGGTTAAGGTGTCTTGCCAATTTGTTATAACATTGTTTGGAGTTAAATGAGAACTTTAAATATATATATCTGTTCTGAATCGTTAGAGCTCTAACACTGAGAAGTGAAACCAAATTCCAGTAGATCCTGCAAGGAGCGGCCGAGTACTAGAGGGCGGAGCCCAGTTCACAGGTTCCACAAGGCAAATGCCTATTGACTATACAAAACCCTAGCTGGAGAATGTAGTCTTAATCTAAATTTTTATTTTTCTAGGTAGACCTCTTGGTCATTTAACTACGTGGAGAGACCAGTGGGGAAGAGGCCTAACTAAAGAGAAACAGGAGTGCAAGCAGGCAGGGGGCAGAGGCAGCCAGGAGCTCCTGCCTTAACTTGTCCAACCCTGTTCCCTGAGACTTCTACTCTATTAAGTTCCCGGATAGGAGTTTGTAGCTTTTGTCTCTGATACATAGGCCCAATTTTTATTAATTCTTCATGTTTATCGTTTCTATCCCACCTTGGGAAGTTTAATATTTTTTGGAGGAGTTATTCAGCTTGTAAAAATAGAAGTACATATGTCCACATATACTGACTGGTATCTTATGAACATGAACAAACAAACAACAATAGCAACAAAACTCGTTTCAACAACTTTTTCAATGCAAAACTGAACCTCACTAATAGACCCTCCCAATTTTATAAAATTTAAAGACCAACAATAGGAATAGCTAAAGCAAGTTAACTTAATAACAAGAATTATACGGAGGACTCAGAGAGAACCAGGCAGTAATACTCCAATGAGTTCATCTTTAACATTGTGTGTGTATATATACATATATATATATTATTAATATTACCTTTTTAACTCAGGTGTATTGTATTGGCTACTTAACATGTCATTTCGCTAAACATTTTCCTACTTTTCTTTGACTTAACAGTTTAGAAAACCAATCAGTTTACATAGAAAATGAAAATTTTACCCAGTTAAATGACTAGATTTTTAGAAACTGGTATTTGTAAGAGTACATTCTCTTTCCACTCTCTCTGTGAATTTCCTTAAGGACATGACATTAGGATTATAGCCATAGTTAATGCTCTGACAAAAATTCATAACTGACAAAGAAATTTGACTAGATACCAGTTTAACATAATAACTTACCACATGACTGATAAATATTCCATCATAAACTCCTAGGCATCTCAAATTATTTTGGAACACAAAACATATATAGACATAACATATTTTTACATATAGCTTAAATACAATGTCAACAAAATTAGAATTTCTAGGAACCAGCAGTTAGCGTAATGGCTATGTCGCTGGACTCCACATAGTTGACCGCGGTTCACGTCCCAGACCCGGTGGCTTAAAACTCATGCAGGGCACGTGTGCGTGTGCGCCCAAGATCCCGAGAGGAGAATGGAGGAGAAGGGATTGCGGCGTGACCATCCCTCCTGGGGGGTGATTTCTCGCTTTCTGTCTCTCTGTCTCTATCTGTCTGGCAAGCGCACGAGCCCTATAGTGAAAATCTCTCCAAAAAAAAAAAAAAATTAGAATTACTTAATTTGACAATGTTTTTCATCTTTAACATATAAAGAATAAGCCTGATTAGTTTAACATCTCCCTTTTGGATGTCTCAGGGACCCTCTGTAAATATCCAAGAGTTACTTTGAGGTCAAAGATCCTCTGTCAGCACTAAAACTAAAAAAACAGAAAAAATAACATACATTAGCTGTTTTATTAAACCCCTTGATTAATAAAATCCTAGACAAAATATATGTTGAAAATTGTGAAGACTTTCACTTATTAATCTTTTTCTTTCATTACATTTGAAACCAGATCGTTTACTAAAGGTATAGGAACTTGAAAAGCATTTAAACCCATTTTTATGAGTACTCTTTTTATAAACCAAATCGAATAGAATTCTTTAAGGCCTTTTTCACACAGACATACAACATACAGTACATAACATGACATATCACAGGTATGGATGCACACACACATCAGGACCAGAGGAGCCAATTTCCCTGGGGTTACTTTGACACTAATCAGGCAATTCACAGAGATTACACCATAACCCTTGGCCCGGTGTTGAAAGTCCTGAAAGTGATCTAGAAAACAGTTAAGGGGGACACATTTAGACAAACAGACTGACGACTGTCCCTGACCATCTTGACAAAAACAAGACTGACCAAGACGAGACAAATCAAGACAGTACACCCAAAGACAAGCAGGGTGATGACTGGTCCTGTCCCGTTTTGATGAACACAGGGCAACAAAGACAAGACAAAGCAAGACAGTGTATCCAGAAATCACTGTCACCAGGGGCCCGAAGTGCCGTCGCACTCGGGCCCAGGGACCTGGAGGTTCCGCTGCGTCCAGCCCTCCTAAAGTCTCACCAGAAGAGCTCTCAAACCAAAGTAACTAGACTCTTACCAGATTCAGGCGCCATCAGTGACTCCAATTTCTGATCCACGTTTGTGAGGCCTCCTTACCCCCCTTGGGACCTGGGACAGGGTGTAAGGAGCATCCTCGTTGGGGTGTTATTCGGCCGCTCTAAGGTTTCCAGATCTCGCTGGGGCCTCCACATGTGGTGGAATGCCACCGAGTGAACGACCACCAAAGCCAGAATAAGGTTAAAGGGTCTTTATTAGCTGGCCAGCGACTACAGCCTGAGGCTGGGGTGGGGGAGGGGGGAGACCGAGAGTCAGAACTGTATCCCCAACCGAAGTTTGAGCAGTCTTTTTATAGGGGGTGAGTTATCAGGGGCTTCTATGCAAGCAGTTACAGAAGCTGAATCAAGCAGGTTAACTATTTCTTAGGAGAGTGGGGTTTCTATGTAAGCCATTCCATTGCTCAACAAAAGGGTTTCAGGCTAGTTAGCAAAGACAGCAGCAGGTACAGGGGGTCGTCCCGGATATGCTTTTCTGTATGGTTAGCACAAGCAATTTTCTCATGGGAAGAGCAAGCAGGTTTACAGAAGCAGACAGCCATGTTAGGGTAAGGGGACAACATGGACGACCAGTTGTTCATGTGCAAGGTCTGATATGCGGCCTTCCACACCTCTCCACCGTTCCAAGTCCACCTCCTCTCTCCTTCCTCACATCTCACCCACCATGATGTGCCATACTGTCATCATTTAGTGCAAAATACTTTCTGCTTTTCTATGTTGTGTTTCCTGCTAAATCCACCCAATTAACTCCTAACTTCCGGTTTATTTTTCAATGATTTAATTTTATCATTGTGGCCATTTTCACAGATTTCATTTTCATTGTTGTTGTTGTTAAAATTCTCCATCGTGGGGCCAGCAGGTAGCATGGTGGTTGAGGTGCTGGATTCCCACATGGCCAACTAAGGTTCAAATCCTAGACCTGGTGGCTTGCTTTCTCACTGTCTCTGTCTCTCTCTCTCTCTGCGTGTCTCTCTCTGGTGAGTGCACATGCCCTATAACAAATTAAAATAATAATGATGATAATAAAATTAAATAATTCTTACAAAAATTCATTTTCCATCCTGTAGCCCCGCCACTGCGGTGCAGGTGGCCAGGCACTGCTGCACAGTGCTGGAGCCACGGAGAAGGGTCAGGCTGGATCCTGGGGTGGCCTAAACATGCCCGGCCTGCCCACCTGCACCTGATCCTGCTGGGTGGGAGACAAGAGGAGGAGGGTAGATAGCAAACCCTGTCAGGGACATCTCTCTCTCTCTGTGTCTCTGTAAATAAATAAGAACTTTAAAAAACATTCTTTATCTTCTCATCCAGTTTGTTCGTATTGCCTCCAACGTCTTCCTAATCATCTCTGTTTATCCGTGTTGTTAGGTGTCTTCTGGGCAAGATCAGCTCTGCGTGCAGAGCTCTCCATCTAGCAGCCCTGGGGTCGTGGCACGATTTCTAGGGACTCCCCCCCAGTTTACCATGCAGCCTGCAGATCCCTGAGCACCACCTGCTCAGCATGAATCCCGAAGGAGAACGGTGGGCAGGGAGAATGACTTTGTCCTGAAACTCCTCCAGATTCCAGCTGATCTCGCCAGCCCCCACATATCCTGATCACGTCTTAGCCTGGAAGAGCCTCTGAGTCACACCTGTCCTCACCCGCCCAGGTCTTACTCAGCAGCTGCCCTAGAAAGGCAGTGGCCTCTGATCTTTGTGTGTCTAAAAGTCCTTGTCTCTCTCGACTTCTTCCTACCCATGACATTTTGGTGGCTTGACATATGTATGTATGTGACATCCTGAATATTTCTGTCGTGGTTACACCTGGAAGTGCAGGGTGCTGCTGTGCAACAGGAGCCAGGAGGTGCTGCAGACTTCCACCCCACCCTCCAGTTCTCTCTTCTACCAGGTATCTCAGCCAAGCCGCCAGCCTCTCGCCTCAGGGCCTCGTGAGTCTCTGCTTCACTCTCACTCTGTACCCTCAAGCTGTTCTCCATTCTGCAGTCGTCGACTCCCCAGAATTCAGATCAGAGGAGTATTAGCTCTTGCTGAACCCTCCTCAATGGCGTCTCCTCCCTTTGAGGATAAAAATCAAGTCCTTACCATTTGGTCTTTGGCCGATAACGAAGTGCCAGTGCAGGTTCATCAGGTATGGCAGGTGTGTCACCCCGGTGGCAAGTCCTGGTGATGGGGGAGCCCGTGCAGGGGCAGGATGGGCAATGTGAGCGAGAGGGAAATCTCCTTCACATGTGGACGAAGTCTAGCCTAACTCCCAGCCTCTCTTGCGGAAAGAAGGCAGGCGAATTCCAAGTAGTGATGAGAGAGCAGCTCGGGGGTCAGCCTCTGGGTGGGCTGGGCATTGGAAAAGAAGCCAGAAGAGGGCTGGCACACGGGAGGAAGTGGACAGGACGCAGCACTGGCGATCATGTGACATCCGAGAGCAGGCGTGATGGGAATGAGGGCGTGCCCACATCAAAGGCACAGAGCCCTTAGGGCTGACCGTGCACTGCTGGAATTCGACATTTGAGAGGAGATTCTAGGTGGAGAGTAAGGTACTGGGATTGGAGACCAGGGAACCGAACCTTGTCCTTCCCTTTCCTGCCTACTAGATATCTACGTAATGAGACTTGTTTTACACACCCCACACACAGGAGCACAAACACGCACACCCCTTCCTCCTCTCCCATTCCAGAGCGGTGAAGCACAAGGTCTCTTCACTTTAGTAAAGCCAGGATGACGACAGCACTGGGCTCAGGGGATTAAGTTTTAATACGTTCATGAATCCTCACTTTGGCAAAAGGAAAATCCATTTTCTGTAGATGAAGAAATAAACTGTTGCTGACGGTGTTAATGGGTGGGGGCTTGACTTGTGTGTACAAATTCTCCTTCCCCTACCTGCGCACTGAGCCACCAGTGGGTACCAGCACTCTGCAAGAGGAGAACTTTGCGCTGTTTTGCATGAAAACAAACACATTCATTAGGAAGTATAAATACATGCAGTTTTTAAACTAAGTGGGCCAGATCATTTCAAACTATCACCTAAGACCTTCTAGGGCTTGAGTTGACTCTCTCTAGTCATGGCGATTCTTTGCCAGGACACTAAGTGAGTCTAAGAAGCCCACCTGGACATACAGTACAGGGAGGTCCTTGAGGGAGGCCCCGTTACAGGTCCGTCAGGTTCAAGGAGGCTTTACGTGGGCGTGGTTTCCGTGAGCAGGACTTATCCATGGAGAGTGGCAGGGAGGGCTTCCAGAGTGGGGCAAAGTGTAAGCCAAGGTGTAGAAGGAGGGAAGCCGAGGGCACAGCGGGAGAATGTCGAGTAATCGCAGGAGAGCAGGAGGCCGAGGGAGCTGCATGGTGGCAGAGTGAGGCACTTGTCTCATTGCATTGGCAACGCAGGAATGGAACGTGGCCTGACTGAGCTTAGAGTTCGGGACACCGTTGCCTAGGGTGGTGAGGAGAGCCCCTCACAGTGCTCTCTGTTCTCCCAAGTGATCTTCCCCACCTGTTTCCCTCGAACCCTTTACTTCGTCATTTTAGATACACCATGGGAGAGTTCCCCACACAGATGCAAGTCCTCGGCTTGGGACCAGAACATAGCCTGGAACGTAAGAGAAGAGTGAAGCGCAAACTCCTTTCTCATATATGTATACACATGTATTTAGGATTTGCTATAGGGCACCTGTGCTCACCAGAGAGAAGTGAGAAGTCACCCTTCAGGGGGTTGGCCCACTGCAATCTCCTCCTCCATTCTCCTCTTGGGGTACTGGACATGCACAGACACACATGCACCTGGCATAATTTTCAAGCCCCAGGGTCTAGGACTCGAACCACGCAGTTGGCCATGTGGGTCCAGTGGCTTAACTTCCATACCACGTGCTGGCCTTCACTTGAACTACTTTTCTTTTTTTTTTTTTTTTTTTCCCCCCCACACACACATTTTATTGAATCACCAAAGACCCTAGTCAATCCGAATACCCTCCTAGCAAACACATGTGACACACACATTTCCATGAGCACAAGTCTAACTTTACACATCCTATAAAGTAGCACCTAACTGGGGCTACATATCCTACTGCAGTCATTGAATAGATATATTTTTTTT
>NW_006198133.1:600415-600704 GCF_000334495.1 Tupaia belangeri chinensis
TTTCTCGTGATCCGGCGGTGATTTCTTGTCATCTGATGAATGTTGTGTTTCTTTCAAATTCTTGAAGTGCAGCCTTAATGTTCAGGAGCAAGCAGACAGAGGTGATCCAGAAACTCTTTGCTGTTCTATTGTGCTTGCTGGTGCAGCAGATTCAGTAGATAGTGGGGAATATTTTAACCCTATTATCTGTCTAAAAACACACTGAAAGGATACTGGAGGGGGAAGAGACAAGAAAAAAGAAAACGAGACAGAGAAAAACAACAAAAAGAGAAAAAAAGGCAAAAAAAAT
>NW_006198133.1:600974-664334 GCF_000334495.1 Tupaia belangeri chinensis
TTTGTTGGAGGCTGAATTATTAGTAGAAAATCTTCATTCCCTTAAAAATCTAGTTCACTGTAGCCATGTGGAACCTTGTCTTCTGCCGCTAGCTCGTTTGTTGGAGGCTGAATTATTAGTAGAAAATCTTCATTCCCTTAAAAATCTAGTTCACTGTAGCCATGTGGAACCTTGTCTTCTGCCTGGATGGGAGGAGCAGAGCTTGAACTACTTTTCATAGGATGCTAATGGAAATGGCAATTCTGTTTTCCAAAGCCAATGACTTTCTGGACACTGAAAAAGTGTCAAATGATTATATATGTCTTTATATATGTGATTATATATGTGTGTGTGTGTGTCTGTGTGTGTATTTAAGTTTACTTATGTGTCCATGAGAGACAGAAACACAGACACTGACACACCAATAGGATCCTCACGATCCATTCCCACCTTCAGCTAGCCAGACCACAGGCACCCCTGGCAGGCTCAGGGAAGCCCCAGGCTGTGAACTCAGGACCTTCCCATGTGGGTCCAGGTGTGAGCCACTGCCCAGCCCCTGGTATGGTCACTGCATTTGAGAAGGGAGAGATGGCAGTTTAATGAGAAGCATGGAATACTCCATACCTGTGTCGTCTGCATGTGGTCCCTTCGGAATCCACTTACAGCTACAGCATCGGCTGTCACTGCTAAGGGATGTGATGTGCTTCTCTCTTTAAAATATGCTATCCCTTTCTGTTTGCTTCTTCTTTAATGGAATGTGGCATTTATAGACCTGTATTTTAAAAAATAAACATTTTTTTCTGAATGCATCATACTTTTATGAAGAGAATATTGGAGTGAGGTGTCACTCAATATAAGCCTCTGAACCATGTTCACCTTCCCACAGCCTGTGCTAGTATTAGGTCATTTAACATTTTACCCAAGAGAAAGAGAGAGGCCAAACCAGCGCTGTTTGCCTTCGTTCGGCTGAAACCTCACATTCTTTACTTTCACAGGCTGTTGCTACTGACAGAGGAGCTGCGAAGACTGACTCACCAGAACTCTGCCCAGACACCAGCACGCTCCATCTCCTTCTGCTGAATAAGCATGGGGTCAGTAGAGGGCGCTCTGACCCTGAGATCGCCATAGCCCCACAGCCAGCCAGAGTCACGCTTTCTTTTCTTTCTTTTCTTTCTTTTTTCCTCTTCTCTTCTCTTTTTTCTTTTTTCTTTTTTTCTTTTTGAGATCCGATCTTATTTATTTGTTCTATTATAAAATCTTATTTTGGGGGACTAGCAGTTGGCGTAATGGCTACATCATTGGACTCCCATGTAGTTGATGACAGTTCGAGTCCTGGACCTGGTGGCTTAAACTCAAACCAGGTGCGTGGGTGTGCGTGCCCGTGTGTGTGCGTGCCCAAGATCCCGAGAGGAGACGGGATTGTGGCATGGCCATTCCTCCTGGAGGTGATTTCTCGCTTTCTGTCTCTCTCTGTCTTTCTGGCGAGTGCACGTGCCCTATAGCAAACACCTCTCCAAAATAATAATAATAATAATCATCTTGTTTTTGACTGGATTCAGACTTAGAAGTAGAAGCTCTCAGGGAGGACAGCCTGCGTCTCTTCGCAGTCTGTTCTTGGTGTTTCTCCTTAGCCTCCTTCATTCTCTTGGCCAAAAGTTCAGCACATTCTGCTGCCTCTTCCTTATATTTCTTAGTGCCTGGTTTCTTGAGAGCAGTACACCGCGTTTGTGCTGCAGGACACGTGGAGTCGCAGACGCTGACTCAGGCGCGCTGGCCCTGGGTTTCTTACCTCCTTTATTTAAGAGCTTTCTTACACATCGACGGACATCGTCTTCCTTAGGGAGATGGAACGGTTTTCGGGTTCTGCTAGTTCTTAGGCCCCAGGGGACGAGGCACCGTGGTATCAGTCAGCCCTGGAATACCCAAGCTGAGAACGCCCAGACTGGCACCCCAGAGCAGCCCCGACAGATGGCGCCTTCTCTCCAGGTCTCTGTGGCCTGTAGCAGGAGTGTCCCTTAGTAGCAGGCCGACACGGCCGGGGTCAGGACACCTGCTTCATGGAAACCTGGTTTGTGGTTCCCACCCCGGATTCCTTCTCGGGGGTTTCAGTGGCGACGACACCCGTCACTGACTTCAGCAGCAGAGGTGGGACCCTAGGTGGGAAACAGGAGAGAGGAGTGGGACCAGTCAGTGCCACCCTTCAGCTGGAGGAAGCCTGGACCTTGGGCTGCTGCCAAAAACCAAGTTTAGGTCGAGTCAGATCTTGTCACAGGGTCACTTCCAGATTCTTTTTTTTTCTTTTATTTGCCAGAAGGTGCATGTACTCACCAGAGAGAGACAGAGAGAGGGAGAGAGAGGGAGAAAGAACCCCTCAGTGGGGTGTGGTCATGCCACAGTCTCTTCTTCTCCATCCTGTCAGGATTTGGGGCATGAGCACATGCAAGCACCATGACACCTGGGCTGGGGTTCAAGCAGCCCTATCGGTCACGTGGGATTCGGCTCCCTCAACCACTAAGCCATAGCGAGCCATAGGTGATGATGGTGATGGTGATTTTAGGGAGCATGTGCTTGCCAGAGAAAGAGAAAGTGAGAAATCTCCGCCTAGAGAGGATGGTCACACTGCAAGTCTGTCTCCTCCGTGATCCTCGTGGGCACTCACGCATATGCACCCAGCATACTTTTCAAGCTGCAGGGTCCGGGATTTGCACCGCATAGTCAGCCATGAGGGATCCAGCATCCAAACTACTCCCTGGTGGCCCCTGCCATATTACTGCCAGTTCTGGAAACATTGCTTGTCCCTTGCAGCTACTCAGAAATAGTGAACCAGGTTCCCGGCCCAGAAAAAGTGGAACTGCTTGTAGCATTTTTCATTCCTGAAGATCCACACCATTTTATTTCATTGCAAAATGTTTCATCATAGAATAAGTGTACACTAATTTCTTCAGTTTAAATCATATCCAACCTGTAAGTCCCAGAAAGGACCACCTCTCGTGGAGGAGGGGTGGGGTTTTGGGCAGTGTGAACCGAGAGGCAGTCCATGTGGGTGCCAGCAAGCATGACCCTGTCTCCTTCTAATGGGCCTGTCATATGCAGGCAGTGGCCAAAGACCTCTTCTCTGGCCCATTGTCTTCCTGCTTGGGGAGTTTGTTGTTGTTTGCTATAGGGCATGTGCGCTCGCCAGACAGACAGAGAAGGACAGAGAGACAGAAAGCGAGAAATCCCCCCCCAGAAGGGATAGCCATGCCGCAATCCCTTCTCCTCCACTCTCCTCTTGGGATCTTGGGCACGCATACACACGCTCTCGGCGTGAGTTTTAAGCCACCGGGTCCAGGACATGAACCGCAGTCGACTACATGGGAGTCCAGCAACATAGCCATTACACTAACTGCTGGTCCCCTTGGGGAGTTTTTATGCAATCTGAGATTTAGAGCCATGCTGCCTTCTAGAGATCTCAAACGAACAGTCATGAGTAGCAAAAGGCCTTGTAAAAATGAAGCAGAGAGAAGTAGAAAAATTAAAAGCTTATGTCTTTTGCAACATTATTGAATAATTAAGTCACTGTGAACGGCGGCCTGCCAGACTTCTCAATGTGTGAGAAAACTGAGTTCCTTCTTTTAAAAAGGTTGAGGGTGGCCTTCGGAGGCATTGCCTACCCTTGAGAATTTTACTATTATTTGTTTTTAGTTCGCTAGAGTGTGCATGTGTTCACCAAGGAGAGACAGAAAGAGAGGAGAGGGAAAGTGAGAAATCGTCCCCTGGGGGAATGGCCACACCTAACTCCTTTCTCCTCCACTCTCCTCTTGGGGTTTTAGACATGCACGCACATGCACTTGGCGTGATTTTCGAGCCTCCAGGTCCAGGACTGGAACAGTACAGTCGGCCATATGGGATCCACAGCCTTAGCCTCCATGCCATCTGCTGGCCCACCCTCAATATTCTTCACTGATCCAAATTGTTTCTTCCTCTAGGGCACCCTAAGTGTGCTCTCACTTGTCTGAAGGATAGTATTTCATTATTGTTGCTGCCATTATTGTACCTGGGAAGTTTAAGTTTTAAAATGGGGTCCATCAGGACCAGCAGATGGCGTAATGGTTATGTCGCTGGACTCCTTCATGGCTGACAGAGGTTCAAGTCCCTGACCTGGTGACTTGAAACACACACCAGGTGGTGTGCATGCATGCCCAAAAATCTCAAGAGAAGAATGGAGAAGGGATTGCAGCATGGCCACCACCTCTGGGGGATGATTTCTTTCTTTTTATCTTTTTGTCTCTGTCTCTCTGGCAAGCGCATGTGCCCTATAGCAAAAATCTCTCTCAAAAAAAAGAAAAAAAAATTGAATGTTTTTTTGGAGAGATTCCTCCTGTGCCTGTCTCAGGAGCAGTAGTCGTTCATCTCAGTGGGCCTTCCCTCCCACCTAAGTGGTGGAAGCAATGCAGACAACACAGGCAGAACATGAAGGAGCTGCCTTTCATGTCTAAGCAAGGCTTGGCTGAGAAGAACTGCAATCAAGGCTAATAGTTACGGGCTCAAGGTTTCAACTGTGTTTGTTGTACTGGTTTGTGCTATTCTGCTTTCAATTTCTCCATAAGCTTTACTGTCATTACAGTACCCCAGTAAGGGCAAAATAACACCCCCAGCCTTACTGTAACTTTTACAATAATCCTGAAAGAACGTGGATCCCTAAGGTGGCGGCAACCTTGAGACTCACCCCACTTGCCTGTGTTAGGCTGAATTAGCATATGTTAGGCTAAGTTAGTATAAGCCAAATTAGCATAATTAGCATATGTAGGTTAAGTTAGTTTAAGGCTAATGTTATGCAAACTCCTCTTGTTAAGGCTGCAGACTGAGTTAGCTTATGTTAGGCTGAGTTAGCATCCACCACCATGACAGGGATTCAAAGATGGGCACAAGAATTCTCTAATTAACAGACAGGAATTCAGCAAACAAGATACAGGAACTCATGAGCTAACAGAGGAAGGGCAGGTCTGGCTGGTGGTGACAGGGTGAACAAACCTGAAGACACCAGAGGGAGATTACCTATCTTAACTGAGAGTTCTTATCTAAATTCAGGCAGGCAACAGATAGTCCCTAACTACAGATGGTTTCTTTTCTGTGCATTGTAAACTATGAAAAACTGCTAATAAAACACCCTGTGTTGTCTCCTGAGCTACAAAAAACCCCTCATCCAAAAAGGCCCTATCCGGTAATCAAGACTGAAGAAGAAAATGCACCGGACAGATGGACTCCTTCATCCTGAGGACTGTGATTGTTTATACCTAATCAAACAAAACAGACTATTGTTCCTGTGTTTTGAATACCCTATTTTTTAGAGTAAAATCTTTTACCTCCCTTTCACCCCTCCTGCCCCTGTAAACATCCCTCAATAAATATGTATGTTTCATAGCCACAGACGCTGCAGTCTTGAGCTGGCTCTGACTGTAGTCAGCTGAGAACATGCTAAAGAGCACAGAGGTCTCTACTTGACTTCTTATCACCTGTGTCGCCTTCCTACAAGCCTCAACCCACCCCGGCTGGAGCAGGTCTCTGGCACCTAAGGGCATGCCACCACCACATGGAAAGGACAATGGACACAAGCCTCCTGAGGGCCCAGAACTCTCTTTTGGTTGTGAGCTAAAAGGCCAACAAAGATGATCACTTTAAGGTGGATAATAATGAAAAGGACTTCACTTATCTTTATTTCAGGGGCTGGTGCAAAGGATGACTTGCAGGTTGTTGAAGCAGAGGCAATGGAAGTCATCTGGCAGCAGTGAGAATGCCTCACAGCCCCCGATCTCCCTGGGGCTCTGAAATAACACCACCTGTGGTCTTAAGGTTGCAGTGTGGTTCGGGGCCTGTGCATATCAGTGGGCAGCACTTAGCTACAGAGGAAGATGCAGAGTCAGAAGACGAAGAGGACGTGAAACTCTTTAAGTAGACCTGAAAAGTGACCTGGCTCTGGAGGTGGAAGCGAGGTTCCATAGAAAAAAGCCAAACTTGCTGCTGATGGTGATGATGATGATTTTGAAAATGAGGAAACGGAAGAAAAAGCTCCAGTGAGAAATCTATATGAGATATTCCTAGCAAAAATGCACAAAAATCAAACTAGAATGGAAAAGACTAAACACTTTCAACACCAAGATTCAGAGGTCAAGAATCATTGAAAAAACTCCTAAAACACAGAAAGGACCTAGTTCTGTAGAAGACATTAAAACAAAAATGCAAGCAAGAATAGGAAAAGGCAGTTCTCTTCCCAAAGTGGAAGCCAAGTTCATCAACTATGTGAAGAATTGCTTTTGGATGACTGACCAGGAGGCTGTTCAGGATCTCTGGTAGTGGAGGAAGTGTCTTTAAGAAAATAATCAAAACAGTTGAAATAGTTGAAATGGTTTGTTAAATTTTTTCCTCTTATTTCATTTCCGTAAGAGTTGATATCTGGCTGTCCTCTTAATAATACAGAGTGAGAGCTTCCCCTACCACATTTGATAAATGTCTCCCAGGTCCCATTGCCAAGAATGTGTTGTCCAGATGCCTCTTCAGTTTTTAAAGATGGAGCTCCACCCTTTGCTTGGTTTAAGTATGACTGGAATGTTTTGATAGGACATACTAATGGTGGTGGTCAGCCATGGAAATGGTGGGAGACAAAAACATACGTGTGAAAGAAATCCCCCGAGCAGCCAAGCGAGGACTGTCTTACTTTGGACGCCCAGTACCTTGTAAGTACTCTCTACACTTAGGGAATTTCCCACTGAGTTTCTGCATCCCCAGCACAGAACCCCCGTCAGCCTTGGACATAAGCATGAACCTTCGATTGTCCTCACGGGATGTATCAGTGCGACCAGAGCGTGTGAGTGCTGCGGGGAGCAGGCGCTGTGTGGAATCTGTCCCACTAAGAGTGGTGGCAAGACCCTCGGCTTTCAGAGGCCAGAGGCTCCCGCACCAGGGCTCATCCGCCATGATTGCCTTAAAATGATCTCGATGCTGCTCTCAGCTGCATAGGCCCCGAGGAGTTGAGGGATCCCTGGTACTTTTCAATAAATTTGTTTTCTGCAGAAAATAGGTGAAATGGGTTCTGAACATCCAGACTGATACATTTCATTATACCAATGATTTAAACATTCTTGATTTTTCTGTCACGTGTTTTATCCTAATCTTTGCCATCAGTCCTAACCGCGTTTAACAGACCACTAATTCCAACTAATCCAGAGTTTGAATGGGATCTTGGGGGAGGGGGCTAATTTGTATGCACTCTCTAGAGATGGAGAGAGAGAAGAAAAGTGAGAAACCTCCCCTCCCTCCCCATGTGAGATGATCCCGTCTCAATCCTTTTTCCTCCATTTCTCTCCTCCTTTGGGATTTTGGGCAAGCATACACATGTGCCTGGGGTGTTTTTCAAGCCACTGGGTCTAGGACTTGGACTGCACAACTGGCCACATGGGATCCAGCACCCTAACCACTCCATTCGCTGGTCTGAGATCTTCCTTCAGCTCTCTTTTTTGTTTGTTTATTTTATTTAATTAATTAATTAACTAATTAATTAATTTATTTATTTTGCTATAGGGTGGATGTGCTCACCAGAGAGAGAGAGTGAGAGAAAAAAGAAACCACCCACCAGCGTCAATGGCTGTGCCACAATGCCACAATCAATCCCTTCTCCTTCATCTTCCTCTCAGGAGCATGCACATGCAAGCACACACTCCTGGTGTGATTTTCAAGCTTCTGGGTTTGAGACTTGAACTACGAAGTTGGTCATGTGGGATCTAGCACACCACTGGCTGACCTGGGATCTTTTTTTTGAAAGTTTATTTCTCTCTTCCGTGAGATAGAACCGCTGAAGGGGCCTTGATACTAGGGTCCATCCCGCCCCCAGCCTCAGGCAGCCCCAGGAAGCACACACTCCTGGTATGATTTTCAAGCTTCTGGGTTTGAGACTTGAACTACGAAGTTGGTCATGTGGGATCTAGCACACCACTGGCTGACCTGGGATCTTTTTTTTGAAAGTTTATTTCTCTCTTCCGTGAGATAGAACCGCTGAAGGGGCCTTGATACTAGGGTCCATCCCGCCCCCAGCCTCAGGCAGCCCCAGGCCACAGGCACCTGTGAGCCAGACATGCTGGGAGGTCTCCAGACGTGAATCCAGACCCTCCCTCGTGGCTCAGCCCTGCCCAGCTTGCTTCGTACGGCCTTGCCCTTATCTGGCCCTGGTTTTTAAAACAGAGCCACTCTGGCATCCTGGCTTCCCAAGGGGCTAAGAGCAGTGTGGACTCATCATCTGCACGTGGGCTTCAAGGCATCTTCAGAGACAAGCACGGGGCATTGCCAGCATGTGCCGGCCTCTCTGGGTGGGCCCATGTGGTTTTTTAACCACTTAGCACAGGGACTCTCACAGTTTTGGTCTCAGAACTCCTTCGCATGCTTACAAATGACTGAGGATCCCACCAAGCTTTTGCTCCAGGGGCCAGATTTATTGACCTTTCCTGTACTTGAAATAGTGGGAGTAAGAAGAGCCAAAACAACTGTGCCTTATTACGGAAATAGTTTTTTAATAGTATTTTATTGACCATCTGAAAGGGCTTTGGAGGCTCCTAGGGAACACTAGACCACCCCTCGAAAGCCTGTAAGTTAGGCTTGTTAAGCAGCTGGCAGGTGCACAACGCTGAAGTGAACACGGGAGCAAGCGTGGAAGCGGAGGCCCCAGCACACGCAGAGGCGCAGCAGCGAGGAGGAGTCGCCATGCAGGCACAGGAGGAGGAAACGGCCGAGCAGAAGCAGTGAAGGTGCAGGAAACGAGACTCCGGTCTGACCTCAGCCTGCCTTAAGCGGCTCTGGGCGGTCTACTCCGTTTTGCTACGTAAAGTCCTATGAAGAGAGGTCCTGTGATTCAGAAAGCAGCATTTCTTCAGGACTGATTAGTGTTTTTAAAGATGGAATTGGTTTCAAGCGGTGCGGGTGTGTTACACTCTCCAGCGATCATCATTTCCCAGCAGCACGGAGACTGGCGATGGCTCTTCTGGGCGCTGGTGTAGGTGAGAGAGAAGGTAATACATCATACCTCTTGTCCATTTACTTCATGCGGAATCAAGTGGGTTATTTCTGCTCATTGTTGAAGGAGAGTGAAACTCTCCACCCCGATGTTTCTCATGCTTTCTGGGAAATCGCAGCATTCCGGTGCCATCTCCCCTGCCAAGAGGCACGCTTCCCACGACTTCCGTACTGTCCCTGGCTTAGCTGACTGCCAGATGACTCAGGGCCACGTCCACTGTCTCCCAGTCCCAGCGCGTGCCAGCTGGGTACAGAGGAGACACGTCTCTGCTTAGTGGGAGCCTGTCCGCTGCCTTCAAAGGCCGGTGCCGTGCCGGGGCTCCCATCCAAGCGGGTGTGGCCTGGGCTGCTGTGGCGAGTTCTAGGGAAGGTCCGGGAACTTGGGCACCAAATGCAGTGTAACTTTACTGGTGTCACCTTTTCGGAGGAAAGTAAATCTAGGCAGCCACAGGGGATAGCGACACAGAAGGGTGGGTGTACAGATGGGTGACTGGTTAGATAAATCAGAAGGTCTTACCTTTAATTGCCAGAGGGTGTATGTGCTTGCCAGAGAGATGGAGGGTGAGAGGAAAGGGGAGAAAGCACCCCTAATGGGGCCCGATCATGCTACAATCCCTTTCCCTCCACTCCTCCATCCTGCCAGGGTTGGGCACTGCGCACACACACTGGGCTTACTTCTCACACTGGGCCAAGACTCCAGCTGCAGCGACCTGTGGGGGATCTGGCAGGACCAACCCATATAAAAATAAATCTTATTAAAAAAACTGAACAAAGAGTACTAATGTGGAGCTAGCAGCCCCCAGAATCAAGTTACCTTTTAATGGTTTCATTTGAAGCAGTCTCGTTTGTCTCCAGGTCAGAGACCCTTGCCTTCTCACATGCCCAGGGGCGAGGGCTCCATGCCCTCCCAGCCCTCCTCCTGCACCTTCCCCTCCCCTAGGTCTCTGAATCCTACCGGCCTGCCGCACCACCGCACCCTCCCAACCCTGCTCCTGCTGCACGGCTTGTCCTCTCCACGTGCCCTCCTGTGCCCTCCCTTGGCCGTGCTGCCTCCCCCACACCGTCCACGCCCTGGAGGGGCGTCAGGGGCTTCAGCTCATTGGCCTTGGGTTCGCTGACATCTTGCCATACCCCATCCAAGATCACAGGGTGAACCTCTGTGGAAGGAACTGGTACAGGCTGGGAGAAGCACAGGGCCCCACAGACGTCCTGCCCCCACCTTCCGTGGCTCCCACATGAGAAGCACCTTCGCCTTGTCATCAGTCCTGCCTCCGCCTGCCATCAGGTTTGGGCGGCGAGAGCCCAAACTGCACCCAGTCCTCAGGAAATGGGCTCGTCTGACAAGCAGCAAGGTGGACCCTAGCCTGTGTCCCCAGATCTGGCTGTCAGTTATCATCCGGGAACGGACAGGTGGGATCTTTTTCTCCTCTCAGTTCTCCATAGGGCAGCAACACAGCTCGCAGAGGCCTGCTGCCTCGTCCTTTGTCCCATGCAGTTCACGTGTGTGTGAGTGAGAAATCACCCCGGGGGGTGGCTGTGACACAGCCCCTTCTCCATTCTCCACTCAGGATTTGGGGCACGCACGCACCCTCCCAGTTTGGCTCTCAGGCGGTTGGTGTGAGGACTTGAACCATGCGGCCAGCCAGGTGCGATCAGCCGCCTTGTCCACACCACCAGCCGGCCCTACGGGTCTATGTTGCGGCAACTTGTGGAACTCACCCCACTGCCTGCCCACACGCCACTTTTAGACAAAAGGAGAAACTCCTGTCACTACCTGGGAACTGTGAACTCAGAAACAAGCTCGTCTCTGCTGAGAGGGGGATCACGGAAGGATGGGCTTCGAGTGTCCGAGAGCAGACCAGGCCGGACAGGCCCAGCTCGGCACTTGACTCGTCATCCCACGGTGAGGAGGAGGCAGGCAGAGGAGCATGGGTGGGAGAGGAGCCGGTGAGCGCCAGAGTGCGTGGATCAGCCAGGCCTGCTGCACGTGGGGAGGCGGCTCAGAGAGGAGCCGGTGAGCGCCAGAGTGCATGGATCAGCCAGGCCTGCTGCACGTGGGGAGGCCGTCCACGCTGCAGAGTGCTCGCCCACACCGCCTTCTCGCCCATGGGGCTCGTGTGAGACGCACTCTGGAGAGCAGGGTGTGGCCAGGAGTGTGGAGCAGGCAGTCATGGCACAGGGCTGGACCTGGAGGTTCACTCGGAAAAAGAGCCAAAGTAAGTGAAGTGTAAGGCCTGGCAGTCAGTGCGGGATAGTGGAAGAAAGCGAAGCGGCAGAAAAGCACCCGTCTCCAAAACATCGATTCCTGGCTATCACAGCAGGGTATGGATACTGCAAAAGATTATTTACCATGATTTATCCTAAACTTTTTCAGTTAACATTAAGCCACTGTTACACATCTGTGGTGGTGATAAATCTAAAAACCGGAGATGAGAACTGAGTACTGAATTTTACGTACCTTTCAGAGATACTTTGTAGGTTTAGCTGGAGCTGGACTTAGCATACATGGAATGGAAAACTGAACACACAGGACAGAGGCACCGAAAAGAATCCTTTACTTAACGGAGTACATTTCCTCAGAAGCCCCTATACCACCGGATTTGGGGGTGGGGGGGGAAGACAAAACTACCAATTAAAGTGTCCAGGTCCAGCCATGGTGACAGGTGGCAGGGCCCTGCTGCCCAAGACCGGAGCCCTGGGGAAGGCTGGGGTGGACCCAAACCTGCCAGGTGTGTTGGGAGTGCCCGGGGTGCTGGCTGGCTGAAAGCCTGGTGAGACCGCAGCATGCGACTGCCGGGAGTCCCCGTCCCAGTAAACAGACAAAAGTGCCTGTCTCCCATTTCTTAGGCACTTGGGATAGGTATTTCCAATTCCCTACTACAGTCGTTTCCTCCCTCCCGATGATTCAGTCTTTCTCCTTTCAGAGACGTGCAGAGGGGAGGCCTTCTACTGCCAGATCCTCAGCTCACCCTCAAGGCCATGGTCTCACTTAGCCTGTGTCAAGTCTCCATTGGCCTTTCGGCTGGCTAGGATGGATCGTCACCCTCTGTCCGTCCTGCCGAGCTCTGAAGCAGGCCTGCAGGCACTTCTCTGCTCCCTCCCTCATTACTGTCAGGAGCAGGTGGAGACTTCCAGAACCCTCCAAGATCATCCAGTCATGGAAACTGCGTGTGAACCAAAACAGAACCCTCTGCCAGTCCCTGGGTACAAATAAATTCCTCAAAACTGCCCAATCCTTATACAATAACCCAGTATCCCTGAATTCTTAAAAAGAAAGAAAACCCCTTTGTGCTTAGACAAACACCAAAGGTTTCTGCAATCTGCAATTAAGAGTTCTCTAGAACACACGGTAGAAAATACCACCTTAAGACTATTAACGCTGGCTGGCAGGCAGTCGCAGCACCACGGCGTCTCGATGCCCTGGCAGCCCTGTGCAGGCGGGCAGCTGTGGGGGCTTAGCTCCTGCATACAAGGCACACATATGAACCGTCCTGCTCCTTCCTCCCCTCATGGCTTTTACTCTAAGAAAGCCAACAGCCTTACAAAACCTCCAGGTATACAGAATTAAAGGAAGTACTTCCTTAGATCCGTGTGTAACACTGACCCTCCAGGAAGAAGCACCATATTTTCAGACATAGCGCAGCGGGTATCTGACATGCTCACCTTCCCCCATTAGCCAGTGAGCTCATTTCCTTGGGAAATGACTCTCCTTTCCCAGCCTGTGGTTCCGTGGGGCCGTCTCTGTACTCGGGAGGGTCCAACTCGTGACCTAAGCCTAGTGACTGACGCACCGAGTCCTACTGGTGAGTGCGTGGTGCAAAGTACCTTCACATAATACAGTCTCCCCCCCCACCCCCCCGAGAGATTTTGCTGGCAGGCGAATGGGCGCACCGGAGAGACAAAGAGACAGAGAGACAGAAGTAAGAAATGATTAGTCATGAAAGTAGCTGACATAAAGAGACTTTGAAAATAAAGCATCTGTGTAGTTATTTAGGACTTCAAAACAAAAGGCAGGCATCATTTTGTTTCAAGAAAGAATTTGGTATTTAAAGTGGAAAGTCAGTAGTGCCATGGTTTATTTTCTTCTCATGTTCAATGTAAAAAATAAAAAATGAGTTAAAGTGAACCCATTAAATACAAATGTCGGATGCAGTCACTTCTGTTTATTTTACAGCAAGGCACTTTTGATATAATTTAACACACACATGCTCTGATTGAACAGTGTCTGGAGATGGGTCCAGTCCTCTTCCACCTGTGACGACAACGCTGTTATTTCTTCTAGGAGGACTGGCTCTGAAGGAAGCATTTTAAGGTGCAACTGAAAAAAATAATTAAACATTTATGAAAAGAAAAATTTTACCTACTTTGGATTCAAGTTTTCTCCCAAGAGAACTAAGATTTTTTTCTTTTTTTTTCCCCTTAAAACACTGGCTTGTTACTGTCTCCCTTTCCCCTCCTGTCTGTCAGACTTTTCTTTATCGTGAGCTCTTTTGCAGTATGTCGTTCCCTCAGTGAGCTGATGCGGTCATCTCTCCTCCACCCTGGACAGCTCACGGCCCGATGTGGAGAAGGTCCCGGTTCCAACACTAAGTCAGCATTTCTGTACTTGGGAATGCGAGCCACGGGGAATGAATGGCACGCAGGTCCTTGGCCGCTTCTCACTTTATGTATTTTTAAGGTTTTGCTATAGGCACTCACTGGACAGAGACAGGAAGAGCGACAGGGAGAGGGGAAGAGAAATCACACCCTGGGTGGACAGCCATGCCTCAATCCCTTCTTCTCCAAACTCCTCCCAGGACTCTGGGCATGTATACACATGCACCGAGCGTGATTTCAAAGCTGCTGGGTCTAGGATTTGACCCACTATCCCTTCTCCAATCTGCTCTCAGAATTTTGGGCACACACACACATGTGCTGTGATTTTCAAACGGCCAGGTCTGGGATTTGAACCGCAGTCGACCATGTGGGAGTCCAGCATCCTTATCACCACACCATCTCCTTGCCCCACTTTGTCTCTAACACAGGTAAAGTTATATTCAGGAGCTAGAACTTTGTACATTTGGGAAAAGATACAGAGACAATTTGTGACTTTTCTGTTTTTTAATCCTATATACTACTGTATAAATATCTAACTTTTAATTAACTTTCTTCTTTTGAGAGATTTTTTTGCTATAGGGCATGTGCACTCAATGGAGAAACAGAAAGTAAAAATCACCCCACCACCCCGGGAGGGTACGGCCACACTGCAATCCCTTTTCTTCCATTCTCTTCTCGGGATGTTTGGCTTGCTTGCCCACCTGCCTGGTGTGATTTTCAAGCTGCCAGGTCAGGGACTTGAACCACAGTCGACCATGTGGAAGTCCAGTGCCTTAACCATTATGCCACCTGCTGGCTTCACTTTTACTTAACTTTTTAACAGAACAAGTGAAAACACATTTTAGATATTAATGAGATAAATAATCCTATCTGTTATTACTAAAAATCAGCATCATTTACTTACTTCAACACATTATACCACTAAAGTAGGCTCTCTAAACATGAATTCTCGTGGGCCAGCTGCCTTAACCAGTGTGGTGGTTAAGGCAGCTGGAACCCACAGGGCCAACTGCGTGGTTAGAGTCCTGGACCCAGATACTCGGGCATGTGTGCGTGCATGCCCAAATCCCACTAGGAGACAGAAATGGAGGAGGAGGGGCTAGCTGAGCCACCCCTAGGGGTAGGGGAGAAATGCACTCTCACTTTCTGTCTCTCTGGCAAAGAAACAATGACGCGAGCTAGCCATCACAGCCACATGCCACAGAGACGCCTGGCCCAGGACTGACTGCGCATGTGACGAGCCATCAGACAGCACCACGCAGCCACTGCATACCAGCTCAGTCTGTGGAAGCATGCCCTGTGACAGACACTCACACAGCAGCAACGCTGCCTAATGCGTGTGCCAGATCAAATCCCCGTCACTGAGTGCATTGCTGTCAATTAATCAAGAGCAACGCTGTTGTTGCCAAATCACTTGAACCTCCCTCAGCTGTGGAAGAGAGAGCTATTCTGACTGCAGTAGAACCAACAAACAAACACAAAACCTGACTTTCTCTCATGAGTACAGAAAAACCTCCAAAATGGGGCAGCCCACGGTGTGGTGAAGGCAACTGGATCTTGTATGGCAGGCAGCACAGTTCCAGGCCCTAGTCAACTGGCTTGAAAAACACGCCAGATGCATGTGCACATGTGACCACAATCACAACAGGAGGGGAAACGGAGGCTGAGGCGCTGTCTCACTTTCTCTCTCAGTTGAGTGGCAAGAATTTAAAAGAAAAACTTCCAAAATGTAACTACTTGAAAGGGCAATGGCTCAACATACTGTAGCAAATGGGTGCAACAAAGTCAGAAGGCAGAGCTCAAATTGGGCAGCTGAGTAAAAACAAACAAAACAAAACTATCAAGCTGTGTTGTGTAGCTGTCCAATCCGGTAAGTCTTTAGCCACATGAGATTATTTAAATTTAAATTCTATAACTAAAGGTTTAGTTTCTCAATCACATTAGCCATATTTCAAGCACGTGCTGCCCTATTTTTTAGACAGTGTGAATATAGACCATTCCCGTAGTTCCAGAAAGTTCTATCAGACAGCAATGCTATCGAGAGAGGCAAGCTGGACAGTCATTTCACATTGGACTCACCTTCAGAAACAAGGCAAGGTATGCCTGAGCTAACTCAAAGTCACGCTTTCTGTCCAACATCGTCCCGATCATTTTCAGGAAGCTCTGCATGACTTCTACAGACCCACCACAGTCAGGAGACAAGCTTCGCAGCTCTGTTTCAATTCCTGACGGACCTAACTCCTTCAGAAGGTTGAGAGCAGCTTCATCTGCATTAAGTTTTAAAAGAATACACTTATTAACTGTCACTATTTCACGTAGGAAATAAGTTTTCCTTCATACTCCAAACTATGTATAAATAGCACAGGAAATTCTTCCTGTGGGTTAATCTTTTCATGTTAAGTAGAAGAATGAATCCCGTAAGTGAGAATCAGTACAAATCATGAGAGTAATCCAATAAAAACTACTGAAAGTACCAAATTTTATGTATTTTCCAATAACTTAAACTTTTTTCCTGCTGTTCCAGAATCAATGCGAAAGGTGTAATGGTACATACAGAACTGCTTATCACTGGGGATTGGATGAAGTGAGAGGATTTATTTTTCTTTCTTTTACATTGTTACATAATTTCCACATGATCATAAAAATAGTAACAATATGGAAATATATCAAATAACAGGGGAAAAAACCCACCCCTTGATTTTATCTAATCCTAATTACTTCTCCTCCCTAGAAGTTTATTTAGTTTTATACATATTCTACAAAAACCTACTCAATACACTCAACAAGTTTTATGAGTCATTTGATATTATAAGCAATGACTATGCCTTTAGCTTTTTGAAAAAGATCTCCAATAATAAAAATCCTGACTATGCCTTTAACTTTTTGAAAAAGATCTCCAATAATAAAAATCCAATCAATTTTATATCCTGTCCTTCAGTATTTATTAAGTAGTATTACTTTTATTTGTCTACCTGGTAACCTTCAATTTTTGCCAGTGTGGACTCAAGTGAAACTGATATAAAACAAAAGCATTTAGATCATAAAACAAGAAGATAAGGTAAGTTTCCCAGGAGAATGTGATTTTTAAAAACTGTTTTAAAACTACTAAAAGTATCAGGTTTTATGTATTTTCAATAACTTAAACTTTTTTCCTGCTGTTCCAAAGAGTAATGTTCATCATATTACAGCATAATATTCATCATTATTAGTTACAGATGACAGCCTTCAAAAACTAAATATTTTGGGGCAGCTGGTGGTGTGGTTGTTAAGATAGTTAGATCCCACATGGCCAACCATATGATTCAAGTCCTGGACCCACAGGCTTGAAAAACATGTTGTGGGTGGGTGGGGGGGTAGGTGCAAGTGTGCTAAAAATCCCAAGAGGAAAATAGAGGAGAGAGGACTACAGGGTTGCCATCTCTCTGGGGGGGTTACTTTCTCACCTCCCCCACCCTAGTTCCTCTCTGGTGAGCACACATGCCTTATATCAATTTTTTTTAAAAAGGAAAATGTAAAAACAAAACTTAAGATATTAACATACTCAACAAATAAATTTTTTAAAAGGAATAATTTTATTTAACTTTATTTATTATTAATTTGACCAGAGAGGGAGGGAAGGAGCGAGAGCAAAAGTGAGAAAGAAGCAAGTCACCAGGTCCGGGACTTGATGTGTGGTTAGCCATGCGGGAGTGCAGCACCCTTAATTACCACACCACTTGCTGACCCCAACAAATAAATTTTAAAAATTTTATGGGATGATTTGGGAATATATAAAATTACCTAAGACAGGTCTTTGTGATATTGTCAATTGTATGTGTAAACAAAAACAAAAAGATAGCAAATTACTTCTAACAAAAACAACAGGTAACAAAACTTTGACATAAAATGCATGTCAAGAAGGACCTCCTTACGGTAACTACTATCATTAAGTATCCATCTACAATGATAAAAAAAAAAATCTAATTTTCCACACAGAAAGTGAGAAAGGTACTCAACAGATTATAATAGCATCTGTGTTTAGTGCTGCTTGTTAAACCTGAAAGTTAAAATGGTAATACTTCAGATTAGAAACACTATTTCAGTCCTTTTAGTCACTGTCTGCTTTAAGTTACTGGGAAATCTGACATTTCCTTGATTATCTCATTTAAAATAAACAAGCTAAAGATACTTGTTAAAATATTTTGTAATTTAACTTACATTTATTATTTGCCAGTCCTTCTTCAAGTTTCAGGCAGAAATCTGACTTCTGAGCCAAAATTCCAAGATTTACCACTTTAGACTAAAACAAAAACAAACACATATTACTCAAAGGACACGAATCTCACCAGACACGAATGCACAGAACACGCACGAACAACAGCCCACACACGAGGAATGCTCCATTTGCTTCTTACCTGCTGGGGGTCACTATTCTGCTCAGGGGCAGCGTATCTGGGCACAAGGCCAGGAACCGTTGGAATAAAAAACGGTGCTGATTTGGGCACTTTGGGTGGTTCCTTTGGTTTATTCTTTTTCTGTTTAAGAGAAATGAAAAGAGAAAAAGACTAATAAGTATCTCACCAACATTTTCTAATATGTGGCTCTAAATCAATTTTAAGACAAATACCAAAAGTAAAAGAAGAGTGAGACCGTTCAGATCCGAATGTTACAATAAGACGGCGCCTGACTACGCAGCTCTCTTTCATGAAAGCTTCCCCGTAGGGACTGCCCACACCCTTGCTAAGAAGACAGAAAGAAAGCAACAGGTACAAGAGAACGCGTAAAACCACAGTTTATCTGCCCGAAATACATTTACATAAATATTTAGGAAAAGAAATGATTATTAAGTAATCCTGAACTCTGTTTTTTTGGGGGGGGGGTTTCACTATAGGGTGCGTGCGCTCTCCAGACAGACAGAGAGAGACATAGAGACAGAAAGCGAGAAATCACTCCCCAGGGGGGATGGTCACGCTGCAATCCCTTCTCCTCCATTCTCCTCTCGGGATCTTGGGCACGCACGCACACGCGCCCGGCGTGAGTTTTAAGCCACCAGGTCCGGGACACGAACCGTGGTCGACTACATGGGAGTCCAGCGACATAGCCATCATATTTTCAAGCTGCCAGGTCAGGGACTTGAACCACAGTCGACCATGTGGAAGTCCAGTGCCTTAACCATTATGCCACCTGCTGGCTTCACTTTTACTTAACTTTTTAACAGAACAAGTGAAAACACATTTTAGATATTAATGAGATAAATAATCCTATCTGTTATTACTAAAAATCAGCATCATTTACTTACTTCAACACATTATACCACTAAAGTAGGCTCTCTAAACATGAATTCTCGTGGGCCAGCTGCCTTAACCAGTGTGGTGGTTAAGGCAGCTGGAACCCACAGGGCCAACTGCGTGGTTAGAGTCCTGGACCCAGATACTCGGGCATGTGTGCGTGCATGCCCAAATCCCACTAGGAGACAGAAATGGAGGAGGAGGGGCTAGCTGAGCCACCCCTAGGGGTAGGGGAGAAATGCACTCTCACTTTCTGTCTCTCTGGCAAAGAAACAATGACGCGAGCTAGCCATCACAGCCACATGCCACAGAGACGCCTGGCCCAGGACTGACTGCGCATGTGACGAGCCATCAGACAGCACCACGCAGCCACTGCATACCAGCTCAGTCTGTGGAAGCATGCCCTGTGACAGACACTCACACAGCAGCAACGCTGCCTAATGCGTGTGCCAGATCAAATCCCCGTCACTGAGTGCATTGCTGTCAATTAATCAAGAGCAACGCTGTTGTTGCCAAATCACTTGAACCTCCCTCAGCTGTGGAAGAGAGAGCTATTCTGACTGCAGTAGAACCAACAAACAAACACAAAACCTGACTTTCTCTCATGAGTACAGAAAAACCTCCAAAATGGGGCAGCCCACGGTGTGGTGAAGGCAACTGGATCTTGTATGGCAGGCAGCACAGTTCCAGGCCCTAGTCAACTGGCTTGAAAAACACGCCAGATGCATGTGCACGTGTGACCACAATCACAACAGGAGGGGAAACGGAGGCTGAGGCGCTGTCTCACTTTCTCTCTCAGTTGAGTGGCAAGAATTTAAAAGAAAAACTTCCAAAATGTAACTACTTGAAAGGGCAATGGCTCAACATACTGTAGCAAATGGGTGCAACAAAGTCAGAAGGCAGAGCTCAAATTGGGCAGCTGAGTAAAAACAAACAAAACAAAACTATCAAGCTGTGTTGTGTAGCTGTCCAATCCGGTAAGTCTTTAGCCACATGAGATTATTTAAATTTAAATTCTATAACTAAAGGTTTAGTTTCTCAATCACATTAGCCATATTTCAAGCACGTGCTGCCCTATTTTTTAGACAGTGTGAATATAGACCATTCCCGTAGTTCCAGAAAGTTCTATCAGACAGCAATGCTATCGAGAGAGGCAAGCTGGACAGTCATTTCACATTGGACTCACCTTCAGAAACAAGGCAAGGTATGCCTGAGCTAACTCAAAGTCACGCTTTCTGTCCAACATCGTCCCGATCATTTTCAGGAAGCTCTGCATGACTTCTACAGACCCACCACAGTCAGGAGACAAGCTTCGCAGCTCTGTTTCAATTCCTGACGGACCTAACTCCTTCAGAAGGTTGAGAGCAGCTTCATCTGCATTAAGTTTTAAAAGAATACACTTATTAACTGTCACTATTTCACGTAGGAAATAAGTTTTCCTTCATACTCCAAACTATGTATAAATAGCACAGGAAATTCTTCCTGTGGGTTAATCTTTTCATGTTAAGTAGAAGAATGAATCCCGTAAGTGAGAATCAGTACAAATCATGAGAGTAATCCAATAAAAACTACTGAAAGTACCAAATTTTATGTATTTTCCAATAACTTAAACTTTTTTCCTGCTGTTCCAGAATCAATGCGAAAGGTGTAATGGTACATACAGAACTGCTTATCACTGGGGATTGGATGAAGTGAGAGGATTTATTTTTCTTTCTTTTACATTGTTACATAATTTCCACATGATCATAAAAATAGTAACAATATGGAAATATATCAAATAACAGGGGAAAAAACCCACCCCTTGATTTTATCTAATCCTAATTACTTCTCCTCCCTAGAAGTTTATTTAGTTTTATACATATTCTACAAAAACCTACTCAATACACTCAACAAGTTTTATGAGTCATTTGATATTATAAGCAATGACTATGCCTTTAGCTTTTTGAAAACATTTTGAAAAAGTTATCCAATATTAAAAATCCTGACTATGCCTTTAACTTTTTGAAAAAGATCTCCAATAATAAAAATCCAATCAATTTTATATCCTGTCCTTCAGTATTTATTAAGTGGTATTACTTTTATTTGTCTACCTGGTAACCTTCAATTTTTGCCAGTGTGGACTCAAGTGAAACTGATATAAAACAAAAGCATTTAGATCATAAAACAAGAAGATAAGGTAAGTTTCCCAGGAGAATGTGATTTTTAAAAACTGTTTTAAAACTACTAAAAGTATCAGGTTTTATGTATTTTCAATAACTTAAACTTTTTTCCTGCTGTTCCAAAGAGTAATGTTCATCATATTACAGCATAATATTCATCATTATTAGTTACAGATGACAGCCTTCAAAAACTAAATATTTTGGGGCAGCTGGTGGTGTGGTTGTTAAGATAGTTAGATCCCACATGGCCAACCATATGATTCAAGTCCTGGACCCACAGGCTTGAAAAACATGTTGTGGGTGGGTGGGGGGGTAGGTGCAAGTGTGCTAAAAATCCCAAGAGGAAAATAGAGGAGAGAGGACTACAGGGTTGCCATCTCTCTGGGGGGGTTACTTTCTCACCTCCCCCACCCTAGTTCCTCTCTGGTGAGCACACATGCCTTATATCAATTTTTTTTAAAAAGGAAAATGTAAAAACAAAACTTAAGATATTAACATACTCAACAAATAAATTTTTTAAAAGGAATAATTTTATTTAACTTTATTTATTATTAATTTGACCAGAGAGGGAGGGAAGGAGCGAGAGCAAAAGTGAGAAAGAAGCAAGTCACCAGGTCCGGGACTTGATGTGTGGTTAGCCATGCGGGAGTGCAGCACCCTTAATTACCACACCACTTGCTGACCCCAACAAATAAATTTTAAAAATTTTATGGGATGATTTGGGAATATATAAAATTACCTAAGACAGGTCTTTGTGATATTGTCAATTGTATGTGTAAACAAAAACAAAAAGATAGCAAATTACTTCTAACAAAAACAACAGGTAACAAAACTTTGACATAAAATGCATGTCAAGAAGGACCTCCTTACGGTAACTACTATCATTAAGTATCCATCTACAATGATAAAAAAAAAAATCTAATTTTCCACACAGAAAGTGAGAAAGGTACTCAACAGATTATAATAGCATCTGTGTTTAGTGCTGCTTGTTAAACCTGAAAGTTAAAATGGTAATACTTCAGATTAGAAACACTATTTCAGTCCTTTTAGTCACTGTCTGCTTTAAGTTACTGGGAAATCTGACATTTCCTTGATTATCTCATTTAAAATAAACAAGCTAAAGATACTTGTTAAAATATTTTGTAATTTAACTTACATTTATTATTTGCCAGTCCTTCTTCAAGTTTCAGGCAGAAATCTGACTTCTGAGCCAAAATTCCAAGATTTACCACTTTAGACTAAAACAAAAACAAACACATATTACTCAAAGGACACGAATCTCACCAGACACGAATGCACAGAACACGCACGAACAACAGCCCACACACGAGGAATGCTCCATTTGCTTCTTACCTGCTGGGGGTCACTATTCTGCTCAGGGGCAGCGTATCTGGGCACAAGGCCAGGAACCGTTGGAATAAAAAACGGTGCTGATTTGGGCACTTTGGGTGGTTCCTTTGGTTTATTCTTTTTCTGTTTAAGAGAAATGAAAAGAGAAAAAGACTAATAAGTATCTCACCAACATTTTCTAATATGTGGCTCTAAATCAATTTTAAGACAAATACCAAAAGTAAAAGAAGAGTGAGACCGTTCAGATCCGAATGTTACAATAAGACGGCACCTGACTACGCAGCTCTCTTTCATGAAAGCTTCCCCGTAGGGACTGCCCACACCCTTGCTAAGAAGACAGAAAGAAAGCAACAGGTACAAGAGAACGCGTAAAACCAGTTTATCTGACTGAAATACATTTACATAAATATTTAGGAAAAGAAATGATTATTAAGTAATCCTGAACTCTGTTTTTTTTGGGGGGGGGGTTTAACTATAGGGAGCGAACTTTTTTATTCCTTTACTTTGTTAGAGAGGATTTTGCTATAGGGCATGTGTGCTCGCCAGAAAGACAGAGAGATAGAGAGTGAGAAATCACTCCCCAGGGGGGATGGTCACGCTGCAATCCCTTCTCCTCCATTCTCCTCTCGGGATCTTGGGCACGCACGCACACGCGCCCGGCGTGAGTTTTAAGCCACCAGGTCCGGGACACGAACCGTGGTCGACTACATGGGAGTCCAGCGACATAGCCATCATGCTAACTGCTGGTTCCCTGGACTCTGTTTATAAAAATCTTTTTGCTTTACAATGCGTGCACTTGTCACTAATCAACTGCCATTAATCAATCTTTGTATTGAAAAAAACCTCTTAAACAAAATGGGATAGACAGTAACATTTACATAAATGGTAAATAAAAAACAGTTTCTCGAATGTCTTTTCCTGAAAGAAATTTGGTGCCAGAAGTAGACTCTGATGCTAAAAACAATTTGATAAGTATTTTTTGCAGGACCAGCAGATGGCATAATGGTTATGTTGCTGGACTTCCAACACAGTCAATTGCGGTTTGAGTCCTGGACCTGGTGGCTTGAAACTCAAGCTGTGCATGCCCAAAATCCCAAGAGAAGAATGGAGGAGAAGTAACTACATTGTGGCCTACTCCCCGGGGAGTGATTTCTCACTTTCTGTCTCTCTGGTGAATGTATGTGCTCTATAACTAGTCTCTCAAAAAAAATGTATTTATTTTTTTGTAAACCATGGTCCTAGTTTTATTTTGTTGGAATTTTTCTTTCTTTTTCCTTATTATTTTGTGCTTTTAAAAGGAAACATGATTACTGGTTTACAAAATATTTCAAGCATTAGAAAAATTCTATTAGGAAAAATTCCCATGAATTGAATTTTGTTTCGGAGGATATGCAGCTACATGTCACTATCTCAGGACCATCAGAGGAAGAGCCTTTCTAAAATAAACTGCCTGTGGGGCGCACGTGGTGTGATGGTTAAAGTGCTGGACTCCCACATGGCAGACTGTGGTTAGAGTCCCAGACCAGGAGGCTTGCCTTCTCACCTTTTCTTGCTCTGGTGAGCACACATGCCCTACAACAAATTAAAATAATAACAGACAGAGACCAGCACACGATGTAAGCGTTACGTTGCTGGACTTCCATGTAATCAACCATGTTTGAGTCCTGGACCTGGTGGCTTCAAACTCATACTGGGTATGTATGCATTCATTCCCAAAATCCTGAGAGGAGAATGGAGAGGAGACTGAAACATAGCCATCTCCCCTGGTGGGTAATTTCTCACTTTCTATGTCTCTCCAGTGAGCATGTGCACCATATAGCAAAAACCTTTCTTAAAAAAAAAATAAGACAAATTTAAAAAATAATATTTTTTTGAGAGTTTTTTGCTATAGGTTGTGTGTGCTCGCTAGAAAGACAGAGAGAGACAGAGAGATAGAAAGCGAGAAATCACCCCCTGGGGGGGTGACCACACCACAATCCCTTCTCCTCCATTCTCCTCTTGGGATCTTGGGCACGCACGCACATGCGCCCGGCATGAGTTTTAAGCCACCAGGTCTGGTCCTCGAACTGTGGTTGACTACATGGGAGTCCAGGGATATAGCCATTACACCGACTGCTGGTCCCAAAAAATAATTCTTTAAAAAAATACTAATCTATAACCATACTTGCCAATTTTTCAGAAAACTGTAAATTCCTCCTGAACAAAGGGGTTAGAAGTTTTTCTTCATCAATGTTGGTACATTACCTAGGACCTAGTTCACATTAACTTAAGAGCCGGGCACTGAAGGCTTAGGCTTCTCGGATCTCTAGAATGGCTGACAAGAGTAGGGTGCAATTACAGAAAACAAAAGCCTAGTGAGATTTTCCTGGTCCTCAAATATCTGGTAGTAAAAGCATACACACTATGACAATAACTGTTTTTTCCTCATGTTGAAGATAAAAAAAACTTATTTTATTAGGCTGCATTTAAAATCATCCAATTTCTTTTTTCTTGGTTTTTCTTTTTTTTCCTGTTTGCCAGAGGGCACGTGTACTTGTCAGAGAGAAGGAAAGTGGAAGGCACCCCTGTCCCCCGGAGGATGATCCTGCCTTAATCCCTACTCCTCCATTTCTCCCTTCTTTCAGTATTTGGGCATGCATGCACAAGCCCCTGGGTCTGGGACTTGAACCACGCAGCCAGCTATGAGGAGTCCAGCCGCCCAAACACCATGCCACCAGCTGGCCCAAAACATCCAATTTCTCATAGCTCTCTGCAGTTGTAGGTTGTAATTTTGCCACATCCAAACATCTCAAAGCAATTTATATAGCGCACCTTATGACAATAACACTAGATTTATGTTCAATTAGATGGTATCATCTTTAATATCTTATATATGTTGCTCCTCACAGAACCCTTGAAACAGAGGAAACTCACGCTAATTAAAAAAGAAATGTTTCTGGGATGTGTGCTTAGGGCCCACCATTAGGTGCAAGTGTGCTGCAGGATTACCTTAATAACATCAAGATTAAGGAGGTTTTTCCACCGTGATTCAGGGAGAAGCGACAGAGTCACCAACTGCTCATTCAACTGTTCTGGTGAAGTGTACTCTACCATTTCATCACTTGGTTCCATTGTCTCTTCTGATACGTCTACATCTTAACAAAATTTTTAGATAAATCAAAATTAATGCAAAATGACATTTTTATCATAGAAAAGTAATTTAATTCATTCCAAATTTACTTCTACTTCATACTAAGGTCATTCAACATAACCCTGTATCCTCTCTTCATTTAATTTCCCTATTGTCCCTCTTCTCCGTATTTTCTCATATTAAATACAGTGCCCATTACTAGATCCAAAGTACTTCTGCACTGGTGTATCATCAGATATCTTAGCAATACTACATCAACTGTGTTTCTACATACACTCAAGAAGTCACTCAAAATAGTTCATATTAGTTAACCCTTTAGATGCACTAAACTTTGCCTCAGTAGCAATATCCCCTATATTAGGCTTTCAATACTACACCATAAAAATTACTTTGCTATTTTGTGATTACCTTGGGTTTGACAAGTACCAGGAAGCATCACTATGGTAGGGGCATAATCTGCCGGAAGTGGCCGTAATGAAACAACTGAATACAGGGAGACATTGGACCTGAGGAGTCAAACACGAGCAGCATTTTAAGAGCTATAAAAACAGTTACTTCAGAGAAACCTCCCATTTCTGACAATAAGCTCCACAATCTTGAATTTGGCTGCAGAGAGCTCAGAGATACATCGCATTAACTTGAAAACGACTTCATTTAAGTCATAGATGGCACCATAAACATATTAATGGAGTCTCTATTTTTAAGACAACAAATACGTATTTATTTCAGAGAGACTAGTAGTAGATTAATACTTTTATAAGAGAACATAACCTTCATAAATTGCTTTGACAAATACTAATCTTCATTTTAAAAAACTACATCAGAAGGAAAGTAGACTCATCAGTAAGCCAGAGTGAATATGCTGACCATATTCTTGGGTTGTAAATGGTCACAGATTTTCCTCCTCAGAACGGCCATCCAGGCCACCATGTTCTGCCACCAGATCTGCATCCTGGCTATGGATAACTAACACAGGTTTATTAGGTTGTCAGGAAAGTCATGACACATTTTTACATAAAAAATGTCAAAATATCCCAAGAAACAGACAAAATTTTCTGACCCAGGTGATTTATGGTTTAGTTTGAATGATCAGTTCCTTATAGATTGTCATAGTAGAATTTGAAAGTCACCCTTTCATAAGGTTATGAAAAATCATGAAACTAGGATGAATCTTAGAAATCATTTTGTCCAGGGGACCAGCAGTTAGCATAATGGCTATGTCGCTGGACTCCCACAGTCAACTGCGGTTTGAATTCCAGACCTACTGGCTTAAACTCACGCCGGGCGTGTGTGTGTGCGTGCCCAAGATCCCGAGAGGAGAACTGAGGAGAAGGGATTGCAGGGTGGCCATCCCCCCGGGGGGTGATTTCTTGCTGTCTTTCTGGTGAGCGCACACGCCCTATAGCAAAAACCTCTCAAAAAAAAAAAAAAGAAATAATTTTGTCCACACTTGCATCTTATTTTATAAAGCAGGCTGAAGTCCGAAAGAGATTGGTTTTGTTCACAAAGCATTAGGGATGCAGGCTTGGCTAGAGACTCCTTTTTTCCCAGTCTTTTAAAGTCACCACCCTTTCCGCATATAAAAGCTAAACATGATAACAGATAATAATCAACCATGTGGTTTGGAATACACGCTGGAACAAAGCCATCTAAATGGTCAAGCAGACGTCAAATTATTCAGACTTATGGTGACTTAAATATCTGTGTTAACTATGTGACATTTTCATCTTATAAATTAATATCAAAATAAATTAAAAAAGAAAAACTAGGGCCAGCTGGTGGCATGGTGACTGGGGAAGCTGTATCCTACACGGCCAGTTGCACGATCAAGTTCTGGACTCACCAGCTTGAGAAACATGTTGAGCATGTATGTGTATCTGTGTTCCCAAAATCCCAACAGCAGAACAGAAGGACTGTAGCATGACCATCTCCCTGGAAAGAACTTTCTCTCTCTCTCTCTCTCTGTCTCTCATGGATGAGCTCACATGCTTTAAGAGGAAAGAAAAAAAAAATTTTTTTGAGAGGTTTTTGCTATAGGGCACATGCTCTCAACAGTGAGAGACAGAGAGACAGAAAGCGAGAAATTGCCCCCCAGAGGGGATGGCCATGCCACAATCCCTTCTCCTCCATTCTCCTCTCGGGATCTTGGGCACACATGTACATGCACCTGGTGTGAGTTTAAGCCACCGGGTCCAGGACTCGAACTGCAGTCGACTACATGGGAGTCCAGTAACGTAGCCATTAAGCCATCTGCTGGTCCCAAGTAAAAAAAAACATTAATTAAAAAAAAGAAAAAAAGAACTAAGTAGTAATTTTATTTATTTTACTTTTTTGTGAGAGAGATTTTTGCCATAGGTGCGTGAGCTCACCAGAGAGATAGAGACAGACAGAGAAAGTGAGAGGTCAGCTTCCATGGAAGATGGCCACACTGCAATCCCTTCTTCTTCATTCTCCTCTCAGGATTTTGGACATGCATGCACACCCACCCAATGTGAGTTTTAAGCCATTGGGTCCAGGAGTTGAACCATAGTTGACTACATGGGGTCTAGGGGCGTAACCATTACGCCATCTGATGGTCCCTTACATGGTAATTTTAACAACTGTGATTCTTTAATAATATCGCACCACTTTTCCTTCTCCTCGTTACCCCAAAAAGAACTCACCACAGATAAATCCCAAGGTGATCCACATGGGAGGTTGCAAGAAAGTCTCCGGTAGGGGACATGGTCACATTGAGAGGAGCTGAGTCCAACAAAAAGCAGTCGATAAGGCTATAAAAAGAACCGAGATGTTAAAGTATTTGAACTCTACAAAAAAGAATATAATTCTTACAAACCATTTTTGCTGAAAGACAGAGATAAAAGAAATGCAAAATATATTTGTTTTTAAATTTCCAACTCCAGAAGGTCATCACTAACAGGTTTGCTAACTTACTACATAAAAACAATCTCTCACATGGGAAGATTCAACACTAAGTACAGCAATTAACTGGAAAAGGAATCTCAGCAATGGGCAGCATTCAGGAGGAAATGCTGGCTTTTTAATTTTTAAATACCAAATTCTTTTTTTTTTTGGAGAGGTTTTTGCTATAGGGCGCGTGTGCTTGCCAGACAGACAGAGACAGAGAGATAGAAAGCGAGAAATCATCCCCCAGGGGGGATGGCCATGCCGCAATCCGTTCTCCTCCATTCTCCTCTCAGGATCTTGGGGATGCACGCACACATGCCCGGCGTGAGTTTAAGCCACCGGGTCCGGGACGTGAACTGCGGTTGACTACGTGGGAGTCCAGCGACACAGCCATTACGCTAACTGCTGGTCCCAAGACCAAATTCTGTTAGTAGAATATGTTGGGGCTATTCTGAAAATGTCATGTATTTAAAATAACTCTAGTTATCAGCATTCCCCAGCAAAGAGTATAATATTACTACAGTAACAGAAGTAATAAAACAAAATGGCTGTAAGTAAGGGAATGTAATAAAGAAAATTCTAATTTATTGTACTGTCTCTTACATAGATAACCATGTAAACTAATGTGGTTACAATGTAACAAGGACAGGAAGATTCAGTCTATGGAGCTTAACCATAAACAGCTTAGGGAAACTAACCCCACAGTTTAAGTGCAAAGAGGAGGGACCACCACAAGTAGGAGACTGAGAACAGGCTCACAGAGAACATGATGTTCAAGGCAAGTCTTAAGGATGGACAGAATTTCAAAAGACTAAAAAAAAATGCCCTGGCTGAGATAAACGTGGAGAGCTAGGCAGGGAGAACACACTCGGGCAGAGTGGGGTGCAGTTTGGTGCTACCACTCCTCACACGTGAGGCTGCGGACAATCTTGAGCTCGGCAAGCATCTGAATTTGTCTACATCTTACAATGGATGGGAAGTTGCTAAACACCTTCAAGCAGAGAGTGGCACCATCGTCCCTAGGTGTCCATGATGGACAAGTCCTTTTTATAAAGTGATAGGAGTTCTTGCATTAACCTGAGTACATCTTTCCATATCCTTTAAATAAGCTCCACAACATCTACAATAGCTAATACAATGTTAATGCTATATAAATAGCTGTTGTGTCGCATTGATTCTTTTCATTTGTATTATTTTTTATTATTGTCATGTTATAGGATTTTTTTCAGTTTTTTCAAATGTTGTCTAACCATAGATCCATGGAGATGGAATCTGTGGATACAAAAGTATGATTTTTACTTCTGTAAGAAAATCTACCATCAGAATAAAGAACATTATTTGTATTGGAAAAAATGAGATTAGGGGGCTATATAAAACCCCTACTGAAATTCCAGGTCTAGCAACATGTGATCACAGATGCACACCCACGTAGTGACTCATGGAGTAGACCAAGAGTAGCTCAAGTGTAAATGAAGACTCTTTGGTGGAGACATTAAGTGGTCTGTCCACAGTATAACCTCTCAGTGTGTTGAAAGAGGCATTGAAAATGCAAACTTTGGGGCCAGCAGGTGACGTGGTGGTTGTGACACTGGACCCTCACATAGCTGACTGTGGTTCGAGTCTCAGACCTGGTGGCTTGCTTTCTCACTTTTCCTTTCTTTCTTTGTCTCTCAATGATCAAGTAAAACAAAAATAAATAATAACAAAGTTAGATACATTTTTTTAAGAAAATGTGAACTATATGCAATGAATGCAAGACCCCAATTAGGAGTACTAGAAACAAACTCCAAAATGCATTCAGGACACAATTAATTCTAAGCTTTGGGGGGAGAAGGGGTATTAAGTGCTTGTCTTATTTCTGCTCAAGCCTACTCTGGAAGTTCACAAGAATGGTGTTTCTTGGGAATCAAGATAATGGGGGAAAGAAAACATTTGCTGAACATTTATTAGATGTCAGAGACTGTTGGGAACCAGCAGTTAGTGTAATGGCTATGTTGCTGGACTCCCACGTAGTCAACTACGGCTCGAGTCCCGGACCCGGTGGCTTAAAACTCATGCCGGGCGCGTGTGCGTGCGTGCCCAAGATCCCAAGAGGAGAATGGAGGAGAAGGGATTGCGGCGTGACCATCCCCCCTTGGGGGTGATTTCTCGCTTTCTGTCTCTATGTCTCTCTCTGTCTGGCGAGTGCACGCGCTCTATAGCAAAAACCTCTCAAACAAACAAACAAAAAAATAAATAAAAAAGAAAGATGTCAGAGACTGTTACTTTAATTGATTTAATCCAAGCAACTAGAGCAGATGATAATATCCCAATGTATACAGATAAGATTAAATCTAAAACACAGCACAGATCTTACAATCTCTTCTGTCTTATCAATGTCATTCATTAAAAGTGTAAGTATGAAGAATAAAACTTCCTAAAGAGTTTAGAGTCTGTTAAGAAAATGTACTACTTGAGCAAACTTATTTTACTTGATACTAGAATTATTTTGCTAACTGCACTGTGCAACTTCATTTCCACAGCTGGGGTGTGTGGGTATAGACTCTCTTCCATTAAGTAGAAGCACCAAGTCGAGAAGGTGATTTCCATACATACACAGCATATTTTATACCACCACATCAATTCATAGTGTGCACGGTCGTGCGTAATCCCAGATCTCAACCTACCATAGAGTCTCCTGCTACTCCTGAAAAATGAAATCACAGGTATTTTTTTTTTCCTGAAAGAATATTAAAATTCTTATTATGAGGGATGAGATTTCCAAGAATAGTGCCCCGCACGTACAAGGAACATTCAGTAAGTTGTTTCCATTGAGTAACTGGAAAAGTCATAATGCATTTTTGCATAGAAAAACAAAGAAAAATATATCATGACTTTTCTGACAAGAAAAAAGAGTGCATCAACGAAAAGTGCAAAACAATGTTTTATTCTGATTCTTCTCATGTAATGCTCCTTAAAAAGTGGGGGTGAAGGTGGAGTGAGACAGAACAAAATGTAAAATTCTATTTAAGCTATTTAATTTTATGTTTGTCTTCTTCAAAGAGTTCAAAGATTTACTCATTGACAGTTTCACTTCTCAGCTTATACAATGAGGATGTTCGTTCTTTAAATATTTAACATGCTAGGAACCAGCAGTTAGTGTAATGGCTATGTCGCTAGATTAACATGTAGTCGACCGTGGTTTGAGTCCCGGACCAGGTGGCTTAAAACTCATGCCAGCTCATGTGCGTGTGTGCCCAAGATAACGAGAGGAGAATGGAGAAGAGATTACGACGTGGCCATCCCCCCTGAGGGGTGATTTCTCGCTTTCTGTCTCTCTGTCTCTCTCTGTGTGTCTGGCGAGTGCACACGCCTTAAGGCAAAAACCTCTCCAAAATAAATAAATAAATAAATAAATAAAAATATATATTTAATGTGCCATACAGATGATGAAATTGTTTACTGACAGAAGTAGGGGGACCAGAAGGTGACATGGCAGTTAAGGCACTGGACTCCCACATGGCCGAGTCCGGTTTGAATCCTGGACCTGTTGGCTTAAACACCACGCCAGGTGTGTGGACATGCCTGCCCAAAATCCCCAGAGGAGAATGGAGAAGGGATTGCAGTGTGGCCATTGCCCCAAGGGAAGATTTCTCACTTTCCTTCTCTTTGTTTCTCTCCGGTGAGCACAAGGGCCCTATGGTAAAAACCTAAAAAAAAATTTAAAAAAAGAAAGAAAGAAGCAGATTCTCCAAAGGTTGCTGTTCTAATTATGTTAAAAACAAGAAGAGGAATCAAAAACAATTGTATGATGAAATATTAATTCTCATTCCTTATTATTTATCTTTAAAATTTTTTAAAGAATTCTTTAGTCTTATTTATTATTATTCTTTTAATTTGCTATGGGGCACATGTGCTCACCAGAGAGAAACAGTGAGAGTAAGAGAACAAGGGAGAGAGAAGTGAAAGAGCAAGCTGCCAGGTCTAGGACTTGAACTGCGGCTGGCTATGTGGGAGTCCAGTGCTTTAACCACCACACCACCTTGTTATTTATCTTCTGTATCAAGAAAACCAGCCCATCCTTAAAATGTGTAACACGATCTGGGCAAGGGTTATTTCGTAACTGTTGGGAGAACTGTCTTTGTCAAGTTAATTGTTTATGTTATGCCACTAACAAATAAGCCATCTTGGGGGCAAATCTCTCTGGCTTCCATTCCCTCATTACTGAGTAACAACAGGAACAGTGCCTAGACCTACTGGAAACTGACACACAGTAAATGTCAGTCCAGTCACAATTAAGAGGAAAAGTTGTTTGATAGAGCCTTTTTCTGTTGTTTTTGAGAAGAAGATTTCACTTGTTTTCTGTTCTACTTCAAATTTTAACCAAAGAACTACATCTTTTTTTAAAAAAATTGTTTTACTTTATTCATTCATTCATTCATTCATTCATTCTAGTTTGACCAGAGAGAGAAAGTGAAAGAGAGAGAAAGGAAGTGAGAAAGCAAGCTGCCAGGTCTGGGACTTGAACCGCAGTCAGCCATGTAGGAGTCCAGCACCCCTACTACCATGCCACCTGCTGGCCTGAACTATGTCTTTTATATTCAGGAAAAATATACATTTGTTCAGACAGTTTAGACTTTATTATTATCTCTTTTAATAATTCTGTTAGGGAACCAGCAGTTAGCGTAATGGCTATGTCGCTGGACTTCCATGTAGTTGACCGTGGTTCGTGTCCCGGACCCGGTGGCTTAAAACTCACGCCGGGCGCGTGTGCGTACGTGTCCAAGATCCCAAGAGGAGAATGGAGGAAAAGGGACTGCGGCATGCCCATCCCCCTTGGGGGGGTGATTTCTTGCTTTCTGTCTCTCTGTCTCTCTCTGTCTGTCTGGCGAGCGCACGCGCCCTATAGTGAAAACTGCTCCAAAAAAAAAATAATAATAATTCTGTTAAAAAGAATTTAACATTTCTTGCTGTCTAGTTACAACCATCTTTATGATCCCATGTTCACCTAAAATAAGATACTAGAGCTGAAACCCTATCAACTCAAATCTGTTTAACTTTTTACTGAGATGGTAAATTCAGGACAGAGCCTGAGGCTGAGTGAAAAGTTTCTATCTTCGAGTGCTACTCTCAGACCCCAATACTTCTAGTCCAAGGATAAACTTACCACTTTAAAAAAAAATCTTGCCTATTTAGTACTGCTGCACATTAACCTACCTTTCCTGCCTAATGTAAACCAAAACAAATAAGGAAAATGAAAAGGGCATTATGTCAACTCAGTTTCTTGTACTATTTTTTTCTACCCTAAAGTAATTTAAATTAAATAATGTTCTTTTTGGGAAATAAGAAAAGTCCAAAAAGACTAGTAATATTTCCAATAGTTTCTTTAAAAAAAGAACTTTTCTGAGAGAGAGATTTTGCTATAGGGTGTGTGTGCTTCCTGAAGACACAGAGAGAGAAAAAGTGAGAAATCACTCCTCAGGATGACCATGACACAATCCCTTCTCTCCATTCTCCTCGGGATTTGGGGTGCACAAGCATGCACATGCACCTGGCCTGAGTTTCAAACTACCAGGTCTAGGATTCAAACCAGTCAGTCATGTGTGAGTCTAATGCCTTAACCACTACACCGCCTACGAGAAGTTTTTAAATTAAGAACACATCAACTTCAGGTGAACTTTTTGAAGCTGGAGGACACAGACAACTACTCAGATTTTGCTTTGTTCTTTGTTCAATGAAAAAGAGATCCACCTATTAACAAAAGTCCCACTACCAGAGCCGGACCAACTGCCACCACTCCGGAGCCCTGCATCTGGGGCACATGCCAGACAGGCAGGTGTGCCTCGCGCCTGTTACCAAACCTGAAGGGCAATGAGGACGTCGCAGTTTCACCTTTCTAAAGTCAAGCTGCTTTCATATGTAGTCACATCCAAGTACTGAGAAGGAAGAGAGTAAAACGGGACGAAGCTCAGCTCACGACGGTTTCAGATTAAAAAGTGCCATCTTCCTCATTTTTATTGCCTTCCTTATGGTATGTTTTTATGAGATGTTTTGTTTTTCCCATTGCTCTTCCTTCTCTCGTACTGAATCTAAGCAACTCTGTACTAAAAACTATACCTTTATATGACATCTACAGTTACATAATATTTAACAAAGCACACATACACGAGGGGACTTCAAAAAGTTTGTGGAAATGGAATTCAAGTGTGAGTCTAATTTGGAGCAAACATTCTGAAATCCATGCGTAGTAATCTACATTTCCAAGAAGTTCCTGAAGACCCCTTTTATATACATGCACACACTCTATGGGTTCCCACTGTTCATAAGTAAGAGTCGCTCTTCAGGTACTAAATCAGTAGCAAGTTTCGATCCATGAACTGATTTCTGAACACTGCTAGGCTTTACCCAATCCACTGCTTTCCAGTATCTCAAATGCCTTTTAAAAACTCAGTTAGAGATTAAGAAAATATAATACACAAAAGAGAAAGTTAGGGGTTTGGGTCATTTAATTAAGTTCTACATAAACTTAAAAAAAAAAAAAAAGCTCTCCAAAACCAAGTTTGCAGTCCTAAAGTCTGAATTCCACTTCTAGGTATCACTAAGGCCAAATGAGCTTCCCTAAGATTTCTTTGCAGCTCTTAATTTTTTGAAGAACGGGAAAAGTAAGAGAGATTTGAGTTTTTCTCATTGTTATATTTCAAGATACTATTCACTGCTGTTTAGAGATCAAAAGTACTCTAAGGATAAAACATAGTCACCTTAGAAAAAACTCCTAAATACTTCACATTCAAAAAGCACATAACCCACTAACCACGGTAAAATCACATGTTATGACAATGACAAAAAAATCATCCAGCACAGGTTACAGATTTAAGGAGAAAAGACAATGACTAAGAAAGCATCCAGCACAGGTTACAGATTTAAGGAGAAACTTACCATCCAGATGGGAGGTCCCAAGTCCTAATAGTGCAGTCCATTGCAGCACTTATTAACCAACGGCCATCAGGACTGAAAGCCTTTAAATTAAAAAAAAGTACAGATTAGATAGAGTTATATGTATCTATATGTTTATATATACCTAACTTCTAACTAAAAGAATTCTAAAAATGATGATTCAAGCTTTCATGAAAACATAAATTTGACAATAAAATTAGACTGCCTTATTTTATATAAAAGAAAAATTATTTCATATATAACATCAATTTGGAATTTGCATAAGAATTAGGTTTTTAAATGAATTACTAGAAGTTTAAATTAAGAGTATTGCTATGTCAATTTTTAAATCATCTCCTATTTACTCACAGACAACTAATAAGCTGTATGTGAACTATAAATTATTTTTAACATGAAAAGTGCTGCTCTGGGCCAGCCTTGGTGGCGAGTTGGTAGCACAGTAAACTGCAGTGCTATAAGCCACATGGCCAACCGTGGTTTGGATCCCCTGGTCAGCCTCAGAACACAAGGGACCCAGGTCCTGATGAGTTGGAGGGCTGGGGGAAGGGGATCAAGATCCTGTCATGGGTGCTTCTCCCTCTCCCTCTTGTATGTGCAAGCACTATCATGAATTAAAAAACAAAACCAAACACAACCCTCTTCACGCCCAGCCACAGCGGTGGCACTGGATGACAGAGCTACTCAGCAGGCAAGGGCCACATGGGAGGCCCGGGTTTAATCTCAGGCCAGTCTATAAAGTTGGGTACACTGGCACACATCTCTAGTTCCAGATGCAGCAGAAGGCTGAGGCAGAAGTATCATGACATAGCAAGACCCTGTGTTAAAAAATAATAATAGAGGGACCAGCAGTTGGCATAATGGCTATGTCGCTGTCGCTGGACTCCCATGTAGTCGACCACAGTTCGAGTCCCGGCCCCGTGGGGTGTGGCCATCCCCCTGCTTTCTGTCTTTGTCTTTCTGGTGAGCGCACGTGCCCTATAGCAAAAACCTCTCCAAAATAATAATAATAATAATAATAACAACAACAACAATAATAATCAAATCAGCTGCTGGTATGGTAGTTAAGGCAGCTGGATCCCACACCACAAATGCAGTTCCAGTCCCAGACCCAACGCTTGAAAAACATGCTGGGCACCTGTGCATGTAGCCCAAAATTCTTTAAGAAGAAATAGAGAAGAGATTGTGGCAAGAACATCCTCTCCTCCATGGGGAGGCTGCCTTCTTTCTTTCCTTCTCTAACTCTCCAGCAAGTGTGTGTGCCGTCTAGCAAGATTAAAATAATAATACAGCTGTTTTAAGAACATTCAGCTAGAAATACTTTGTAAGTCCAATTTCAGTTATAAAGTATTTGTGAAAACAACAAAAGCATTTCCTTAAAAAATCTCCACACTACAATGGCTCTCTAAAAATTAATCTAAACCACTGTGATCCTGAAGACAGATGACACAAATTCTCTTAAAATATTAGTTGTTAAAGAAGTCTGCCTACTTTTGTAGCTTCAGTTGAAAATCTTTTCTCCCTTAATGATGCTTTATTTCCCAAATATAATTTAGAACTACAATAATCAGAAAGATTTTTAAAATATGGGACCAGCAAAAGGCATAGCGATTATGTTGCTGGACTCCCATGGTTTGGCCATGGTTCAAGTCCCAGACTCACGCCACTGCGTGTGTGCATGCCCAAAATCCCAGGAGGAGAATGGAGAAGGGACTGTGGTGCAGCCATCTCCCCTGGAGGGTGATTTCTTGCTTTCTGTCTCTCTCTCTTTCTCTGGCGAGCATATGCACCCTATTGCGAAAAATCTCTCTGTCAAAAAAAAGATTTTCAAAATAAATTTAAATAATGAACTATTTAGCCACCTAAAACAAGCTATCTTTCCTAGCTATAAAAATGGACATATATAGGAACCAGCAGATGGTGTAATGGCTATGTCGCTTCTATGTAGTCAGCCGCGGTCCAAGTCCCAGCCCCGGTGGCTTAAACTCACGCCGGTGTGTGTGCATGAGTGCCCAAGGTTCTGAGAGGAAAATGGAAGAGAAGGGATTGAAGCGTGGCCCTCTCCCCTGGGGGGTGATTTCTTGCTTTCTGTCTGTCTGTCTCTGTTTTTCTGGCGAGAGCAAAAAAACCTCTCAAAAAAAAAATAAATAAATAAAAGGATATATGATAGTTCTTTTTGCCTGCATCACATAAATCTTGTGAGGCTTAAATCAAATCAGACATAAAAGAAGACTCAAAAGGAAAAGCCTTAAGGTTTCTAGTGGTAGGAGGTTGTCCGTAACATAACATGGGGATTATAATCCATGTTAATAGCAAATACTTGAGTAAATTGAGTGCTCATTTGTTCATCAGCTCACAGTGATATCATGGAAACTGAAACCTCAAAACAGAGACAGCTCGATTTACTGAAAAATGGTATAGACAGTAGATGGGGGAGGGGAAGAGTAAGGTCATATTATAAATGCTCACAAATTTAATTGGCAGAAGCAATGTATTACGGAGCAGGAGAGATTCTGGACACACAAGATAAAAAATAAAGTTTGAAAAGAAATAGGAGAAACAAGATGACATCACAGATGTTTTCAAAAGAGCCATTTCATCACAATTACCCTCCCTTCTACCCATGTTTCTGTGATGCTGTCAAAACAAATTCTGTTGGTAGGTAACTGCCCACTTCCTATCTGAAGAACACAATTTCCTGACCAATTTTTTCTTCTATTTTTAAAAAAGGGAAAAGCCTTTTTTCTTTTTAAAATTCATGATAGTGGATGCATGCAAATTCTGATTTCTGGTGCGAGCACTAGTCAGTAAATGTAACTGCTGAGTTTGTCACTAAGTAGTTAGAATTTTATTTTTATCTTTTTCTGTTTTCAAGTAAAGTTTGCAATTGATGCAAAATCACAATATATACTTATTTTAGTCCTCGACTGACAAATTTATTTCCAAATTCCCTTTTCAGCATATGCTTTCCGAACTAGTTTACTTCTTACCATATCCTATCTGCCACTATAAGAACGTAATAGTAAACTTAACCACATCCTTACTGAATTAAAAACTTTGGAGTTCCGATACATAAGATCTAGAAATAACACTAAAGTAGAATAAGCTAAATATCAGATATTCTAAGCAAATGGTCTCCTACTATTAATGAATTACATTTATAGAAAAGCAAAAGCGAGTTCTTCCAGCCTATATGTACCAATGAATCATTCATTCTCCAAAGTACATTATGGCCTTGTTTAGAGTTGAAGAGAAAATAATGAACTCTGGGACTTTTACTGGTATCAAGTCCCTAAACACAATTAAATTTCTTTTAATTCAACGTTTAAAAAAATTCTTAGAAAGTTAGCCCCCATATTATTATTTATTTTTAAAATCTCTTCACATGGTAAGATTAGGACTGTTAAAAGATAACAGCTCTAATTATGTTAACAATTTTAATCCAAAAGGAAAAAAAATAAGCTTCATTAAAACAGCTGATGTTTTACCATGTCATTTATTTGGCCTTGGTGTCCAGAGTATTCTCTGACAATCTTCCTAGTCTCTATGTCCAGAACACAAATAGAGAAGTCATCCAGGGCCAGTCCCAGAATGCCACTAGCAAGAGAAACACACCGGGGTTAACAAACAAACCAGACCCGTGAACCTCGAATTCTGGTGTCTACGACGTCTGCCAGAATTTGAGTAATCCTTCACTACCACTTGTGATTGTCAGCTGGTTTAACCCGTCCACTGCAACACCTCGAACAGATCCCTTATGAGCTTTAAAGCACATGATAAAAAAAGAAATTAGAATAGACAGTACATCTCTGAACGATAAACAAGAGTGAGTCCTTCATTCAAATTACTATATTCCCACTATTCATAGCCCCTAAAAATCTTAAAATTAATCTGGATTTTAAAAGAAAAATCCTTAATTATTATATCGCTCAAGTTAAAAAACAAATCAAGTTGATGCCATGAGGAGAATTCCAAACAAGAGTTAATAAGTTCTACTTAAAGCAGAGAAGAAAATAAAACTTTTAATTTGCATAATATTCATTTTTCCCTAATGTAACCACAACTTTATTCTCTTTGAGTAAACATGGTGTTTATAACAAATATAATGACAGTTCCTGCTGTATAGGTTAGTGATTACCCATCTAAAATCTAATGGAAAACAAAAAGAACAAGAACAAGAAAAAGAATTCAATACCTTGATCCTTGCCAAAACTCCCCCGATGTATGCCTGACTGCATGTTATACACATCTACAGCTCCTGATGAAAGGCCGATTACGGCAAAGTTTCCACAAGAAGTTATATCCACTGCCTTCAGAAGAAAACACAGATGACACAGAAAACCAACATTTTAATTGCACTTCACTGTTTCCAAAGCATTTTATCCACTATTATCCCACTAAAAAAGAGCCAAAAGCAAAAACAACATTAGTAAATTGCTTCATTTCACTACATTTTCTTAAACATAATGTATGGGGTTATAGGAAAAGTCATGACATATTTTTCTGTTTTCTATGTAAAAATGCATCAGGACTTTTCCAATGACCCAATAATGACTTTGGGGTATATAATAAACACATGCTTGTTCTATCTCCGTTCTTCATGAAGCATAAGGAAATTACCATCTAAGACAACAAAACAAGTTAAGTCAAAATTCACAAACTCGAAAAAACGGTACACGGCCTGGCCTTCAATTAAAAAAAAAATTATTTTATTTACCTTTATTTATTTATTTATTTTAATTTGACTAGATAGGGACAGGAGAGAGAGAGAGAGAAAGAAAGAGAAAGTGAGAAAGCAAGCCACCAGGTCCAGGACTTGAACCACGGTCTGCCATGTGGGAGTCTAGCACCCTTAACCACTATACCACCTGCCAGCCCCGTGGCCTTCAATTTTTAATATATTTAACAATGCTTCTTCTAGCCTCTCTGCCTCTCTCTGGTAAACACACATACCCTCTGGCAATAGAAAAAAATCCTTGAATAGACATTTCCCTAAAGAATACATACAAATGGCCCATTATCACATGAAAAGACGCTAAACACTAGACATTATTGGGGAAATGTAAAACAAAGTAACAGTAAGATACTACTTCATATCCAACCTCAAATAACTAAATAAATCTCTGCAAGTTGGAAACTTAGCACTATGAGAGAATAACTTCAAAATGTCAAGAAAGTTTGAGTATGACAGGATTACCACAGGACAAATTAAAGCAGAAAATATCCTTATAAACAAGCTCACTTACTGTCGCAGTTATGTCATCTTTCTTCAACTCTTTCGGCTTGAGAAAGTAAGAGCCTATTGTAGATCTTTGATAATTCCAGGTTGAGCAAGATAGCTTACCTCGATGGCAAGCAATGATACCATCCCAGTCACTTTCACGAGCTTCCTCTAGAACATAATTAAACTCATAAATCAAACTGCTTTTTTGTTATTTCATTCGCCTTTTACTTGTTAAACACCTAATATTCCTTTTTTAAAAAAAATTTTTTTGATTACTTTTTCTTTGTAGAGGTTTTTGCCACAGGGTACGTGTGCTTGCCAGAGAGACAGAAAGCGAGAAATCACCCCCCCAGGGGGGATAGCCACATCACAGTCCCTTCTCCTCCAATCTCCTCTCGGGATCTTGGGCACGCATACACATGCACCTGGCGTGAGTTTAAGCCACTGGGTTCGGGACTCGAATTGCGGTCAGCTACACGGGAATTCAGCGACATAGCCATTACACTAACTGCTGGTCCCCTACACCTGATATTCCTTGTTATCATCAGGCACCACAGATAAAATGATAGGCAGGTAATCTCTGACAGCAATGAGCTTCCAACTTAGTAAGAGACTTTTTAAAATTGATGAATACAAACTGCATACGTTTGTGACATACATGTATTCTGATACACGTACACACTAAGGATGGCTAATGAAGACGTCTAATGAGAGACTGACTAGGACAAGCACCATGAAGCACAGCGGTGTCTTATTAGAGCACTCAGGAAGAGTTTTAGTATAAGATTTTGATAGAGTAACAAAAGGCTTCCTGGAAGGAGGGATAAAACCAGTAGAAATTAACTGGGATGGGAAGATGTCAAGCCCCAAAAGTAACTGAACAAAACTAAGGATGGCAAATAGTGAAGTATTTTCTTGGGAGAGATGGGAAAAGGGCAAGGTTACTGGGTCTTGAAAATCATGAAAGTCAGGTTAAGGAGTTTACCTCCAAGGTAAAAGGAAGCCACTAAAATATTTTAAGTCGATGAATGACATAATTCAGATATTTGTTTTAGAAAGATAACTCACACCCTAAGAAAACAAAGAGTGGGTAAACAAACAAACAAACAAAACAATGAAAAAACAGAACAGCAACCAGGTTGTTACAAAATAACCTTGAAACAAAAATGGTATCTCACGGTTACTTTCTATGATAGTTTTCACTCAATGAACTCATTATTTATCTATATTTTTCTTTCTTTTTGTTTCCTAAGAGTCCTTTTTGTCACCTACAGGCAGACCCCTGCAGACAGTTCTCTGTTTACAAGAAAGTCAGTGCCATCAACCTCCCCTGTCTTCATGTGCAGCAAAGTGAACATCTGCTCTCTCTAGAGGGGTGGTGGTAGTGCTGTGTGGTTCACTTTGGACCCAGAACATGCTAGAAGGCCTTCAGTCCTGAGTCCCTATCAATTGTCATTGTCGTCATACTCTGACTCTTCTAATGACTCTGACGCGTCTCTGGCAAGTCATCGCCAACCTGTTGGAACCTTCCCGACTGTGCATCCCACATGTATTTCATGGTTACTTCGAATTCAGCCATCTTGTACCTAAAAAGCTCCAGGACCTGGGTTTGCTCCAGTATCAGCATGTTGCCCCCCCTGCACACTTCGTACTGGACAGTAGGGTCACCACCCCTCTCTTGAGGGCAGTGGACAGGCCCAGTTGCCTCACCCCACCGTGGATCTCTGGAGTAGGGAAACTGCTCCAACGGGCCTGGATCCAGGCTTATGGCAGAAGCTGCTTTGTTACCAGCTCTGGCATAGTCACCTTCCGTGTACTTCACGCTCATTCACTCCCTCCTCGGTGTGGGTGGTGAAAAGGAGCTCACCACACCCCTGGTCTTCTTGCTGACCTGATGCTGACTGTCTCTGCGTTCATCATCTGGGCTGCGACCCCAGGGCAGTATCACCACTGTGTTTTCCCCGAAGAACATCTGGCTGCACCTCCAGGCATTCTGGGTGTCCTTCAGCTTTCTGTTCCTCGGTTGGCACAGAGAAGATACAAAGGTACTTGTATGTGTCCATTTACCACACCCCTGGTCTTCTTGCTGACCTGATGCTGACTGTCTCTGCGTTCATCATCTGGGCTGCGACCCCAGGGCAGTATCACCACTGTGTTTTCCCCGAAGAACATCTGGCTGCACCTCCAGGCATTCTGGGTGTCCTTCAGCTTTCTGTTCCTCGGTTGGCACAGAGAAGATACAAAGGTACTTGTATGTGTCCATTTCTGAAGCTCTTCTGCAGGGTTCTTTCTCAGTCTCAAGCCTTTCTTGGCAGCTTTGGTTAGTTGTCGCGCTTGGTCCTGGGCATCGTGTGAAAGTCCTGGCTATCTACGCTTCCCTTAAACTCACCTCTCTGAGTGAAGTATTGCTCAAATGACAGTATACTGAGACCTCACATACTTAGACCTTGACTACTCAGAGCTATGTTCTTGTATTTTGCTGTCCTAGTTCTTACCTTTTAATATTAATGACTTTCATTACACCAGGCATATGATAGGATAAAAGGGGCTATAAAGTCAAATTTTTAAAGAAATAGCTGGTACAGAGAATAGCAAAACCTGAGGCTGATAACAAGTTAATGCTAAAAATAACTCACTTTTAGTTTTCACAGATGAGTATGAGCTTCAGGTTACCTTCTCATGTTTATTAATACATACAAAAATATTTACTCAAATAGAGGAGATAAAGAAACACAAATGACAAAAGAGACTGTCTCAGAACACATTACGAAGTTACTCACCAGCTGCGAATTTTGTGATGGGTGGAAGTCTTACTGACAGGGTGTTCTGAAGTCCTTTTCGTTTGACTCTCTTTTTATTTATTATTCCTGAGGTCAGGAGAGAGCGAAACAGCTATAATTGTTTCATAATTAAAAATGTGCACAGAAGAAAAGTTACTCACTGTCACGTAACTAAATCATAAGCAAAAGAGAGATGTTGTTATTACCACAATAATTTGTTTCAAAAGTTTAGCCTATCTAATTAGGCAAGAAAATAAATGATGAGGGGGAACCAGCAGTTAGCGTAATGGCTATGTCGCTGGACTCCCATGTAGTCGACCGTGGTTCGCATCCCGGACCCAGTGGCTTAAAACTCACGCCGGGCACGTGTGCGTACGTGCCCAAGATCCCGAGAGGAGAATGGAGGAGAAGGGACTGTGGTGTGACCATCCCCCCTGGGGGGTGATTTCTCGCTTTCTGTCTCTATGTCTCTCTCTGTCTGTCTGGCGAGCGCACGTGCCCTATAGCGAAAAAACCTCTCCAAAAAAAAAGGAAAAAAATAAAAAAGTAGGTAAAAATATTATTTGGAGATGACATGATGGTCATATAGTCGCATCAATCCAAAGAACAAACAAATAATTACTAAAAGTAATAACACTTTCAGAGGGCCAGATACAAAACCAACACCCACACAAAAGCCTAGTGAGATTCCTCAATTGTAGCAGTACCTAGTTAGAAATATGAAGAACAAAGACTTTATTCACATTAACAAAAAAGTGTAAAAAAGACTGTATTCATAACATTAGCAGAAAACTGTAAAATTCCACCAAATAATCTTACATATTTAGAAGCAATGTGAGGAAAACTTAAAAAAAAGAAATTGGTAACATAAAAGTTAACTTGAATAAAAACATATCTGTAAATGATAAAATTCTAAAAGATAGCAAATCTTTTCAATTTAATTGTAGGAGGAATTATTTTAGCTATAGCTTTGAAATAATCCTAAAATTAATCTGGAAGCATTTTCACATGTGACTAGTCAGGATATTTACTTAAAAAGATAAGTAATCATTGGGACCATCAGATGGTGTAATGACTATGTCGCTGGACTCCCATGTAATCAACCATGGTTTGAGTCCCAGACCTAGTGGTTTAAACTCATGCTGGGCACTTGTATATGCATTCCCAAGATCCTGAGAGGAGAATGGAGAAAGGATTGTGGCTTGGATATTCCCCCTGGGTTGGGGGTGATTCCTCACTTTCTGTCTCTTTGTCTTTCTGGCGAGCGCATACACCCTATAGCAAAAAAATCTCAAAAAAAAAAAAAAAAAAAAAGACAAGTAATTATTAAGAAAATAGAAAGCATTTGCTTAATAATCAAAACTCTTGGGACCAGCAGATGGCACAATGGTTACATCACTGGACTCCCACGTAGTCACCCGCAATTCCAGTATAATCTTAGGGCAGCACCTCAATGACTTCTTCAGCAAATATGAGCTGAAGAATACTGCTACTACCTCCTCTATGTATTTCTTTTTATTTCATCCAAGAGAAAATGAGCAGATAAAGCCTTCTCCTGCTGCCTTACAGAAGAATTTTGAAATGTTTATGACCAGCAGCTTATTTTCTTCCAAGTGACCTACCATGACCCAAACTCTTGTTGAACTTTTCATGTATTGTAGAAAATGACTGAAGAGTTCCATCTTGACCTGTTGATATAGACAAAAAATTATTAATCAAGTTTCATCCAAACAATGGACTATGTGAATCACAACAACAATAAAATTAGATTCTATAAAAAGTTTAAGTTACAATTTGAGACATTACAACTAATTCATTACAACATTCAAATGTGTACAAAATGCCATTTGGTTAGAAAAACAAAAATGAAAATGAGGGACTAAAAATTTTCAGCAGAGTATTAGAATAGGCAATGGCCATATTTTCAGGATCTAACTATTCTGTCCTGAGAACTGGACCAGCAGATGGCGTAATGGTTACACCACTGGACTCCCACGTAGTTGACTGTGGTTTAAGTCCCAGACCCAGTGGCTTAAAACTCACGCCGGGCGCGTGTGCGTGCGTGCCCAAGATCCCGAGAGGAGAATGGAGAAGGGATTGCGGTGTGACCATCCCCCCTGGGGGGTGATTTCTCGCTTTCTGTCTTTCTGCCTGTCTCTCTGGCAAGCTCATTCACCCTGTAACAAGAACTTCTGAAAAAAAAAAATTCCATAAGAATTAATAAATAGAATGACATAGCAAGTGACAATATCGCAATCTATAGTGATCCATAAGGTAGCCAAAAATAGCTGCTTTAGTTTACCTAGACTCCATGTCACTCAGACACATTTGAAAACACCCGTCTAGTAAGTACTGAATGCTCAGCTCTCAATACTAGCTGAAATAAGCTACTGGCTTAAAGCAGAAACTCACTTGCACTTAGAATTTGTTGTCCGTTTTGTCCATAGTATCTGATACTGGTAAGAGGAGCACTATGTCCCATTCGGAATCTCAAAAGTCGACCTTCTCCTGTAGGACCATCGAATATCCATATCTGCCAAGAAACAAAATGTTAAGGTTCTTCCAGCACATGCTGTCTATCTGCAAACAGTAAAGTCATCCCCTATCCAAATCAACTCTTACTGGGAAGTGCTTGCCCTGCTACTGACCCTGGAGGTACGGGAGCAGAAGTGGAGCTTGAGGGAGAAAGAACTATTAATAGTTCTTTCCCATTATTTGCAATCATGTCACCTGCTGTGCTTCTTGTTTCACCTATATCAATAACTCATTTCATATTCCTTTCACATTCTAGGGTGAAGAAAGCTGATATATTAAAGCAGACTTGTAATAAGCTAGAGGGTAGGTCAGAGATCTGAGACGATAACAACCACAATACCCTGAGAGCATTGTCGGCGCCATTAGTGATAAGAAGTGGTTCTCTGTGGAGAAATGTCAGTCCGGCAATTGCCGTGGAGTGTGCGTTTCTCATCTGATTGATTAACTTTTTGTCTTCTAGATCCCAGAGTCCAATATGGCCACAGGGGCTTCCAGCTGCCATTCTTGGATGACCATCTGTTAATAAAATAAAATACATTAAGTAAAACACTTATACTTCAAAACAACTAAACACATTTTCTCTCTACCCTTTTAATGCATAAATATAAACTTAGAAAAGTCTATATACCAATAATCTATCCATATTCCTTTACCTCCTACTCTGATACTTCATCCTATTTCTATTAAACTGTAAGAAAACATTTGTTGGGCTGGCAGGTGGTATGGTGGTTAAAGTGTTGGACTCAATATGGCCAATTACAGTTCGAATCCTCAACCTGGCAGCTTGCTTTCTCACTTTCCCTTTCTCTCTCTCTCTCTCTCTGGTCAAATTAGAAAATAATAACCGGTAACAAAATTAGCTGAATAAATAATAATTAGGGGCTGACAGGTGGTGCGGTGGTTAAGAGTGCTGGACTCCCACATGGCCGGCCACAGTTCGAGTCCCAAACCTGGCGGTTCACTTTCTTTTGCTCACTCCGTCCCTCTCTGGTCAAATTAAATAAATAAAGTTAAATAAAATACTTCAAAACAAATAAATAAATAATAATTTTATAAAAGGAAAACATTTGTTAAGTTTCTATGATTGATAAGTAACGCATTCTAAGTTTTCTTAACTCTTATTACTAAATAAATTAAGTTACCTGTGCGAAATGATATTGAAGTAATGGGCCCCCAGTCTTGACGAAACTTCATTAATGTTTCATCAAACTTAATGTTGTGAATAATAACCTGACCTGACATCAGACCAACAGCAACAACATCCACAGCTGGTGCCTGAAAATTAAATTATATAACTTTTTGTATTTTCTTAAACAAAAGAGCTTTAATAATCTTGATGCTATGATTTATTACATATGTGTTATTAAAGGTGGCAAAAAAAACCCCAAAACAAACAAACCTCAACAAGTTTATCATTCTGGCATACTTAACTTGCTTTTCAACATGGACGGATTCAAAAAAGATTTTTCCAAAAGCTACTTCCTAGCTTTTTACTTCTGCCATTCAATATCCCCTCCCAACTCCCAAAACATAGCTGACTTGATAAGAAAACAGCCATCACAGAAATGGAAGCAGATGTGTGAAATACTACAGGTTACTGAATGGGATGGAAAGAGAAAAAGGAGACAATTTCTAGAAAACACATAAAGGCTTGCCATATGCATGGCAACGTAACGGACCAATGGTAAAGGAAGTAAATAATTGTTTATCCAAGGAGAAAAGAAAACAAAACCTATATGACATGCTAAAAGGCAAAAATGGTTTACAATGAGTCTATTTTAGGTCTAAAACTCTAATATAATGGTTTTATCATTATAGAGGTCTGTAATAGTCTATTATAAGGCTCTATTATGAGTTTCTCTATTTTAGCATAGATCAATGTTCAATTTCAGTTTTTTTGGAGAGGTTTTTGCTAAGGGGCACTTGCGTTCGCCATAAAGACAAAGACAGAGAGACAGAAAGCAAGATATCACCCCCCAGGGGAATGGCCACGCCGCAATCCCTTCTCCTCCATTCTCCTCTCGGGACCTTGGGCTATGTGCCTGGCATGAGTTTAAGCCACCAGGTCCGGGACTTGAACCACGGTCGACTACATGGGAGTCCAGCAACATATACATTATGCCAACTGCTGGTGCCCAATGTTCAATTTCTTTATAGAATGAAATCAAGCTGAATATTTTATTATTAGGTTGTTGGAAAAGTTATGACATATTTTTCTATGGTTTTCTATGCAAAAATGCATCATGACTTTTCTGACGCCAATAATTTCCATCAAGTGCCTACTTGAGATCCTGTGTAGAAGCTGGAGACACTAAATTAGGGTCTAATCATCTGATACCTTGGGGTCTTCTGACAAAAGCAGAGGAAGGTAGATGACAGAGAATGAGGCGATGCACATAAAGTGGACATGCATAGGCAACAGACATTTAGAAAGAGCACTGTGATTATACAAAGGGACTTTAAAGAGTTCATAAAGAGTTTATTATGGCTTATAAAAGTTTTGAAACTCATGCATAGCTTTTTCATAATATGCATTTTTGTGAACATTTTGAAAATCCCTCGTATATGTGATCGGCAGACATTAACCAGATTATCTGCAGGCATATATTCCTTCATATATGTTTTTGCAGACTCTTTAAAAAAAAAAAAAGTTATTTCTCAGAGTCCACTGCTGAATTAAACATTAAGACTCGGGCCCTCATTATTTCAAATCACAATTTCAGTATCTTGACAAATTTTCCTGTATGCACTGTTAAATAACTTTTTGCATTCTGCACAAGGTGTTGGATGACAAGCTTGCAGAATAATTAGTAAACAAAATTCCACTGCAACCACAAGTTTAGAGTCTAATTCTAGCACAAAGGATTTCACAGGCTTTGATAAACAAAAGCATGATTAATTGTTTTCAATTACATTTCCAAAACACTATGACGGTTATAAAGATAAACTAAGCTAGGGCCAGGTGGTGACACAATAGTAGTACAACTAGACCCATTTGTGAAAGGCCCAGGGTTCACGTCCTGGGACCTCCTTAGGCACAGTGTGTGTGTGTGCATGTGATCCAGGCCAGCAGAGACTGTGAGTGGACTGCAGCTTGAAGACCTTGTTGGGGTTGCTTGTCTCTCTTTTTCTAATGGAAAATATTAACAAGATTAAAAAAAAAAAGATAAACTCAGCTATATAATGTCTTTAAGTTTAGAAATCTGGTTGATCCTGAAATTAAATGATGGTACTGTTTCTTCTTCGACTTAACAGAAAAAGAGAGTACTAACCTGCTGAAGAGCTGTAACTCCAACTTTCCATCCTGGAAATGTATATAGAAGTTTACTATAAGAAAAACAGTCGAAAGTTACGATATTATTACCATTTTCTGGATTAAGAATTGGAAACCTAATTACGTAAAATAATTAAGGAAAGATCACAGAAAGTTAAAGTGTCCACACTCAAGACCAAGCTGCTAATGCCCTCTCTTTAAGAAATCAAATGTCCCAGTAGGAAAAAAAATATGAGTAAAACTCAATTTTATATTATAGACTACAAGAAAAATCACAACAGAGGCAGATCTCACTTTTCGCTGCAGTGTTTCTAGAAACAGTGTCACTTAAGGAACTGTGTTAGATTTTATAGCACGTGATCCAACTGACAGGTGACAACAGTGATGCTGCTCTCAACTGCAGAAAGGAGCCACGAACAATAACACAGTAAGTCTTCAGAGTACTTTGAGATATCTGAAGTCATTATGAAGTATGAAATCATTTAATAAATTCTACTGACGGGCAAGGATCAGTTTATTCAAAAAGTTCAGTTACTGGGCCATTAGCGTATACCTTGCATTTATACGAGCATTTATGAAGCGGCCTACCATGTGCCAGGGCCACAAGCCAGCGTTCTCACATATGATGCCTTGAGCAACAGCTCCGATACAGCCATGTTATTGACAGCTGTCCAACAAGGACAAGGAGAATTGAGTTTTATGCATGAGGAAATGGTAAATGAGGATAAGGTAAGAACTATCTATGTTATTTTCTAAATGAAGTGCTTACTTGGATTTTACATTCCACAACTGCAGGCTTCCTTGTTCACTGCCCAGAAGTATTTTATTCAAGTAGGTACTTGGATGCAAAATTGTAGAAATTTTAAATACTGATTTATCAAAAGTCAATTGCAGGTATTCTTCTATGAAAATGAAAATTATAAATAGCACAATTATTTTTTATAAAATAGTTTAAACAGTTTTATATACCCATATATTTATCATTTAAAGTAAGTTTCATTTTGAAGATTTATATGCTAATATAAATCAAAGCCTTATATACTACCTATAAATATTCCTTGAGAAAATAAACATAAAGTGCAATTTGTAAATATAATGAGCTTGTAAAAAATTTCTGCAAGTTCTAGTACAAATACTATTAAAAGTTTCACTCAGAGAACTAGCGAATTCAGGGAATAAGAGAAATGAATATTTTCTACTAATAATTCAGCCTCCAGTCCCCCATCTCGAGTGGTAGAGCACCCCTCTAGCTCTGTCTGCCTCTGTCTTCTCATTTTTTGGTAAGTTTTCCTTTTTAAAATTTTTTAAGGTAAAGTAGTCTCTTAGCTTTCAGAAGAAGACTCCTCCATTGCTGCTGAGAACTAGTTTTCATTTTTTACGTTTTTTTTTTTTAATTAATTTTTTGGGTCTTTTTTTCCCCTTCTTTTTCTCTTTTTTTCTCTCTCTCTGTTTTCTTATTCTTTTTCTTTTACCTGATCACTTTGCTGCTCAACCTCCATTCACTGAGTATCTAGACAGATCTAAGGAACCATAGCCAAATATCCAAATGCTACACAAAATCTGCTGCACAAAGAGATTAAAAACACAACAGCCAAGAGATTGCAGATCACCTCCTGCACACTCCTAAACACTCACACTGATCTTTAAGAATTAGGAAGACACTTATCATCCATCAGATGACGAGAAATCACCACAAGGTCACAAGAAATATGAGAAAGCAAGAAAATACCTTTCCTCCAAGGGAAAAGAATAACTCCTCTTCATCCACAGACAGTTCAATGAAAATCATGGAATTGTCTGATAAAGAATTTAGAATATTCATAGTGACAAAGTTAACAGAGATGCAAGAGAAGAGAGACAATGAACTCCAGAAGTGGCAGGAGAATAGACCCAAGGAGTTCCAGGAGATGAGGAAGTTCTTGCATGATCTGAAAGAGGAAATACACACCATAAAAAAGAATCAAACAGAACTGCTAGAGATGAAGGCTGTAATACAGGAAGTCAAAACTTCCCTTGAAAGTATTAAAAGCAGATTAGATCATACAGAAGATCGAATCTCAGATGTAGAAAATTGAATGGGTAGCCTTAAAAAATCCACCACAGAGACTGAGAAAATAGTCTAAAAAATGATAATAATATATCAAAAAAACTAAATACCATGAAATGTCCAAACGTCTAGATAATTGATATCCCAGGTAAAGAGACTAATAAGGGCATTGATAATCTATTCCATGAAATCCTTGAAGAAAACTTTTCAAACCTACAGAAACATTCAAAGATCCAGTACCAAGAAATACATAGGACCCCAAATAGAATCAACCTAAGAAGATCTTCTCCAAGACACATTATAGCCAGATTGACCAAAACCATAGACAAAGACAAGGCTCAGACTAGCAAGAAGAAACGACAAGTTACCTACAAAGGATATCCCATCAGGCTAACAGCAGACCTCTTCATAGGAAACAATGTGAGCAAGGAAAGAATGGGAAAATATATTTGAAGTACTGAGTGAAAAATAATTTCAATCAAGAATACTACACCTGGCAAGATTATCCTTCACATGGAAAGAGAAGACAAGAACATTCTCAGATAAACAAAACCTGAAAAAATTTACTGACACCAGACCAGTTCTCCAAGAAGTTCTGAAGGGAGTGTTCCATCAGGAAAACTAAAGTAGACACACAGAAATAAGAGATAAAAAACATTTAAGAAAAGGGCCATCTTAATGGCAGGAATAAGTCCAGAGTTGAATATTATCTTCCAGAAGTTAAATGAAAAGCTTGGACCACAACAGAAGTTAGATTAAGTACATGAGACTGAGCTGGTGAAATAGAATTTTATGGCTTTTGACTAAAACAATACTGATGTTTTTCTATGCTTTGTAGTCCAGAGATAAGGATTTTTTTCTGAATGGGGAAACTGTATGTTATATGCTGTGATGATGCTCAGTGAATGAATGCAAAATAAATAATTAACATATATTTTAAAAATTTACAAAAAAAAATAGTTTTACTCAATGACCAAGTGGTTTATACAGGAAAGAAAATTAAAGATTAAAAACAAAGATCATAAGGATTAGAATTAATGTCTTTATAATGTGATCAAGAGGCAGAAATGAATGTTCCAAGAGAAGTAATTATACTGAGCTTTTCTGGGGAGTGAAGAGCCAAACATTTGGCTCAATGGGCCACTTGAAATACAGAAAGTAAGAAGCAAGTCTCGGTGAAGCCAAGACCAGTACTTTTCACACATTCTATGAAGGAATTTTTGATAGAGAAAAACATTTTACAGCTCTGTGGAGTTGAGTATGGCACAGACAGTAGTCACTTGTTGCAGATTTCAAAACTTCTCTGAAATTTGGGACCAGCAGTTAGTGTAATGGCTATGTGGCTGGACTCCCATGTAGTGGACCTGGTAGCTTAAAACTCACGCCAGGCGCATGTGCATACATGCCCAAGATCCCGAGAGGAGAATGGAGGAGAAGGGATTGCAGCGTGGCCATGACCCCTGGGGGGTGATTTCTTGCGTTCTGTCTCTCTCTGTCTGTCTGGTGAGCGCACACGCCTATAGCAAAAAACCTCTTCAAAAAAAAAAAAAAAAACTCTGAAATTTTATATATTTAAATGTTCTACCTTTAAATTTTATTTTTTTTACCTCAAAGTCACTCATTATTAAAATAACTTTTTCACAGGACCAGCAGTTGACATAATAGCTTTGTCGCTGGACTCCCATGTAGTCGACCATGGTTTGAGTCCCAGACCCCATAGCTTAAACTCATGCCAGGTGCGAATGCATGCGTGCCCAAGGTCCCGAGAGGAGAACAGAGGAGAAGGGATTGTGGTGTGGCCATCCCCTCCTGAGGGGTGATTTCTTGCTTTCTGTCTCTGTCTTTCTGGAAAGAGCACGTGCCCTTTAGCAAAAACCTCTCCAAAACTAACTAACTAACTAAATAAACAAATAACTTTTTCAGGGCCAGCAGGTGGCCTAGTGGGTAAGGTGCTGAACTCCCATGTAGTAGACTGTGGTTCAAGTTGTAGACCTGCAGGTTTGAAACTCATGCTGCGTGTGTGTGCCCAAAATCCAGAGGGACTGTAGCATGCCATCCCCCCAGAGGGCGATTTCTCACTTTCTCTCTGGTGAATGCATGTGCCCTACAGCAAAAATCTATCTCAATAATATTTTTTTAAAAATAATTTTTCACTAAATTTTCCAATAAATTTGAGTATCAAACAAGGTATATAAGGAGTCTTCAAAAATTCACATGAAAAATGTATACATGGGTTTCAATAACCAAAATACACTCATACTTTAATTCCATTTGTTCATGAACATTCTGAAGTCCTCTCCTAATTCACTTAATCTCTACATTTTCATGTTATCTGAAGCACTGCTGCACACCCTGCAGGCATGTTTGTACCCCAGTTCTGGAAACAGAAGATATAGGTAACGATTATATGAACTTCATTATCAATACTATTTTAACCTACTTGTAAAATGACTTATTTTAAGTCATAAATAGCTCCCTGAGGACACTGGTTCAATATGCTGCCATAAAAACAACAATAAAAATAACAAGGCATCAGCACCAAGACAGCAAAAACTTAAAATTTTAACAACTATCCACATGTGCAACGCATGAAAAATTTTGTTCCTACTACTCGAGTGAAGACAAAGAACAAGATTACTAATTTGAACGACATGGAAAAACTCCCAAGAGAGGGATCTCTAGGATATCTACTAAAAATAAACATATTGCATGGAACAATGAGATAACCAAGAGGTAACAGTGGATAAAAATATAAACAGATTGAAGAAATTAAAAGACTTAATTCTTGATGGGCCCACAGTCTTTTATAGGGAAGAACTAGGGATATTCTGGTGGTAAATTCCTAACCTCTGAATCGGTCCCTTAAACATAGCTCAGTGCCATTGTATAAGAATCTCAAAGTTAAAGGACATTGAATTATAATCTTACAAAAAGAAAGTATAGAGAAATAGAAGGTAGGAGCAGCTGTCCCACCTGTGCTGATGTCATTCTGCCTCTTACCCATCCAAGAGCAACAGGGAAGCAGAGGAGGCTGCCTTAGCTCATTAGCAGGGACCCCTGCCCAGCCTGCAGTTGGGGAGGAGGGGCTAACTCTAACCCACTTGCCTAGACTCAATCTCCAGCCACATTAGGAGAAAGTGGTTTGGGTACATAGTAACCAAATACTTGAAGAGAGTGAGGTTTTGGAGTAATTCTCTCCACAACCCACCCCACCCCATCCCTGGAACAAAAGGAGAGAAACCCCTCTGAAGATTTAAAACAAAAACTCCCACTGTGGATTCCACACTTGCACACCATTTATTTAAAGTCTCCATAAATAGCTCCCTGAGGGAAGTGCATAAACACTCAAGCTACCAAAACACATTCCGAAGAAGTGAGTATATCACTACATGACTAAAAATTAAAACAGGAAAAAAACAGGAGATATATCCCCCTCAAAAGGGAACATAAAAACTTATCGACAATGGATAAAACACAAGAGATCACAGAACCACCAAAAAAGAGTTCAGAATATTCATTGTAACAAAACTCAATGGGATGCAAGTGAAAACAACCAATTTCAGGAGATGAGAAAATCCTTCCATGACTTGAAGAACTCTATAAACAGACAGACATTCTGAAAAAGAATCGGACAGAACTTCTAAAGAATGTAACACAGGTGGACCAGCCGATGGCGTAATGATTATGTTGCTGAACTCCCATATAGTTGTAAGTGGTTCAAATCCCAGACCCAGCAGTTTGAAACTCAGGCCAGGCACATGTGCATGTATGCCCAAGACCCCAAGAGAAGAGAATAGAAGAGATTGTAGTGTGGTCATCCTCCCAGGGGGTGATTTCTCACTTTCTGCCTCTCTGGAAAGTGCACACCCCCTATAGCAAAAATCCTTCTAAAAAAGAAACCCCAAAAAAACCCCCAAAAAACAACAACAACACAAAAACACAGAAAATCAAAACCTCCCTCAAAAGCAGATTAGACCAGGCAGAAGAATCTCTGACCTTGAAGATAAAATCTCTGATGTAGTCATAGCAACTGAAGAGAAGAATAACCATTTAAAATCAGGACAAATCCTATATACCACCAAAAAGCCAAATATCTGCATAATAGGTGTTTGAGAAGTGAAAGAGATAGTTAAAGGCATAGAAAATCTCCTTCACGATAAATTTGCTAAAAACTTTCCAAATATGGAGGCATACAGACATCCAAATCCAGGAAATACAAAGGACACCAAATAGCTTAAAGTACGAAGATACTCTCCAAGGCCGATCATAGCGAAATTGGTAAAAATCACAGACAAAGACAATATTCTAAAAACGGCAAGAGAGAAATGTCAAGTTACATAGAAAGTTATCCTATTAGACTAATATTGGACCTCTCAACTGAAACAATGCAGGCAAGAAAAGAACGGGAAGACATATTTAAAACTGAAAGATGAACAATTTCCCCCAAGAGTACTATACCCAGCAAGATTATCCTTCAAACGGGAAAGAGAAATAAAATAATTCCCAGATAAACAAATGCTAAACCAGCTCATTTGAAAAGGAGATAAACAGAAGAGAACACAAAATAATTAGGGGGAAAAGCAGCAGCAGAGTAGCAAAAGGACAGGGATAAATCCACATATGGAAAATAACATTGAATGTCAGGAATAAATTCCCTAATTAAAAGGCTAAAAATTCAGATTCAGCTATTTTACACATAAGCAGGTTTAAGTACAAATTTACTTATTTGATAGACAATTATCTCTGCAGGTTTCATATGGCATTTATGTATTTATTAGTGCAAGCATTACTCATTGTATAAAACTAGGTAACAGGAAAAGTCCCAAATGTACAAGTAGCTTTTTCTTGAGAATGAATGTAAAGAAGGCTAAAATCGATAACTTTGTAAAGCCTATAAATCATCAAAACACTGACTCTCTTGTTTTCTCTTTCAAACAGCTCTTCAATTTTGCTTTTCCTTTCTTGAGGACTTTTTTTTTTTAATGCAGAGTATAATTCTATGGTCTTACAAGAACCCACAGTGAGTAAAACTTTTCTTTTTCTCTCTTCCTAATGAGTTATTGTTAGTTACAATTTTACTTATCTCTAACTTGGCCAATGATTGCTACCTCAGATCTTTTCAGATTATAAACATTTAATCTGCCCCAACCCTCTACATGGGAATTACAAATTCTTCTTTCACTGGCTATATTTAGATTATCTTTGTTTTCAAAAATCCATCCTGAGACCAGCAGATGGTATAATGGTTATGTTGCTGGACTCCCAGAGTCACCTGTGGTTCAAGTCCCAGACCTGGCGGTTTAAAACTCAAGCTGGGTGTGTGTGCGTGCATGCTCTAAACCCCGAGCAGAGAATGGAAGAGAAGAGACTGTGGTGTGGCCATACCCCTTGGGGGATTTCTCGCTGTCTCTCTGTCTCTCTAGCAAGTGCATATGCCCTATAACAAAAATCTCTTAAAAACAAAATCCATCCTCATTAATTTATGAGACTTGTGTTATGTTGTCCGATTTTTAATTGCTTTGTTTTACTTTAGAACTGTATTTCATAATAAAGAACATCATTGACAATTTTATATTTCCAAAATAATCAGTAAAGTGAATTTAGAATGTTCATAACATAATGTAATGTTAGATGTTGAAGGTGGTAAATATGTTTATATACTTGATTTATTTTTATTTATTTATTTATTTATTCTTTTTTTGGAGAGGTTTTTGCTATAGGGCGCATGCTCACGCCAGAAAGACAGAGAAAGACAGAGACAGAAAGCGAGAAATCACCCCCCAGGGGGGATGGCCACGCTGCAATCCCTTCTCCTCCATTCTCCTTTCGGGATCTTGGGCATGCATGCACATGTGCCCAGTGTGAGTTTTAAGCCATCAGGTCTGGGACTCGAACCACAGTTGACTACATGGGAGTCCAGCGACATAGCCATTACGCTAACTGGTGGTCCCTACTTGATTTATTACACATTGTATACATACTTTTTAAAAATTATACCATACCTTAGAAAGATATATGAGTATATGTAAATAATAAATACAATAAACATTTTAAAATGTATATTTTCCTTCAGATTACAGGATCTTCAAAGTTAATTACTGTAATCTCCTTTACTGAGAGTTAAAAATACAAACTAAGAATTACTAAGGTGTGACCACATCAAAATTCATTCTACAGAGAAAAAAATATAGGAAGTCACTAAACTTGAGAACTGCAATAGAAAATGTATTAGTTGAGATAAGCACATTAAACAGGTTATAGATAAACTAAAAGTGCATATATATTTATTCTTTAAAACATTTTTTCTTTCTTGTATTAAAGACTTTTTCTTAAAATCGCCTTTTACTGTTTACATATTAAACTATAGTTGCAAGTTACATATACACAGATCTTTAACTATATGCATACTATTCCAAGGAAAAGCAAACTAATTCTTACCTTCTGAATATATGTGCCAAATAATAAGAATGCCATCAGTATCAACAGAGATAACATGATCCCCAAAGGGTTGCAAAAGATGAATTTCCGCCTTGTGACCTTTAAAGGTGTGCACTACCTACAATGTCGAAGTTTAAAGAGCTGCATTACTACACACTGGTCACATATTACCCATATTACTCAAAAAGCATGCTAACCCTGAAGATGTTTATGTTAAGAAATGTAGTACGACTTTTGATTATTAGATGACCCCAAAACAAGGAACCAGATGAGTTTATCTGCTGTCAGCCAGTTCAAGAATAAGGACGTAAACAGCGCACCGAAAGCACAGATGTGAGAGCCCTGGAGCTCAGTCTCCCAACTGAGGTTAGGCAAGTGGCATACGGACACCTCGGCCTTTCAAGCAGCACAATTCCCTGCGTCCCAGAGAGGTGTTCTAGGAAGCTGATCTATCAGATTCCATCGCCCACTGGATTCCAGAGGAGATGGGGGGAAACGCAGGTTACTGATTCCCTATCTTTTTGCTTTGACAAAGACCCTCTACGCTTACATTAGCGGATCCCTCCACAACTACAGCCTGTTCTCTATAGTTCCGTTCTCGCTAGGCTCTAAAACTATTTCTTCTCCTTAATTCTTTGGCTCTAGATTATGACCTCACAGTTGATAAGTCCTTGATGCCGTCTTATTTCTACTTTATTTATACTTGTGCATATCTGGAAGTGTGGATATGTACACACATACCTACCACCTCCAGGGAGAGACTACCAACTACAATACAAAAAAAGAGACAGAATTTTCCTGACTCTCTAAAAATACAAACCACTCCCACTAAAGAATTCTGCAGGTTAAGGTGTCTCTGTCACGGAGAGCAAAGATGGAGGGAACAAATCTCACGTCAAGTCAGACTAGGCCATCTGTGCATCTACACTCCCATTTCCCCTTTCATCCTACACAGGAGGACGAGGTCATCTCTCAAGTTAGTTGTCCCACAATTAACTCACAAATCAACTGGTAGATTTAGAGCACAAAAAAAATCTTTCCTTAGCAGTGGAGAAAACATAGGATCTAGCTTCTCTACACAGGGAATAAGCATATGGTTCTTACGAAAGAAGTAATGGGCTGAGTTGTTCAACACAAAGAAACCAATCTATGGTCAGCCCGAAGCCTAGAGGTTAAGGAAGCCAGGTCAGCTTTGATTTCCAGCCCTAGCACTGGAGGGCTAGCAGATGGAGTGGTGAAGGTGCTAGACTGCCCTATGGCCAACTCTGGTTCAAGTCCCAGAGTTGAAAAGTCCCATGGCTTGAAAACCATGCTGGGTGCATGTACATGCATGCCCAGAACCACAAGAGAAGAATGGGGAAGAAAGGATTGCAGTATGGTCATCTGCCCCAGTGGACGATTTCTCACTTTTCCTCTCTGACTCTAACTGCTCTATCTGGCAAGTGTATATGTCTTATAGCAAAAACCTTTAAAAAATAAATAAAGAAATAAATAAAAGAAAAGAAAAGAAATGCTAATCCACATATAGCAGTGGTATAGATTTAAATCTCCCAGGAAAAAATTTTCAAAACAGACGTAACTAAATTTCACTCCACCAAATAGACAAAAGTATAAAGCTTCAGACATGAGACTTGACTGGGCATAAGAATTTTGAAGATGCTGCCTAAGTCTTCTCACATTCATCTCCAGTAAAGAAAACTGAAGTAAAGCACCAGTTTTATCTAAGCCTATTGAGAATTTGATAAAATCAATTTTCTCTTCTTCTAGAAAACTGAATGTATATTAAAGGAAAAAAAGGCACATTTTAAGAGTGTCCCTCATAGAAAGTGGCAGCATTAAAGTTTCCTCCATGATCATGACATCAAAAGCTGTCTGTAGAAGACAAATATGTTAAAATAGTACAGTGACACAAACCTCTTTATTACGGGCAAATGCAGAAAAAACATTCCCGTAAGCAGCAAAAACGAGTTTTCCATCAGCTGCCATACAGCAGATATCCTGTGGAACAGAATTGCCTAGGAGAAAGTATAAAAGAAGGATTTTTAAGACTTTGGAACAGGAAACTGCAGTATACATATAACATTGTATCATGATTACTTTGATTTGCTGACATCAAAGCCTAATTCTAAAAAAATGAAAAGCTTAGAGGTTATTTGGAAAAAAATTCTCACTTTATACATGAAACTGACAGATAGCCATCCAACTTTCACATGAACACCTCCAGGAACATAAAGGTCATTAGTTAACTCCAGGAAAATTTAAAAAGTAAATAAAAACCTAGATCTCTAATTCTAACCATTAGACCAAAGTAAAAAACTCCATATAGCATTCTACATATTGATCCTTAAAATAATTGAAGACAATGTGGTTTCTACTAGTCTTCCCCAAAGTACATGACTATTACCTCGAGCCATTTGTCACATGATGTGATTCCCTGACTCCTATCTCACTATCAAGGTCACACTGCTCTTTTCTTCTCAATTTCCTCTTTTGGAGGCAGAGAGGACAGTAGATACGACTACTGTCTTAAGTGTTTTCACACTGCATATTCCATTTGGGGAATTTTGTTTCCATAATACAAATTTTAAAGGTTTATCCTTCACTTTTGTATTCAGTGTAGGTTATAGTGCCTTTCTTCTGTCTTCTAATCTTTTAAAAGATTTAAGTTTATCAGACATATACACTAGATTTCTTATGTTTTGTAATTTTTAAATGTATGTTAAAATTTTAAAAAGTGAAGATACTAGACATGTATAAATTCAGAATGAAGTCCACACTTACTTACTGCAACGAGACTAAGTTTCTGAACCTGTTCAAAAAAAGAAAAAAATATATTAAATACATTTTCATTACAAAAACAATTAAAATAGCCCAATACCTGAAGATTAAGATATGACCTCATGCATAACTTTGTTATGCTGTCCCTTCTGAAAAAGACACTTACTGACCCTAATTTTCATTATTACGAAAGTTTATATTTTCAATTATATCACCAAAGTTCATATCAATTGTATCAATTGTGATGTAAGGGGTAGGCAAATGTTTTCTGTAATGGGCCAAACAGTAAATATTTTAGGCTCTGTGAGCCATGTGATCTCTGTTGCTATTACACAACTCTGACACTGCAGCATGAAAATATCCACACAAAATATACTTAAAAAGTGCATGGCTGGGGAACCAGCAGTTAGCGTAATGGCTATGTCGCTGGACTCCCACGTAGTCGACCGCGGTTCGTGTCCCGGACCTGGTGGCTTAAAACTCATGCCGGGCGCGTGTGCGTGCGTGCCCAAGATCCTGAGAGGAGAATGGAGGAGAAGGGATTGCGGTGTGACCATCCCCTCTGGGGGGTGATTTCTTGCTTTCTGTCTCTCTGTCTCTCTCTGTCTGTCTGGCGAGCGCACGTGCCCTATAGCGAAAAAAGCCTCTCCAAAAAAAAAAAAAGTGCATGGCTGCATTCCAATAAACTTTGATCTATAAATACTGAAATCTGACTTTTACATATTTATGTTATGAAATATCCTTTTGATTTTTCTCCCCAACCTTTTAAAAATGTCAAAACCATTCATAACACGGGGACCAGCAGTTAGCGTAATGGCTATGTCGCTGGACTCCCACATAGTCGACCGTGGTTTGCATCCCGGACCTGGTGGTTTAAAACTCACGCCAGGCGCATGTGCGTGCATGCCCAAGATCCCAAGAGGAAAATGGAGGAGAAGGGATTACAGCGTGGCCATCCCCCCCAGGGGGTGATTTCTCACTTTCTGTCTCTCTGGCGAGCGCACACGCCACATAGCAAAAACCTAAAAAAAAAAAAAAAAAATCGTAACTCTTAGGTTATACAAAAACACAGTAAGCAGGACTGTCTTGCAGGCTATAATTGCTGATCCCCATTTATGATCAGCTGTCAATTCAGTCATGTAATCTTGGGAAAATTACTTAATCTCGCTGTGCCTCCAATTCCTCATCTGTAAAATGGGGATTAAAATAGCACCTACTTTATGGAATTGTTACGAAATACAATGAGATGAGTAAATTTGTGTAAAGTAGTTAGAATAAAGCCAGTTATATAGTAAATGCTCAGTAAATGTTAGCTGCTTATCACCACCACCATCACCCATTCACAACTTGTCCGGGTTCCCTTGTAGAAAAAGCTGACCTGGATGAAATCTTATCAGTAATATAGCTCTGGCCACAGAATAGAGTACTTATGGACTAAACTAAGTGACTTGGGCTTATTAGTAGCATTTTCTTTTTTTACTCCCCTGTTACTTTCTGTTTCACATACCCAATACATTGGTTGGTATAACCAATGTATAGAGTATTCAAATAAGCTTTTAAATACCCTGATATTATGATTAAAAAATGTATCCCTAGTGTTAGAAAGGACTAAAAAGCCATGTTTTTTCAATGCACGAATAATCTGCTGAATTTTTATAAAATGTACAACATGTTGCTCTCTTAAACATAAGGTTTATTTTGGAAGTACAGCATAGTGAAAATTGCATGTTTGTGTGGAACGCTGTCAGGGAAGGTACTGTACCAAAGACAAGATTTCAACAGCTCTTGAAGTGAGAGATAAAAAGTTACCTTTCAGGGAGGACATTTTAATCAACAAAGTCCACAAGCAAGGAAAACTGGGAAAAGGTAACAATAAATATCTGCACATGACTAATAAAGTCATTCAACACTCTGTCTCTATTGTCAATCCAAGCTTTGAAAAATCCAAGCTGCTCTTTAGCTTGGTCTCACCCTTATGACCCTCTAATACTAACTCAACTGGCTCCCAACTCCAGTTCTTGCTAAGGTCCCATCTGATGTTTACAATCCTTCAAGCAGAACTCTTACAGCATGTTTTCCAGAAAAAGTGCTTAATTAACACCGGCTATTACCACCCTCATCATAGAGGTTACTGCTCCCACAGAACTGACATTCTTTTGGAGAAGACCACGGAAAAAAAGGAAACAAACAAACAAACACAAAAAAACACCAAAACAAGTAAACGAGGCAATGGGTCTCAGAAAGTAACTTAAATTTGCAGTGATTTACTTTCCAAGTCTACAAAAGGGTGAAATAACAAAAAGCTACTTTGTAAAGAAAGTACTGCAAAGCTTAAAGTGACACCGTGCCAGACACCGGAATGCATGAAAATAGATGCTCCGGGCAAGCTTAGGGAAGCTGGGTTGCTCTCAGAGGGGAAACCATCATCCCACCCGCTCCGTTCCTCCCAGTGTAGTAGAGTCTGAATTTCCAGCCCAACTCGTGTCATCGATCACACAATTAAATAGTGTGCCCGTCTTTCTCTTGCACAGAAACTGGGAATGTGAGGAACCGGGGTGGGAGGCGCAGGAGCCCTGTAAGCACGTTCACACGTCCAAGGTAAGGTCAGGACCCTTCTGCCGTGGACCGAGATGTTCTCCGGGGCTTTCCCCAGCTAGACCGCCTGCAGACCTCGCGGCCCCGACTGCTGGGGCCGAGCAGCACGTGGATGCGACGGGGACCTCAAGGCCGGGGCTGGGGTGAAGGAGGAGGAGGGCAAGAAGAGAAGCCCCAGTCGGGAGAAGAGATCTGGGTCGCCCTGGGGCAGAGTGGGGCGCCGGGGAGGACGGTTCCCGGAACGCGGTCGAGAGCGGTCACTCACGTCGTAAGTGTGGAAGCTCTTGCCCACGCAGGTCGTCACGAAGAAGCGCCGCTTCAGCGCGCTGAAC
>NW_006198133.1:665120-666644 GCF_000334495.1 Tupaia belangeri chinensis
GAATGTCGCTGCTGAAGAGCCCTAAGGCGCGGAATCCCGCGAACAGCGCGCTGGCCGTGCGGCCCTCGGCGCAGCCTTCCATCGCGGGGGAAGCGTCCGGGGGAAGCGCCCGAGGGCAGCGCCCGCTAGCCCTGCAGCGCGTCTCGTGGAACAATCCCGGGACCTGGCGTGTCACGAGCGCTTCCGGTCCCTGCTGCCAATCGCGTCTGCTAAGACGGCCCCCCGGCGCAACAGAAAAAGAGATCCCGCAAGAACTCGCCTGGGAGGCGAAACTTGGGTTCCGCTTCCACAGCCTCCGGCACCTTCTTGGTGGTGCTCTCCAGATCTGGTGGTACTCTCGGGATCTGGTGATGCTCTCCGGATCTGGTGGTGCTCTCGGGATCTGGTGATGCTCTTGGGATCTGGTGGTGCTCTCCAGCTCCCTTGCTGCTGGGGGAAGCTGGATTCACTTTTAGGCTGACCCAGGGGGCAGGAACGACAAGCGCGTCTCCTTGGTGAAAATGAAGGGAGCCTAGCATCAACATAGGTGCAAATGAAATCTGTTGTTATTTTTAAAAGTATAAAAACATGAGGTTATCAAGAACACTGACTAGATATTTGACTATTAAGAACTTATGGTTATTTTTAAAATATGAGATAACATTGCAATATATTTTTAAAAGATTTGTTTTTTGAAGATATATATTGACATATAAATGAAATAATACGAAGTCTGAGGCTTTACTTAATTGGGAATGGATGATAGGCTTTAGATACAACAGACTGTAAGGGTCCAGAGATTGGTCTAACTCATGGAGACACAGAAAAGACAACAACAATGCAACTGCAAAAGAGGCTTTTGTTTATTTTCCAGCTAGCGGGGTCTGAGTTTCTGCCCATTGCAGCGAGCCTTAACAAGGACCTCAAGCCTAAGATAAAGGGATCTTTTATAGCTCCGAATCGCAATGCAGGAGGTATAGTCAGTAAGTTTCCACTTGAGGGAAGGGTGTGTGTGAAAGCTAGCTGTCACTATATGTTTAGGTTTAGATTAGGACTTTCAGTTGAGGTCAGGTTGACCTGGCCCTGGCACTGTCAGGGCCCATCTTACTTTGTTTATTTATGTGGTCTCAGACTCCCCGGGTTCTGTCCTTGAGGGTCTAACATGGCGGTGGTTGTGTCAATTCGGCCTAACATTCCCCCTTGAGTTGTATGTAATGAATAATCATTCTCATTACCATTATCAAGCACGTTACAGAAGCAGAGAAGCATTAGGTTAGGAATTTAAAGAATATTGCTACCATTATAACAATACTTTGGAACATTTCGTTTAGAACAATCCCAAGACATTTTGCTCATAACAGTTCAGCCACCCAAGGCCATGTTCGGATGAAGACCCTGGTCTTATTCTGGTGGTCACGTCCTACACATTCCTCATGTCCCCTCTGTGGCTCTCCACATAGCCCCCTTTTTTGGTTTATTAAATGATCCACCATTTCTGACGGGCAGTAGGCTGTGCCTGTCTTAGGTTGTCCTTGGTGACATTTT
>NW_006198133.1:666759-667689 GCF_000334495.1 Tupaia belangeri chinensis
GGTTTGCGAGCAACCTCCAAGAAAGGAGCTCCCGAGTATTCACACAAGGCAGGAGGCACTACACAGCAATACAAGACCCTGACCTGCTGTCATAAAGGCAGGCATGAACCATTGTTGCCAAGAGGTCAATGTGGTAGGAGACCATACAGTTGTAGCAACTTATTTGTCTCTTATGTTGTATTAAAAGGAGAGGAACGTGTCTTTTCTATCTCCAAGATTGCTCGATGGAGTGTAAGAATAGAATGTTCATTATTATTTCATTGGCCCCGCACCAGACACTTTGTAAATGTTTATTTTTTTCCTGAGATTTGATTCCCAAGGGAGCCTTGCCTGAGAGTTTTAGGATTTCCCTGTGTATGAGCAACATATTTTGAGACAACACCATTTACAAGGCTACCTAGACTAGGCACAAAGCATTTTTTCTCTTAACCAGCTTAGCAAGCTTTGTTTTTCCCAAGTAGGTAATCTGGTGTACCTGATCCATAATGACTTATTCAAGGGCTTCAGGGGTTTTTGGCCTGCCGAGCTGGTAACAGCAGTCCTCTTTTAGGTCCTCTAGTTTACATAATTTTTTTCTAATATCTGGTGCTGCCTGGTGAGTGGAAACCCTTCATCAATCAGGTTTGGTAAGGTGGTCAGATGACCTTCCTCTCCAGGTACATTTTTTCATGTTTTGGTGAGGATTCACTCCCGTTCTTCAGTAGTTAATAAAGTTTTGAGAAGCTGTTGGCAATTATCCCAAGTGGGGCTGTGGGTATATAGAATAGACTCAAAGAGCTCAGTGAGTCCCCGTGGAACTTCTGAGAAAGGAGGATTTTGAGTTTTCCAATGATATAGATCACTGCTAGAATAGGGTCAGTACTGATATGTGCTCTCCTTGAGGACCTGTGCCCCTGAGGGCTCGGGCGGGAAGGATGGGAGCGTGCTCAG
>NW_006198133.1:668547-670732 GCF_000334495.1 Tupaia belangeri chinensis
CGGTTTCTCCACGGAGAATTCTCTACCAGAATCAGACAGGTTTGGGAACAGGCTCCAAGGGCCCCTGCAAGTCCCAAATGGAGGTGGCCAACTCTCCTTTCCAGAGCAAGACAGGTCTGAGACAGGCTCTTTAGCCCCTTGCAAGTCCCAGATGGAGGTGATCAATCCTCCTTCCACGGCAAAATGCAGAGCCTCCCTTTGTCATGTCTAATCTGGTGGCCACCAGGTTGACCTATCCCAGATGAGCCCCCAATGTAAGGGTCCAGAGATCGGTCTAACTGATGGAGACACAGAAAAGACAACAACAATGCAACTGCAAAAGAGGCTTTTATTCTTTTTCCAGCTAGCTGGGGTCCGAGTTTCTGCCCATCGCAGCGGGCCTTAACAAGGACCTTCGAGCCTAAGATAAAGGGATCTTTTATAGCTCCGAACTGCAATGCAGGAAGTACAGTCAGTAATTTTCCACTTGAGGGAGGGTGTGTGTGAAAGCTAGCTGTCACTATATGTTTAGGTTTAGATTAGGACTTTTAGTTGAGGTCAGGTTGACCTGGCCCTGACATCGTCAGGGCCCATCTTACTTTGTTTACTTATGTGGTCTCAGACTCCCCGGGTTCTGTCCTTGAGGGTCTAACATGGCGGTGGTTGTGTCAATTCGGCCTAACAAGACTTATTATCATTGAAGTTGGTGAATGAATTTATGAGAGTTCATAGTCATAGAATTTAAATTTTCTTAAAAAATTTTTTTCTGTGTTTGTTTATACTAAGAAGAATGTTAATATTAGAATGTTAATGGCTTCTTAATTTACCTTGGAGTTAAGGAAATAAATACAAATTATTTTAACTACTAGGCATGCATTTTTTAAAGTTTGTTTATAATTGCTAGAGGGTGTGTATGCTCACCAGAGAGAGGGAGAGTACTCAATGAGGTGTGCTTATCCTGCAATTCTTTCTCTGGCATTTTTCCATCCTGTGGGTATTTGAGGCATGTTTTTGAGCCCACTGGGGCAGGATTCCAAGTGTAAGGGGTCATGTGGAGTCTGGCTGCCTTAACCTCTGCATTATATGCTGGCCCTAAAAAGTTTTCTAGATTGTGTATAATGCAAGTATTATTTTTTTAGAGAGAGAGGTTTTGCTATAGGGCATGTGTGCTCTCTGGAGAGACAGAGAGAGACAGGGAGACACAAAGCAAGAAATTACCCCACCTCCCAGGGGCGGAAAACAATGCCTCAATCCCTTCTCCTCCATTCTTATCTTGGGATTTGGGGCATGCACACACACACGCATCTGGCGTGAGTTTCAAACCACCAGGTCCAAGACTCAAACCGCGGTCGACTTCATGGGAGTCCAATGATGTAACCATTAAGCAAATCTGCTGATCCCTGCAGATGTTATTTTTATACACAGAAACAAGTACTACATATTGGTATGGGGGTTGGGGGGTTAAAATGTTCTAACCAAGATTTACTGTTTACAAAGTCATTGGCACTCTTTATTATAATCCTCAAAATTTATGAGGTGTTTAGAAGAAAAATTACATTGCTGTTTTATAAATGAGGAAACTGATTCATTAGGGTTAATGATTTGTTCAAAATTCCTAAATTATTTAGAGCCAAAATCAAGACCAGCACAAAACTTAGAAAAATGGGGAGAAGAAGCAGAGGTCACTGAAGAGCAACTGGAGGAGGGGAGAAATACACATTCAGCAATAGTTATGTTCAAGACTACTTGATGACTGTGAATTTATATTCCATGAGGAATCTGAGATTTCCAAAGGTTACCTAATATGACCACTGTTATTTAAATAATCATAGTGTAGCAAATTTGAATTTAGGACTTTGTGACAATTAAATTTAAGGTCTTTGACCTATAAATAAACAATGAAACAAAAGTTTAAAAACTAGACATGGAAAATCTAGTAATATGATAGCAATCGATATGCAAAGATGTTTATTAATTATTGTGCTATGATCTTTTGAAGAGAGGGTATGATGGGCTGATTGGGAATTTTCCATTTTTAGCCACTAGCTAGAGTTTATTTCTTCCTACCTCCCTGAATTGCTTCCTCATTTCCATAGTAGACTACTATGGACAACAACTGGGTAATTAGGCAGTGGAAGAGTAGATATTACCCATCAGTTCTCCTTATGCTCAGTCCAAGACTCTTTCCATTTGGTTTATTCTGCTG
>NW_006198133.1:671041-674583 GCF_000334495.1 Tupaia belangeri chinensis
AACCATTTTTTCCTGTGGTAGTAGAAAATGTCTGAGAACACCTGTCACTGGTTCAATAGTACCACTAGAATGTATATTGCACAAATATATTGCTAACCAGAGTAAAGGAAAAGAAAATTTCCTAAGTAAGTAAGATCTATATTTTCCACAGATAAGCATGCAGATTTTACTAAAGAATGATGGCAATTTCAATCTGGAATTTGGAATATAGGAAGTGCTTGTTTCAACCAGCTTTTTTGAGAAATATCACTTAAATTTTATTTCAGCGCACAGAAACCTCTTTACCAGCAAACTTCAACTCTGTTTAATGGAAATTCTGTTTTCAAAATTTATTGAACACTGCTCTCTGCTTTAAGGAAGAATTTAAATTATTCTGCTTCACAGTTTTGCCTGTGGTGACTTATATTGGTGATTTCTCTAATTGTTTACTTTTGTAACAATCGTAGAACCAGCACTGACAATGAGCAGTGTGACTGCCTTTATGAAAGTCTGACGTGAAATAGGTGGGAGTTGTTGCAATGGTTTGAATGTGTCTCCCAAATTTATGTGTTAGGATTTGGTTGTGATGATATTAAAAGGATGAAAATTTAGTCCAACAGTGGTTTTGAGAGATGGGACCTTTTGCAGGAGACTGGGATTATGGTCATGAAGGTGGAGCCACGATGACTGACTCCTTGTGGGCTTACAAGGAGAAGGAATGAGACGGGAGCAGTGATTGTAGACACAGATTCACGCATTCTTGCCCTCCCCCACACTGTACTACAGTCAGACAGCTCTCACCAGATGCTGTCCCTGGACCTTGGATTGCCAAGGGCGTGTGCATCACCAGAGAGAGACAGACAGAGGAAAATAAGAAAGCAACCCCCTCCCCGTGGAGTGATGGACATGCCCCAATCTCTTTTCCTCTTGGATTTTGGGCACACACATCTGGCATGTTTTTCAAGTCTCCGGATATGGAACTCAAACTGCATAGTCAGTCATGTGAGATCCAAATGCCCTAACCACCATGCCACTCTGGCCCCAAATTTTGTATTTATCAAAGCCACAGTTGAAAATGAATGTTGATCTTCACAAACGTGTTTGTGTTAAGTGACAGCACAAACACAAATAAATAAAATGCCATCGGTATTCTTGAAGAAACTGATGGGTATGATGATGAAAATCTCTAGCATTTGATTTTGAATTTTAATGAAGATAAACAAAAAGTTGGAGAATTTGCATAAAACAGTTGATTTATGATAACTATTGCATACTATACATAGAACACTTGTTTGTTAGATGTACTTGAGCAAGTACAAAAATTGGTTAAGCAGAAGGTGATAAAGAAAACTTTGAAACATTTTTAAAACTTTGGAAAATTGAAACTAAAAAACCTATCTAGGTTCCATAATCAGGACGAGTTTTGGAGGGAAGATTTTTTTTTTTAAATGTCCTTTTCCAATATCTTCTATGATGAGCATTGAGGCCCATGCTTATCACCATAATTTTGTTTTTTGCATCTATTAGGTCATCGGAAAAGTCATGGATGTATTTTTCTGTTTTTCTGTGCAAAAATGTGTCATGACTTTACCGACAACCCAATAACTAGGTATTTGGCTAGTTTTGTTGAATGCTAAGGAGACTTGATCACTCCAACATCTGTGAAGTTAACTTCCTAACAGGCCATCCTACTGCATGGTTAGGTCATGAATGATTCAGTACAATGCTCTATAAACACTGGTGGAAGGAATAGAATGAGGAAGAAAATGCTGTGGGCAACTTTTGTCTGGAACTATTCTTACTTATAAAAGGGAAAGAATAAAACATAATACCATTTTATTTATCACATGGAACACTCACATTGATACTCTGACTTATACCAAGGCATTGTAAGAAAAAGATAAAGATATACACTTGTAACATGACAGCGAAAATTAAAGTGAGGTTAGGGTAGAAAAAGGCAAAAAATACAATGTCCAAGGGATAAAATGGAAGGAAGATTTCTTCACTGAGAACAAAATTAGGAAACATCAATTTAACACTGAGTTTTCAGAGCAGACTTTTATTGTATGATAATTATTTTTTCTCAGTTGGCTATCTTTACAAGAAATATACTTGAATATAGAGTTAAACTTACGTGTGATCTTATCTGGAAATGTATTTTCTGATCATGAACACAGTATCTCAGGAAATACAGAAAAGAAAATCATCCAAAACAATGTCCCAACAACTTAGCTCTGGGTTATGGAATGCGTGGCTCCTTCAGAACACTCGTCCAGGAGAAGCATTAATAAATTTTCCTGTATTATTTAGAATATGCAGTATTTTAAAATTCTGTGTGAACGTCACTGTAATCTGTTACTTCCTATTCCTTCCCTTCCATTTTCAGAAATGCCTTCTTTTCTATTTTCAGAAATGTGTTTCTGTGTAAAAGCTAAGAATTCTTGCTCAACAAAATATATACATTAAAGGGACAAAATTACCATAATGTTCCTGCTTTACAGTTTAATAGTCTTGCTATTTCCTCAAACTTGTTTCTGAGTTATGAAAATGGGTGAGGGACCAGCAGCTGACATAGTGACTACGTCACTGGACTCCCATGTAGCCAACCGTGATTCAAGTCCTGGACCCAGTGGTTTAGACTTATGCTGGGTATGCGTATGTGTGTGCCCAAGATCCCAAGAGGAGAATGGAGAAGAAGGGATTGTGGCATAGCCACTTCTCACCAGAGGGTGATTTCTTGCTTTCTCTCTCTCTCTCTTTCTGGCAAGGGCATGCACCCTATAGCAAAAATCTCTCAAAAAAAAAAAAAAAAAGGTGATATGGTATCATCATTTAAGTATCTTTCTACTTTGGTACAGAATCCATAATTGGTAGTTCCAGGTCTTTGAGGCAAACTAATATGTGGCCATAGGAAACAATTAGAAGCAAACTTGTAAGAGTCCCAGAAGCTGAATCTGACAAGTTCAGTAGGAGAGTAAGTATATGGTCATTTCAATCAATGTAGAGAAAGCATTAGACAAAATACAACATCCCTTCATGATTAATACTCTCAGCAAAATTGGCATATAAGGGTCATTTCTCAAAACAATAAAAGCCATTTATCAAAAACCTATAGCTAATTGAGGCTCACAAGTGGCATGGTGGTTGGTGGCGCTGGACTCCCAAAAGGTTGACCGTGGTTCCAGTCCTGGACCTGGCGGCCTGTTTTCTCTCTCTCTCTCTCTCTCCCGCTCTCACTCACTCTCTCTCGCTCTGTCCCACTCTGGTAAAATTAAAATAAATAAATAAATAAAATTAAATAAAATAACTCTTAAAAATAAAAACAAACAAACACCATATAGCTAACATTAGATTGAATGGGAGAACGTTCAAAGCTTTTTAAACTTTTTTTTTCCTTTAAATTTATTTTTTACATTAATTCACTATACATTATTACAGAATACAAATGAATTTTCCATCCAAAATACACTGTATATTGGCTCAATCAAGCACATCGACATACATGTTATCAGCAAATAATTTTCCATTTCTTATGTCTTGTATAATTTGTTTTTTTTTTT
>NW_006198133.1:675445-689197 GCF_000334495.1 Tupaia belangeri chinensis
ATTAAGTTCTTGGAGATCTGATCTGGTGCTGGTAAATTCTTTCAGGTTTTGTTTATCTGGGAATGTTCGTGTCTTTTCTTCCCAAATGAACGATAATCTTGCTGGGTACAGTATTCTTGGTTGAAGTTGCTTTTCCCTTAACACTTTGAATATATTTTCCCATTCTTTCCTCACTCACATTGTTTCCGATGAGAGATCTGCCGTTGGTCTGATGGATTACCTTTTGTAGGTAACTTGCTGTTTTTCTCTTGCCAATCTTAGTATCTTGTCTTTGTCTGTGGTTTTAAACTTTTCTTAAAAATTATTTTATTTAACTTTTAAAATTATTTATTTATTTACAGTCATTCAGTGTACATCAATACAGTATACAAAATGAGATTTTTCCATCCAGTATACATTGTATATTAGCTCAGTCAAGGATTTTACCATACATGTTATCATCAACAAATAATTTTCTATTTCTGTTTCTTATATATTTTGCTTTTTTCCCTCCGTGATTCCCTATCTCTCACTCTGCCAACTCTCCTCCTTCTCCCACACTGTCTGCTACATACAGTTGTTTTCCATGCAATTTTTTCACATTTTATTGATTCACTAAAGATCTTAATTAATTTAAAAACTTTCAATATCAAGCACAGCTGATATATACATAGTTAAGAATGCATGTGTGACTTTAGGCATAAACCTCAGTGAGTAAAGTGAACATACTATAAAGTAGCACCTTGCTGGAGCTATATAGCTTACTGCAGAAGTTAAATAGGTATTAATAGGTATTTTTAATGCATTATTTAATTTCAAAAAGAAGTTTTAGTTTTAATAGTTCAAAATTAAAAAATGTTAAGAGAAATTTGCTTAAAACTTAAAGCCAGGAAAAAAGGTTAGGATTCAGTTCAAATAGTAGGTGGATGAACCTATCAACAGTTCAAGAGAAGACAAAAATCCTCAAATATGGAAGTCAAAGCATGGAAGAAAATGAGTAATGTTTTAGTCTAAAGTAAAAAAAAAGTTATATTTCACTATTTCAGACTCTCATAATTAATCCCTTTTCTACTAAATTTGCAGTGTTAGTATGGTCTGATCTTTCCATTTAACTCTGGAAGTTAACATTCAACTTGGACTTGTCTCTACCATTAGGCTGGCCATTATATTGGTTGTTTCTTATACTCTTATTTCATACTCTTATTTCTGTGTGACCGACTTTAGTTTTCCTAGTATAGCATTTTCTTCACTTTTTGGAGAGCTGGTATGGTGTTGGTAAATTCATTTAGGTTTTGTTTATCTGAGAATGTTTTTGTCTTTTTTTCCCCCATATGAAAGATAATCTTGCTGGGTATAATAGTTTTGGTTGAAATTGTTTTTTTTTTCCATTTTTTAAAATTTACATTAATTCACTGTACATCATTATAGCATATAAAATGAGATTTATCCATTCAGAATACAATGTATATAGGCTCAATCAAGCACATCAACATATATGTTATTGTCAACAAATAATTTTCCATTTCTTGTTTCCTGTATATTTTGCCTTTTTTTCCCATCCTTGGTTCCCTATCTCACCCTCTGCCATCTCCCACCCTCCTCCCACACTGTGTCTGGTATCTGTTGTTGCTTTCTATGCCTCCCCCATTTTATTGTTTCATTAAATATCTTAATAAATCTAAATATTTTCAATAGCAAGCACAGCCGATATATACATATCCATGAACACAAGTCTGACTTTAGGCATAAACCTCAGTGAATACAATGAACATACTATAAAGTAGCACCTAGCTAGGGCTATATAGATTACTGCAGTCATAAAATAGGTATTTTTAATGCTTTTTTTTTCTTCTGAAAATTTTTTTAAATTAATTTACATTCATTCCCTGAGCATCATCACAACATACTAAATGTGGTTTCCCATCTAGAATAAACTGCATAGTGGCTTAATCATGCATGTTATCATCCATAATATTCCATTTCTACTTTCATGTATATATGTTTTTTACCCCATGTCTGACCCTCTGCTCTATTCCACTCTCTTATTAAAAAATTTTGGTCAATCTGGCTATAATGTGTCTTGGAGAAGATCTTCTTGGGTTGATTCTATTTGGGGTCCTCTGTACTTCTTGAGACTAAATCTTTGAGTGCCTCTCCAGTTTTGGAAAGTTTTCTTGCAGGATTTCATGGAATAGATTATCAATGCCCTTATGAGTTTCTTCACCTTCTGGAATGCCTATTATCCAGATGTTCGGAAGTTTAATTGTATCTAGTATTTCTTGTATATTATTCTCAAATTTCTGGGCCATTTTCTCAGTCTTCATGGTGAATTTTTCTCTTCTACATCTGAGATTCTATTTTCTGTATGATCTAGTCTGCTTTTAATACTTTCAAGGGAAATTTTGACTTCTTGTATTATAGCCTTCATCTCTAACAGTTCCATCTGATTCTTTTGTAAAGTGTGAAATTCCTCTTTCAGATCTTGCATGAATTTCCTCACCTCTTGGAACTCTTCAACTCCTTTCTCCTTCCTCTTCAGCAGTTCCTTGTCTCTCTTCTCTTCCATCTCTGTAAGCTTTGCCATTATGAATGTTCTGAATCCTTTATCAGACATTTCCATTGAACTGTGTGTGGATGAAGAAAAGTTATCTTTTTCCCTCGGAGGAGAGGTATTTTCCTGCTTCCCCATATTTCTTGTGGTCCTGCAGTGATTTCTAGTCATCTGGTGGATGGTCGGTTTCTTCCCAAACTTGGAAGTTCAATCACGTGAGTTTTGTATGCTGGGGGCCGAATTATCAGTGGGACCTCTTCATTTCTCTGTTTCCCCCAAAATGGCTAGATCGCATGAGCCATGGAGCTGTGAAGTTGTTTTTTCACTTAACATTTTTCATATATTTTCCCATTCTTTCCTGCTTGCATTGCTTCCCATGAAAGGTCTGACATTAACCTTATGGGATATCCTTTGAAAGTAACTTGACTTTTCTCTCTTGCCAATTTTAGTATCTTGTCTGTATATATGGTTTTGGTCCATTTGGCTATGATGTGCTTTGGGGAAGATCTTCTTGGGTCGATTCTATGTGGGGTCTTTTGTATTTCTTGGGTCTGGATATTTGAGTGCCTCTCTAAGTTTGGAAAGTTTTCTTCCAGGATATTATGGAATAGATTATCAATACCCTTATTAGTTTCTTCACCTTCTGGGATACGATGATCCGATCGTTTGGGCATTTAATATTACTCATATGTTATTCTCATTTTGGGGGGTTACTTTCTCAGTCTGTTTGGTGCATTTTTTTTAGGTCATAGGTTCTATCTTCTACATCTAAGATTTGATCTTCTGCATGATCTAATCTGCATTTGATATTTTTAATGGAAGTTTTAATTTTCTGTATTATAGCCTTCATCTCTAACAATTCTATTTGATTCTTTTTTATGATGTGCATCTCCTCTTTCAGATCATGCAAGAATTTCCTCACCTCCTGGAATTCAGTGTCTCTTTTCTCCTGGATCTTCTGGAGTTCATTGTCTCTATTATCATGCCTCTCTGTTAGTTTTGTCACTGTGAATATTTTAAATTTTTTAATCTGACATTTCCATGAATTTTCTAATATTCTTTTTTTAATTTTTTATTTTTAGAGGTTTTTGCTATAGGGCGTGTGCGCTCTCCAGACAGACAGAGAGAGACAGAGACAGAAAGTGAGAAATCACCCCCCCAGGGGGGATGGTGATGCCGCAATCCCTTCTCCTCCATTCTCCTCTTGGGATCTTGGGCATGCACGCACATGCGCCTGGCGTTTTAAGCCACTGGGCCCAGGATGCGAACCACGGTCGACTATGTAGGAGTCCAGCGACATAGCCATTACGCTAACTGCTGGTTCCAGTTTCCTAATATTCTTTGTGGAGGATGAGGAGTTATTCTTTTCCATTAGAGGGGAGATATTTTCGTTTATCATATTTCTTGTGTCTCTGCAGTGGTTTCTGGTCATCTGGTTCCAGGTTAGACTGAGGAGCAGGAGGGTGAAGTCTGGATAGAGGGTCTTCAGTGGTTGAAAACCCTGAGTGGGGCTACTTGTAACTCAAATATAGGTGGCTGCTGATTGGCTTATCCTGGCTCTTGGCTAGACTGGGAAGCAGGAAGGTGAAGTCTGGGCAGAGGGTCTTCAGTGGTTGCTTTTTGAACTTTTTCAAAGTACTAAAAACTGGTACAAGACAAGGCTGCTCACTTTCACAACTCCTTTTCAATATAGGGCTGGAAGTCCTAGCCAATGCAATCAGAAAAGAGAATAAAATAAAGGGTATTACATAAGGAAAGAAAAGGTGAAATTATCTCTATTTGCAGATGACATGATTGTATACATAGAAGACCCAATGGTATCCATAAAAAAACTTCTGGAAGTAATAAGTGAATACAGTGAAGTGGCAGGATACAAAATCAACATACAAAAATGTATACCATTTCTATATATGAATAATAAGCAGACTTAGGTAGAACTGAAGAATGTAATTCCATTTACCATAGTCACAAAAAGTATGATACCTAGGAATAAATCTAACCAAAGAAGTGAAAAACCTCTACAAAAACTATGAAAGCCTTAAAAAAGAAATAAAAAATGACACAAAAAAAGTTGAAAGACATCCCATGTTCCTGGATCAGAAGATATAATTATATCAAGAAGATATAATTAAAATGGCAATTATACCAAAATTAATCTACATATTTAATGCAATCCCAATCAAAATACCAGAGACATTCTTCACAGATTTAGAAAACACAACCAGAATTTATCTGGAATCATAAAAGACCCTATCTTGATGATTCAATTCTGCACAAGAAGAGTGGAGTAGGAAGCATCTCACTTCCTGACCCCAAAATATATTATAAAGTTGTAATAATCAAAACAGCATGGTATTGGCACAAAAACAGACTGGTGGACCAATAGGACAGAAGAGAGATCTTAGAAATAAATCCCAAAGTATACAGCCAACTTATTTTTGACAAAGAGTACAAGTTAATCTAGTGGGGAAAAGAAAACCTCTTTAGCAAATGATGGTGGAAAAACTGGTTATCCACTTGCAGAAAGATGAACCTGGACCTCTCTCTCTCACCATTAACAAAAATCAATTCAAAGTGGATCATAGATCTAAACTTAAGATCACAGACCATAAAACTACTGGTGGAAAACACTAGGGAAACTCTGGGAGACATTAGGGCAGGCAAAGACTTCTTAAATAAGACCCCCAAAGCACAGGCAATAATCCTAAAAATAGACAAGTGGGATTACATCAGATTAAGAAGCTTCTACACAACAAAAGACAGAGTAGTTAGTGTGAATGGACAACCCTTGGAATGGGAGAATAATTTTATAATCTATGCCTCCGATAAGGGACTGATAACCAGAATACATGAGGAACTCAAGAGACTTGAAAAGAAATGATCAACCCAATTAAAAGACAGGAAAATTAGCTGAACAGACAACTGTAAGGAAGATATATGAACAGCCAAAAAGCATATGATAAAATTTCCAACATCTCTTTTCATAAGGGAGATGCAAATCAAAATGACAATGGGATAACACCTAACCCCAGTCAGAATGGCTAAGATTAATAAAATAAAGAATAGTAAGTGTTGGCAAGGCTGTGGAGAAAAGGGGCCTCTCCTACACTGTCAATGGAAATGTAAATTAGTACAGCCACTGTGGAGAACACTATGGAGATTCCTGAAAGACCTACAAAGAGAACTACCATATGATCCAGCAGTTCCACTCCTGGGTATCTACCCAAAGGACAGGAATGGACTTGGTCAGAAAAACACTTCCACATCCATGTTTATTGTGGCACTATTCACAAATTGCTAAGACATTAAACCAACCCAAATGTCCACAGATGAATGGATTGAAAATGTGTGGCACATATACTCTAGGGAATACTATTCAGCCATAAAAAACTCAGTCATATGTGTATTCCATTTCTGAGTTGAGAAAACAAACAAAAAAAAATTGGAAGCCAAGAGGATTGTGAGACAGGGAGTGAGTGCAAGCAGAAAATGTGCCACTCTGGGGACCCCTTTGTTATCAATGTTCCTGAAAAAAGAAAAGCAGCCTTGGATTCACTGGCTTCAAGCCCATTTCATGTTTACTGCAACACCCCACCAGTCTGAGGGGTTGGTCACGTGGCCAAAGACGTCTGACAAAAGTTGAAACGTAAGGAAAATCACAACATCTGGTGGCCAGTTGAAGCCTTGCTCACCACAAGGGCCCAGTACTGATTCAGAAGGAGTAACCTAAGGAGGGCTTTGGGAGCTGAATGCCATGTTAGAACCTTCTAGATTGGTACAATGTGCTCTATTTTTTGCTTAAGAGTAAGACTCCGGGCAACAGCTTTTGTTCCTTCCTATGTCACCATCAATGCCATTCTATCCTGGCATTTGAAAGAAAGTGGACAGATATGAAAGATTTACTACTGAGTGAAACAAGCCAGGCAATGAAAGACATTGTATGTCTCCACTTATATACCAACTATCTGCCCTCTGTGGCAGACACTGAAAGACTAGAAGACAGAGAATCGTGGAAAATGGTGAGGGATACTGACGACAGTGTGGGACGAGGGTAGAAGAAGGGGGATAATATGAGGAAAGAAATTAAGGAGAAAAATAGAGAGACAAGACATTTATGTGACACAGAAATGGATTATTATCTGTTGATGATAACATGTTTAGTATCCTGATCTGGACTGGCATGAAGAGTATTCATGTTGGGTAAATTCACTTAAAAAGCTAAGTGATGTATACTGATCAAATGTATAAAATAAATAAAATAAAATAAAAAATTTAGAAAAAGGGAAGTATATGAGGGGTGTTGTGCTTGTGTTTGTGGACACTCCCATTAACAGGAATGTCAATAGCTGTGTCATCTTGTGATTCTTACAAATCAAAATAGAATGTAAGGCATATGCCAGGAATATCCTTTATTTTTTATTTCTTACATTCTTTTTTTTAAGAGAGAGGTTTTTTGTTATAGGGTGTATATTCTTTCTGAGGAGACAGACAGAAAGCAAGAAATCACACCTTGGAGGATGGCCATGCCACTCTCTTCTCCTTCATTCTCCTTTCAGGATTTTGGGCATGTATGCACACACACACAGTGTGAATTTTAAGCTGCCAGGTCTGGGACTTGAACCGTGGTGACTACATGTGAGTCCAGTGATGTAACTATTATCCCATCTGCTAGTCCCAATTTCTTGTTTTCTTTTTTTTCTGCATTGCATCCAAACATTACTTTTTACTTTGATCATTCAACTCCCCAAAATTCTAATTGCTACATAAAGACTAGTCCTTGGACATCAATGCTGCACACCTAACAGAACAGAATTTTACAGAGCTCTTACAATCCAGTATCTCAGGACCTACATGCATCATAGAGGTGACCATATTCAGAAGCTACATTTTCTTTGATTACCTAAGTGAGTAGGGATAACCAAAACATTTGAAATAAACTAAAATTATTTATGGTCAACAAAACACTTGATAAATTCCAGGAGCACAAATATAGGAAGAAAAAAGTAAGTTATGAAATGCATCTACATGATCCAGGAATATCTGCCACAGTGAGTTTGTTTTTGAGGTGGATTCCTAGGTTTTTACTGCTTGTAATGAAAACCTTTATGAGAGGACTCTAACTTCAAGAAATGTCCTGTGTGGGGACCAGCAGTTAGCATAATGGCTATGTCGCTGGACTCCCATGTAGTCGACCGCGGTTTGCGTCCTGGACCCGGTGGATAAAACTCACGCCGGGCACATGTGCATTCATGCCCAAGATCCTGAGAGGAGAATGGAGGAGAAGGGATTGTGGTGTGGCCATTCCCCCTGGGGGCGTGATGTGATTTCTGGCTTTCTAGCTCTCTTTGTCTGTCTGTCTGATGAGCGCATGCGCCCTATAGCGAAACCTCTCAAAAAAAAAAAAAAGAAATGCCCTGTGGAGCTACGCTGCTTTATAAAGCGACCGTAATCAGATCTTCAGCATCTGTCACAGTGGGTGGGGTAGCTGTGCTGGCCTGTCATTCTTAGAATGCTGAGCTTCATCACTCTCTTTGCACTTTGGGTGTATTAATTTAGTTTTTGGCTTTCACTCAGGGTCATGCTTTCTTTTGTCAAAGACGATTTCTCCCCTACCTTAGCATTCTCGTCAGCTTTCTTGTCTTCAGCCACGGGAAGTCAAGTAATTTCCTTATCCCGGGCTACCTGAGCTGCTCTCATGTCCACCTGGGTAGTTAAAAGTTCCTCTTCTTGCAGTTTTCTGGCAATTTCAGCAATCACCATTCCTGAGCTCTGTGCGTCAGTCATGATGGAGTAGAGGCAGCTTCTTTTACTACTGTTGGCTTCATTCCTCCATCTTCGTAACAGCAACTATCCTTCATTAGCACTGGTTCCAGAGAACTCTGGAATGTATTTCTTTTGCTTTTTCTTTTCCCGTAACTCTTTTTCTTATAAAAGAGAAATTATGTCCTCATCCTTTCTCCTGAATGTGTTGTCTCTCTGCCTCAAGAGCCAGCTTCTCCTGAATTTCCTGAGCAATTTCACAGCTTTGTTGTTCAGTCATGTGGTACTTTTTTTTTTTTTTTGGAGAGGTTTTTGCTATAGGGCACGTGTGCTCGCCAGACAGACAGAGACATAGAGACAGAAAGCGAGAAATCACCCCCCAGAAGAGATGGTCACCCACAATCCCTTCTCCTCCATTCTCCTCTCGGGATCTTGGGCATGATGCACACGCGCCCGACATGAGTTTTAAGCCACTGGGTCCAGGACACGAACCGCGGTCGCCTATGTGGGAGTCCAGAGACATAGCCATTACGCTAACTGCTGGTTCCCTCGTGTGGTACTTTTGAAGCTAAGCCTGGGCTTTCAGATGTTTCTCTTAGAGCTGCTTAGCCACCTGGAGATCATGCTGGACCAGATAGTTCCACTGAATGTTCGATACTAAATGAACCTCAATTTCTTGTTCTTGCAGGTTGTGAGCCAGGGTATGGTCCTCCAGGATAGCAGAATCTCAGCACACTTCCTTGACTCCTGGCACCTTGGACTGGTCAATGCTGACTTAAGCCATGTTGGACCAGCACAAGGAATCTCCTATATTGAGTAAAGGTTCTGACTTTAGGACGTAGACTTCCCAGAGTGTAGAGGACTGGGTAGAGAAATGATATTCTTTGTAGGCAATCTGCCATCCTCAAAACAAAAGTAATAAATGGGACCAGCAATTAGCGTAATTGCTATGTCACAATTACAACTCCCATGTAGTCGACTGTGGTTTGAGTCCTGGACTCGGTGGCTTAAACTCATGCCAGGTGCATGGGCGTGTGTGCTCAAGATACCAAGAGGAGAATGGAGGAGAAGGGATTGCGGTATGGCCATACCCCCTTGGGGGTGATTTTTCACTTTCTATCTTTCTCTGTCGAGTGCACATGTCCTAGCAAAAACCTCTCCAAAAAAAAAAAGAACAAACGTAATAAATGGACAAGGGGTGGGTGGTGTAGTGGACTGCACCTGCATAGTGTACTGCACCAGCCTATCAGTGTGCACAAGAGGTGTTGATATTGTGGTGATTTTTAAATGATGGCAGCCAGGGAGACCTCTGTGGATTAGCTTTGCCTTGTCCTAAGTCATAGGAGAGATCCTCAGATACAGACCTGGCTGTGAAAAAATGGGCATCTGAATTGGATGAGAAACACTATGTAGTGCAATAGGAAGAAGACTGAATTAGTGTTACCTTTAATCTACCATCTGACTCCAGATATGTCACTTCATTTGTCTAGACCCAGGTCTCCCCTGTGTTTGGTATGCACTGCTTGGCTGGCTACAGGAAACAAGAGGCATCCTTGGTTTGCATCACTGTGTTGAAAATAACTTGAGTGGACTCACTCAGTAATGTAGTAGGGAGACCAGTATGTTTCATTGCTGCTGTGGGTTATTTCCGAGTTTACAGAGAGGAGTGCTCATGCCTCCCCGAGAGTAGAACCAGTTACTTGGAAGAGGAAACTTGTTACTTGGGAAACCTGGGTGGGTGCAGATGCTCCTGGGGGTGGGACTGGGTGGTGAAATGGTAGTGTGAGACTCCACAAGGCTGAGCCAGGTGATCTCCCTGAGTGTGCTGGGCATGTGTGTGCCCATCCTCCGGATTGGCTGAGGGTGGGGTAGATGGAAGCTTCAGAACACTGTCAGGGTTCTCTCTCTCTCTCTCTCTTCCTCATGAATGAAATAAATAAATGTTTTAGGGAAAAGATTATGTTTTAATGCTAGTAGGACCCCTAGATTGAGTTAGCGCTCTTCGAGGTCTGCTGTCAAAAGCAGGCAGTAAGGGCTCTAAGGAGGAGTTCGTCACAATGGGGAGAGGAGTCTGGGCAGATGCTGAGAGCTGAGCTGGAATAGTGGAGAAGACTGATTCTGGGATAGTAAAGGTTCGAGGCTCACTCCTCATAAGCCAGCTGCCCTACCAAGACCTGGAAGACAATCTCTGAGCATGTCAACATCCACAAAAGCAGTAGGGACCTTAGATCCAGGATCCAAGTTCAATATGCAGACTAACCTCTTTTCTTATTGTTTTACTTCCATGTACCTTTTGTTTATGAAAAAATGGCATCCTAATAAAGTTCGGATCAAATATCTAATTAGGAGACTTGCCAGTGAAGAAAGACTTAGCAATTATATGCAATAAACAATGCCCTCAGTAAATCTTAGGTTCCTTCTGGTCCTGAAATGTTATTCTTTTATTATGAAATGAGAGTAACTGATCATTTAACTCTGACTCATACATTCTTGAACAAGAAAATCTTGATTTATGTTATAGCACTTGGCACAAGAGTCTGAACACTGGGTCTGCTCAGATCATTTAAGAACAGATGCTAACAGACTAACAGCTTGTTACTGGTCCTTGATACGTTGCACTTACTTGAACTTTCATTTTTACCCTGGGTTTCCTAATAGCCATGCACATTTCTAGTCATATTTAGGGTATGGCTTGAAAGTGACCAAGATGCTAATTATCTATAAAAATGTATTCCAATTTAAAAGGGGAGAAGACTGTCTTACTATTTACTAGGTCTGCGTCATTTTATTTTAACATTTTTAGTAGGTAGACACCATGAAGGTAGAGACATTTGCTTCTCTTTCCTTCATTGATATATAACAAGCATTTAGAACAGTGCCTGGAACAAAAGGGGCACTTAATAAATATTTACTTCATGAAAAATTGCTATGTTTCAATAATAAAATGCTAAAAATGTGAATGTTTTCTTTTTTATATCAGCCTTATTTGTTCCCAGAGTAGTGAGTTGTGTACTTTAGCAATCCCATGATTTGTGCTGCCTTCCTGAAAGAAGATTTATAACCCTGCCCTTTGCTCTCATCTTGGAGGAAGTCCTTCATGGTGGGGCCAGAGCAGGAACACGTGACTTGCTTTGGTCAGGGTCCATGAGCAAACACGTTGTACACCATATCCCAGAAGAAGCTTCAAGAGCCATTGCCTGTTTCTACCATCTCTCTCGCCTTTTCCCTCTGCCAGACAAGAAAGGCATGTCCCACACAGGGACTGCTTTTTCACCCAGGGTCCTGCAGTGAGAAGGTATGTGAAAGAACTCAAGGAATGAGCAGGTGGTGTTTGCGGTGTTGGACTCCCACAAGGCCAACAGCGGTTTGAGTCCTCTCCCTGGCAGCTTGATTTCTCACTTTCTCTTTCTCTCTGGTCTAATTAAAGATAGTAATAATACTGATAAATAAAACTGAGTGAATAATTCTTTAAAAAAGAAATAAAGAACTGGAGTTGACTTGCAGTTGCCGGTTGGTGACGTGTGAAAATGAACCATCATTGGTGCAAGTCAGTGAGATCAGGCGGGTGGTCGTCACATTGCCATAACCTAGCAAAAGCCTAGGTGAATTTTGGAGAAATGTGCAGAAGTTAGCATGTAGAGATGATTATTTAAAGAGTATAGTTTGCTTGTTTGTTTTCTCTATGCAAACATTAAAGCCGCATTACAGCAAGTGAAGACTTGAGCCCCAAGGATTACAGATAATAAATATCTTCAGGTATGATTTTTAAGATTTTCAGATTATTCATGTTCTTAGGTGTGTGCTCAAGAATGACAGAGTAAAGGCTTAATAGGTGTTTGATGCTTGAATAAATGCATGTTTAACTTTTTAAAAGATTATTTTATGCATGATAGCATATGTGTGTGTAAGAGAGAGAAAAAGAGAGATGGAAGAACCCTCAACAAGGTCTCATAAGCTGGAGAAAGGGCTCAGTATGTTTTCAGAGTGACCTGGGGATCTGAGCCTGCAGTCAGTCAGGTGGCTTCCAGAACCACGGTTTGATTTCCTACTGATTGCTCCACTACACTGGGCCAAGTTTAATTTTTATTTTACATTTTTGGGAGAAGTAGAGGGCAGGTTGTTGGAAAATAACCTGTGGAAATAAGGAAAATAAGCCTGTGGGGAATAGTAGCAGACTGCAGCAGCACTGAGTAATTTGAGAAAATGATCATCTTCTCCTTTGCATACCTGCAGAAGTCATGAGAAGAGGCAACCACACAAATCTCAGACAGTTTCTCTGGTAGTTGTTGTTGCAAATTCAGTTTCTGAGTCATGATGATTTTAAAGAACCTTTATTCTTGGGGAACAAGTATTTAAATTTTAATTTTATTTCAATTCACGTATTTATTTATCCAACAGAATTGTTGAGAATTCACTATTTGTTAGATATTGTACCAGGTCAAGTACAGGCCATACTTATGAGATACCACAGATGATTCTCAAATCCACTTCTTTTTTTTTTAAATTTATATTTATTTGCATTCATTCACTGTACATCATTACAGCATGCAAAATGAGATTTCCCATCAGGGTACACTGTATATTGTCTCAATCAAGCACATCATCAAACATGTTATTGTCAGCAAATAATTTTCCATTTCTTGTTTTCTGTATGTTTTGCTTTTATCCCCCCATCCTTGATTCCCTATCTCTTACCCTCTGCCATCTCCCACTCTCCTCCCACATTGTCTCTGGTATTTATGTTTGCTTTCTATACAGTTTCCCCTCCCCCCGACATTTTATTGAATTACTAAAAACCTTAATCTAAATATTTTCATAACAAACACAGCTGACATATACATTTCCATGAACACAAGTCTAACTTCAGGCATCCTATAAAGTAGCACCTAGCTGGGGCTATATATCTTACTGTGGTCATTGAATAGATATTTTTTTCCTGAAACTTTTTTTTGTACCTTAATTTACACATCACAGCATACAAAATGTGATTTCCCATCCAGTATATACTGCATAGTGACTTAATCATGCATATTATAAAAAATTTTCCATTTCTAGTTCCTAGAATTATTTTTACCCCTCTTTCTGACCCTCTGTCCTTTCCCACCCTCTTCTCACACTATCTCTGGTGTCTACAATTGTCTTCCATTCCTTTCCCACCCACATTGTATTGATTACACAATTTCTTACATAATCTAACTACTTTCAATGGTGAGTTCACTCGTTACTATTAAGAAAACCAGTTTTAACTTAAATCAAAGAAATGCCAAGGCACTTTGCTTAAAGCCAGGAAACAGTTTAGGATTCTGTTCAAATGGTAGGTGCGTGAACCTATCAGTCTCATGTACTTTTATCTTCTGTTCTGGTTCAATTTTCCTGATTAAATTCTAGGATATAATATTCAACTCCAGACTTGTCCCTACGATTAAGTTGGCCACTTTCTTAGTTTTTGAACTCTTATTTCC
>NW_006198133.1:690402-697956 GCF_000334495.1 Tupaia belangeri chinensis
TTCTGAAGGCCTGGCCTCTCCTGCCTAGTTTGCAGTAGCTATGCGGAATCTTCTTCTGAAGGCCTGGCCTCTCCTGCCTAGTTTGCAGTAGCTATGCGGAATCTTCTTCTGAAGGCCTGGCCTCTCCTGCCTAGTTCGCAGTAGCCATGCGGAATCTTCTTCTGAAGGCCTAGCCTCTACTGCCATGCTAGCTTGTTTGCTGGAGTCTGAATTATCAGTAGAAAATCTTCATTTCTCATGTTCCCTGAAATACCTAGTTCGCAGTAACCATGCGGAATCTTCTTCTCTCAAATCCACTTCTGTTTGATCTATTTACCCAAATTTATTCTGAAATTTTTCATATCCAAGGTTTCTGCTCCAAACACAGTCTGAATTCATCCTCAATAAAGTACTCTATTTCTCATCATCCCCTTCTCCACAAGAATAGCTAGCAGAAAGGAAAGTAGAAGGCGAGGAAGCACGGACATTAGAAAATAGTGCATCTGTGAGCAAATTCTTGGAGAGTAACTTCTCAGCTATAATTGCCAAGTCAGTAAACTGATTACCTGGAAATTGTTTACAGGAAGTATCTTAGTCCATTGGTACTACTGAGGCTGGGTAATTTGTAAACAGCGGAAATTTACAGCTCACAGTTCTGGAGACTGGGAAGTCCAAGATAAAGGCACTGGACGGTTTGATGCCTCACAAAGCCCTGCTCCTTGTTGTTGGTACTGTCTAGGTGTCCCCACATGGGGATGAAAAGGGCAAAAGGGGATGAACACTTCTGCCACATGGCAGAGGAGCGGAAGAGCAAAAGGGCCCAGGCTGGTTTCCTCCCTCACCTTTCATAAGGCACTAGTCCATTCACGAGGGTAGAGCTGTCATAACTTAATCACTTCCCAACAGGCTCCACCTACAAAACCACCACACTGGGGATTCAGTTTTAACATGAATTCTGGAAGGGATGCACACTGGAACCATGGCAGGGGGCAATGTAAAATATGCTAGAGTGGCGTCCTCTTTGCATGTTCATTTCCCCAGACCCTCATCATCCCAGATCACAGCTTCAGGCTCATTTGCTATGATATAAACCCCTTGCTCATCTCCCATTCTCATTTTAAATTGTTCCTTAAGTCAGGCTTAATTTACCTCTTATTGTTTCTTAGATAAATTGAAACTTTGACAAGTAAGAACCAATAACCACATACACACAGAAAAGCAAAAGGAAACAAAATTTAACCAAACTTTTACTCAACTAGATCACAGAATGAGATATCAAGAATAGAGCATACTTTGTTTAGAAAAACAATTTAGGTTCTTTTTTGTTTGTTTGTTTTTTGCCTTAGGGTGTGTGCACTCACCAGAAAGAGAGAGAGAAACAGAGACAATGAGAGAGAAAGTGAGAAATTGCCCCCCCACACACACACACCTGGTGGCTAGCCAAGTGCAATCCCTTTTCCTTCATTCTCCTACTAGGATCTTTTTTTTTTTCTTTCTTTTTTTGGGGAGGTTTTGCTATAAGGTGCGTGCGCTCGCCAGACAGACAGAAAGAGACAGAGAGACAGAAAGTGAGAAATCACCCCCCAGGGAGAATGGCCACACCACAATCCCTTCTCCTCCATTCTCCTCTCAGAATCTTAGGCACGTATGCACAATCGCCCGGCATGAGTTTAAGCCACCGGGTCCAGGACTCAAACCGCAGTCAACTACGTGGGAGTCCAGCGACATAGCCATTATACTAACTGCTGGTCCCTCCTACTAGGATCTTGAGCACACAATCCTGGTATGAGTTTCAAGCCACCAGGTCTGGGACTTGAACCATGGTCAACCATGTGGGAGTCCAGTGAAGTAACTGCTACACCATCTGCTAGCCCCTAGGATAGGGTGAACTTTAAGGTTGATTAATCTACCTATTCAATTGTATATTTAAAACTTCAGGGCCAGCAGGTGGTGTGGTGGTTAAGGCACTGGACTCCCACATGACTGGCCGCATGGTTTGAATCCTGGACCCAACAGTGTGAAAAACATGCCAGGCACATGTACGTGCCCGCCCCAAATCCCACAGTGCAGGGAGTTCCTTGGATACAGTGTTTGTGCTATTGCTGTAGGACATGGGAAAGCTGTAAACAAAGACTTTTTTTGGAGAGGTTTTTGCTATAGGGTGTATGCACTTGCCAGAAAGACAGAGAGAGACAGAGAGACAGAAAGTGAGAAATCATCCCCCAGGGGGGATGGCCATGCTGCAATCCTTTCTCCTTTATTCTCCCCTCTGGATCTTGGGCACACACATGCACCCAGTGTCAGTTTAAGCCACTGGGTCTGGGACTTGAACCATGGTCAAATACATTGGAGTCCAGTGACATAGCCATTACACCAACTGCTGGTCCTATCAAAGACTTAATCTACTGCTGGGCCTTCCGGATAGAAGAAACTGAGTGTTAGCCAGAGAAGCACAGGAGAGGCTTGCTAGAACCACAAGGTGCTCCACAGCTGAAGCGCGCAGCTTCGTTTCCGTATGAGAGAACAGGCACAGAACCTCTCCTCTCCGGGCCCAGCTTCTCTGGCAGAGACGCCAGGTCCCCCTGACCCCTGCCTTTATCTGTCTGTCCTTTTTCAATCTACAACCCTTCCTTTTGGGGTATCCTATCTCTTCACCCTTGGTAGGGTCCCCCCAGGAAGAATGGATAAGGGATTGCAGTGTGGCCATCCCCTCTGGGAGTGATTTCTCACTTTCCCTCTCTGTCATTCTCTGGTGAATAGCATGTGCCTATAGCAAAATTCTGATAACAAACAAACAAAAAGCATTTCAGATTCTTTCCTCTTCCTTCCCTGCCATCCAGAGCTTATCTCAATGTTAGTCTTAGGATAATTGTCAATCATATTCACCACTGCATGCTTCTTTGTCTCATGTCATGAAAGGGGACACCTATAACCCTATTGCCCTTCTTAAAAGTGAATAAACACATATTCAGTTTACCAAAATATGCACATTTATGGTTTGTTCCCCAAAGTGGTCAGGTACTTACCCTAAAAAGACCAACATCAAAGAAACCCCATTTGCCTCTAAGTGAGGATTTTGAGACCTGCTGAAATAATAAATAAATAAAATTATTAAAAATAATTCTTGGGGCCGGCAGATGGTGTGGTGGTTAAGGGAACTGAACTTCCAGATGGCTGACCACAGTTCAAGTCTCAGACCTGGCAGTTCTCTCTCTCTCTCATTCTCTCCCTTCTGGCCAACTTTAAATAAATAAATAAATAAATAAATAAATAAATAAATAAATACAGTTAAACAAAATAATTCTAAAAATAAAACAGCTGGGCTGAAGCCCTGAATCCTACAGAGAAGGGGAAAATCTGCATAACTGGGATGTGACGTAACATATGTGGAGACAACCGCAGGATCTCTAAGGTCCTGGACACGGTTTCCACTCGCAGAAGGCATTCAGGCTGCCTCCATGGCCTGGTGGTGAAGGCAGCTGGATCTCATGTGGCTGACCATGGTGATTTGAATCCTGGCCCTGGTGGTTTGAAAACTATGCTGAGTGCCTGTGTGTGCATGCCCCAAATCCCAACAGAGCAGGACAGTGGAGGAGGACTGCAGTGTGACCCTGTCCCATTGTAGGGTGATTTCTCTTTTGCCCTCTCTCTGGTGAGTACTTGTGCCCTTAACAAAACAAAGCATAACAAAAAAGAGACATTTCTTATTTTAAAATCTCAGGTTTTAACCTTAAGTAATGGAAAGTGCCCAGGCTTTGTAATCAGCTGATATTATGCGTATTAGTCACACAAACTGTGTTTTACTCACTAAGCTTTTCTTGTATCTATATAGCAGGGATGACACATAGCTCACAGGACTGCTGCAAAGACTCAAAGAACTAACACTGGAAAAGCAAATGATAGGGACCAGCAGATGGCGTCGCAGTTATGTTGCCGACGATGACATGGCCGACCGTGGTTTGAGTCCCAGACCTGGTGGCTTGAAAATCAATCATGCTGGGTGCATGTGTGTGCATGTCCAAGGTCTTGGGAAGAGTTTGGAGGAGAAGGGATTGTGGTACGGCCATCCGCCTTGGGGAGTGATTTCTCACTGTGTCTGTCTCCACCCACCCCACCCCTATGAGTGCACACACCCTCAGGTAAAGACCTTTTAAGAAAAAAAAAAAAGAAAAGAAAACCAAATGATCAAACTACTAGGAAAGTATTGGTTTCCTCCAGGACAATTGTCTTTGCTTCAAGAATGGTACAAAATATGACAAATATTCTTCCAACCCTGTTGCTTAAACAAAAACTAGCGTGTAGAAATCAGTAATTTATTAAGACTATCTAATTTTTAAAAATAATTATTTACTTAATTATTTACTTAATTCTATGTATTATTAGTATTACTACTCCATTTGACCAGGGAGAGAGAGAGAGAGAGAGAGAGAGAGAGAGAGAAAGTGAGAAAGCGAGCTTCCAGGTCTAGGACTTGAACCACGGTCAGCCATGTGGGAATCGAGTACCTTAACCACCATGCCACATGCCGGCCCCTAAATTCAGTTCAATTTAACATGCAATATCATGATATTGTTTATGAAAGAACATATATGGAGTACAGAGGGATGGGTCTAAGAGGAAAACAAAATGCTCTGGAGAGAAGTCCTAAGGATACCCTGAATGTCTTTATAATTCCACTTACTGCTTTCAAGATTTTCTGATTTTCAGGCATGGTGAGCATTAATTACTTTTCTTCATGTTTCTTGGAACTATGGATTTAGGATATTTACCAGATCTGAAAATGTATAATCAGTATTTCTGTTTCTTTTTCTGTACCTTTTTACTTCCCCCCCCTTTTTTTTTTTAAAAGAAGCTAGAGGTTGTGTGCACCGACTGGAGAGACAGAGACAGACAGAGAGAGGGAAAGTGAGAAATCAGCCATCCATGGGCAATGGTCACACCACAGTCCCTTCTCTTCCATTTCTCCTTTGGGATTTTGGGCAAGCACACATACACAAGTGGCTTGTTTTTTTCAAGCTGTTGGTCCAGAACTCAAACTGTGCAGTTGGCCATGTAAGATCCAAGTCGCCTTAATCATCACACCACCAGCTGGCCCTACTTAATTTCTTTCTTTCTTTTTTTTCTTTAATAGATTTTTGCTATAGGGCACGTACGCTCACCAGAGAGACAGAGAGACAGAAAGTGTAAAATCACCCCTCGAGGGGATAGACACCACAGTCCCTTCTCTTCTCTTCTCCTCCTGGGATTGGGAGTATGGGCACACATGTATCTGGCATGAGTTTTAAGCCGCCAGGTCTGGGACTTGAACCGCAGTCAACTCTATGGGAGTCCAGTGATGTAACCATTTGCCAGTCCTACTTACTTCATTTCTTAAGAGACTCCTGTTACGTCTACTTACACACTTGCCGATGTTCCACAACTGAACTGATAATCTTCTACTTTTAGGTTACTTTTTTTCCTCCTGTGTTTTAGTTTGGATAGTTTAAACTGATACATCTTCATATTGATCTTTTCTTTGCAATGTCTAATCTCCTATTATTACCATAACTGTATGTATAATATCAAACGTTGTGATTTTCATACATAGAAGTTTAACTTTGCTCTTCTTTGTGTGTTTCACACCTCTAACTTTCTGAGCATATTGAATACAGTTATAATAACCACTTTAATATTCTTGCTGATTTTAATTTCTACATTAGTTCCGAATCACATTTGCTTTCTCTCCTTATCATGGGCTGTATTTTCTTACTTTTTTCCTGTCTGATAATTTTCAATTCCGTACGAGACATTGTGACTTTTTCTTTGTTGGGTCCTAGATTTTTTTTTTTTTTAATTTCTGTAAATATCTTTTGACGTTTGTTGTGGAATGCTGCTAAGTTACTTGGAAACAGTTTGATCTTTCTAGTCTTGTTTTTAAGATTTGTTACATGGGATCATTGCAGCAATTACTTTGGGTTAATTATTCTTCATTATTGAGATACTCTCCTGTATCCTACCCAGTGCTTAGTGAGCTGTGAGATGTTACAGTCTGGTTGGTGAGAACAGGCAATCTTCCTGGGCTTGGGTGAGCAATAGGCATTATCCCCTCCAATCTTTCAGTTGATCCTTTGCCCATCTTGGGAAGTTGTCTCATAGGCATGGGCCTAGTGCCTGGCTGTGTACTCAAGGAGCACTTCTGCAAGTCTTGGGATTTCTTTCTCTGTACTTCTCTCCCCTCTTTGGTGCTCTACCAGCCTATTAAATACCGTAAAAGAATCTACAACTGTCATCTCTCACCTTTATAATAAAATATAGCCGGATTTAAAGTATTGTTCTTGTCATTTGCTGGGAAGCCTCATCCTTATTTTAGAGGTGCTGAGCTGAGACTCAAAGAAGTTAACTAATTATTTTCTTCATATAAGAGCTCTCATTCTTAAATTTGGTGATAAATAACTTTTTTTAGTTTATTTATTTATTTTTATATATACATTCAATCACATTGTTTAGTTTACAATGTGAGCATTTCAATATGTGAACATTTCTCCCCAGTCCCATTGATCAAAATATCTTCAATTGTTAACACCACACCTCCCCATCCCGTCAATGCTCTACCTCCATATTCCTTCTCCAAATGTCCTTAGTTAGATCCCACTCCTCTACATACACCTCATCTGACATTCACACCCATCTCTTGTGTTTGCTCAACCGTTAGTCAATCAGTTTCAGTAATAGAGTGCAGACATTTGGTATATGTTAAGTGGGGACATACAATGTCTCTCCTTTATAGCCTGGCTTGCCTCACTCAGAAGTAAATCTTCCATATTGCACTTTCTGTGAAAAGCCAGGGTTTTGTTGGTTTTTATTGCTGAGTAGTATTCAATAGAGTATATGTGCCACAGTTTTTCAATCTATTCCTCCATACGGGGGCATTTGGGTTGGTTCCATGACTTAGCAATCGTGAATAGTGCCACAGTAAACATCGATGTGCAAGCACTTTTCCAATGAAGAATTCTTCTGTCCTTTGAGTAGATACCGAGGAGTGGGATTGCTGGATCATGTGGTCGATCTATTTGTAGATTTTTGAGGTATCTCCAAATTATTCTCCACAGTGGCTGGACCAATTTACATTCCCACCAGCAGTGTAAAAGAGTTCCCCTTTCACCACACCCCTGCCAACACTTATCATTTTTTGTTTTTTTTAATCTTAGACATTTTGACTGGGGTTAGGTGGTACCTCATTGTTGTTTTTATCTGCATTTCCCTTACTATGAGGGATGTTGAGCATTTTTCCATATGTCTTTTGGCGATTTGTATGTCATCTTTAGAGAGTGTTTTTTCCAACTCCTTCTCCCATCTTTTAATAGGGTTGATCATCTTTTTTCCAAACAGCTTCTTTAGTTCCTTGTGTATTCTGATTATCAGTCCTTTGTCTGATGCAAAATTTACAAAAATATTTTCCCATTCTGAGGGCTGTCGATTCACACTAATTTCTGTGTCTTTTGCCATGCAGAAACTTCTTAGTCTGATGTAATCCCACTTGTCTATTTTGGGATGATCAACTGTGCTTTTGGGGTCTTATTTAAGAAGTCTTTCCCT
>NW_006198133.1:700197-706880 GCF_000334495.1 Tupaia belangeri chinensis
TTTTTTTTTTCCTTTTTTTTTTTTTTTTTTTTTGCCTAGATGATCTGTCCAGAGGGGATAATGCAGTGTTGAGATCTCCAACAATTAGTGTGTAGCAGTCTATCTCCCCTTTCAGATCTAACAGTCTTTCCTTCACATATTTGGGTGCTCCTGTGTTAGGAGCATAGATATTAATAAGTGTTATATCTTCTCGATCTATAGAGCCTTTTACTACAATATAGTGTCTTTTTTTTTCTCTTCGAAGGGTTTTTGTTTTAAAGCCTATTCTGTCAGAAACTAGTATCGCAACTCCAGCTCTTTTTTGGTTCTCAATTGCATGGAAAACCATTTTGCAACCCTTCACTTTCAGTCTATGTATGTCTTTCTCGATGAGGTCGGTTTCCTGTAGGCAACAGATAGAGGGTTTCTGATTTTTTATCCATTCAGCCAGTCTGTGTCTCTTGATTGGAGAATTTAAACCATTAACATTCAATGTTATTATTGATGTTACAGGATCTACACCGACATTTAAGTTAGCCATTATCTTAGTTGCCTGTTATTTCTTTGTTTCTGGGTGTTGATTCTTTAGTTTTCCTGGAACAGTACTTTCTTCAGGGTTTCTTGAAGAGCTGGTCTGATGTTGGTGAATTCTTTCAGGTTTTGTTTGTCTGAGAAGATTTTAACCTTTTTTTTCCCATATGAAGGATAATCTTGCAGGATATAATAGTCTCGGCTGAAATTGTTTCTCTCTTAACACTTTCAATATGTCTTCACATTCTTTCCTTGCTTGCATTGTTTCCAATGAGAGGTCCGGTGTTAGCCTGATAGGATGGCCTTTGTAAGTTACTTCTCGTTTATCTCTTGCCAGTTTTAGTATCATGTCTTTATCTGTGGTCTTAGACAGCCTGGCTAAGATCTGCCTCGGGGAAGATCTTCTGGGGTTGATTCTATTTGGGTCCTTTGTATTTCTTGGGTCTGGATGGTTGAGTGCCTCTCTAGACTTGGGAAATTTTCTTCTAGGATTTCATGGAATAGATTTTCCATTCCACTATTAGTTTCTTCACCTTCTGGGATGCCAATTATTTTGATGTTTGAGCATCTAATGGAGTCTAGTATTTCTCGTATATTATCTATTATAGACTTCATCTCTAATAGTTTCACCTGATTCTTCCTCAGAGCATCCATTTCTTCTTTCATATCCTGGAAGTACTTCCTAATTTCCTACAGTTTGTTGTCTCTTTTCTGTTCCAATTCACAGAATTTGGTCACCATGAATGTTCGAAATTCTTTGTCTGTCATTTTGGTAATGTCCTCCATATTTACGATACATGGAGGGGAATTTTCCATTGCTGGAGACATATTTCCTTGTTTATTCAGACCTGAGGTTCTTTTTCTACTTCTAGCCATTAGAAGATGTATTCCTTTTGAAAACCTCTTGGGGGAATGTTTCTCCCACTAGTAGTAAGAGTGTTTCCTTTTTGCTGGGAATAGATGTTTGTTGAAGTCTCTTCTGTTGTTTTTACCAGTGTGCTCGCAAGAGGGGAACTCTACTGAGGTGTCTAAAAAGCAGTATCTCCATTCTCACAAGTGGATCAGTACAAGGTAGGATCCCAGAGACACTTACCTTACTAGGGAATAGCAGATACCTGATTCTAGACTGGTCTAGTCCTTCTGGCAGGGTGGAAAATGAAGAGGAGAGGATAATATGAAACGAAATGAAAGACAACAGAAGGAAATAAAGAAAAAGTCGCGCACCGCGCGTTAGAGAGGCAGGTGATTTAGCCAGAGGCCTGTAGGTGGACCTTGTGCCTGCAGCCAGGAAAGGAAAGTCCGTGGAAAGAGGCTGAGCTAGGAATTAACCAGACAATAGAGGGTCTCCAAGAAAAAAAGCCGCAGAAAAATTCTATCTACCTACCTGGGAGGTGGAGTCTTGGGCTGGGGAGTCTGGAAGTGGGGTGGGTGTCAGAGATGACCCTCCCTCAATATCCCTTGCTGGACAGAGGTCTGTAGGTGGACCTTGTGCCTGCTGCTGGGAAAGGAAAGTCTGTGGAAAAACTGATAAATAACTTTTGCATAATAATAATCAGTGAAACTTGTTTCATTGCAATTCTGCAAATGTTGGCTATAAAAAGCATAGCTGTATTCAAATCTTATAATGCTAGCCAGGAGATAGTCTCAAAGCTACAACTGAACAAAAAACATTGAGAAAAGTTGCTATTTTTGAATAATGGAAAGGAGGGAACACTAAAAAACCCAGTTTTGCTTGATGTTATTCTTTAGAATAATTCTCAGAGAATTGGCTTGTAAAATTTGGAAAGGAATGCAGTTGAGATATATTTTTTAAAAATCCTGTTTACTTTTTGAGTAAGTTTGATTTATAGATTTGAGGGATAATATAAACTTATGTATTTTAACTTCAGTAAGATATTGGACATATATTTCTCCTGGCCTTTATTTTGATATGAATGTAGCAAAGAAATGAAAATGAGGTTCTACAAAGTTAAGGAAACCTTTATTTTTTAAACAAAGAGCAAGGACAAATGATTTTATTGAGCTGCCTCCTTTAAAGGTGGTAGAACTTGCTCTTGTCCTCTTGTCTTGATTAACATGTTTTCTTTCTTTCTTTCTTTTTTTTTTTTTTTTTTTGTAGATGTTTTTTCTATTGGGGTGCATCTCATCCTATAGAGTATGTATACTCACTGGAGAGACAGACAGAAAGTGAGAAATCACTCCCCTGGAGGGGGATGGCTATGCTACAATCCCTTCTCTTCCTAGTCTCCTCTCAGGATTTTGAGCATGCATGTACATGGGCCTGGTGTGAGTTTAAGCCACTGGGTCTGGGACTTGAATCGCAGCCGACTACATGGAAGTCCAGTGACATAGCCATTACGCCAACTGCCGGTCCCATCTACATGCTTTCTATAACTTAAATTAAACCATAGAAAGGGAGAGTTGTATAATAAATAACAGAATCAAGATTCAAAATCTCAAGGTCTCAATATGCTGGAGTAATGGCACAAAAATTGTTAAGAAATACTTGACAGGGAACCAGCAGTTAGCGTAATAGCTATGTCGCTGGACTCCCACGTAGTCGACTGCGGTTCACGTCCTGGACCCGGTGGCTTAAAACTCATGCTGGGCGCATGTGCGTGTGTGCCCAAGATCCCGAGAGGAGAATGGAGGAGAGGGGATTGCGGCGTGACCATCCCCCCTGGGGGGTGATTTCTCGCTTTCTGTCTCTATGTCTCTCTCTGTCTGTCTGGCGAGTGAAAACCTCTCCAAAAAAAAAAAAAAAGAAGAAGAAAAGAAATGCTTGACAGTAATAAATGGAAAGAGAAAAATTGTGAGGGTATCTTCTTTTTTCCCCCACAGGTTTAGTGAAATCTGCAGTTAGAGAATCCCTACTAAGATGGAATAGACTTAAAATGTGATCCCTCTTTCCACATTTTGTACAAGAAATGAATGAATACCAGCCTATTATAGGCCCAAAGCAGTATCTTTTATGATAGCATTTAAGGTCCTGGGCCTCCTCATTGGAGGAGGAATTTTAGAAAGAAGGAATGTCCAGGGCATGTGCAAACTGCCTATTCAGCTACACCGAAGTAGGGTTAGGCAGTATCTTAGTGACTTTGTATCCTCAGTACTTGGTTGAAGGCTGGGCCTATAGCATGTGCTTCTTAAATGCTTTCTGGATACCTAATAACAGTTTTCTCTTACTTTTCATCCAGAAGGGTGGATTTAGGGACATTGAACTTCAGGGCAATAATCAGGCAAAGGTTTCCACTCATAGTACAAGCTGTGTACTCTCAGGTGCTTTATTTGCTTGGGCTCTATCTCGAGAGTTTCTCTCCCACAGCTTTCAGAGGGTCTTGTCCTCTGGGGGTGGGTGAGAGGGTGCCTGAGACCCTGACTTGACATCCCTGTTCGCCTTTGTCCCCTTATTCTCCTTCAGTGTGCAGAGAATCCAACAGGAGTGAGAAGGAAGGATTAATGACATAGTTAAGAAACAGATGCCTGGAATGCATCATGAAGCTACCTGTCCCCAAATAGTCTCTCGTTCAGGCAGGCCCCATAGGATGAGAAGAGGTAAAGACCAGAATGAAAGTGAAATCCCTTACAGAAGCATGCACAGAAATTGTCTACAAAGTAAATTAAAGCAAAATTCATGAGAAAAGTAATTGACAATTATTTTATTAAGAAATATAGAGTCTGTACATTTTCATAAGTGCTCACAAAATAAATTAAAAATACATTCTATAAATTTAAAAATATATACACTATAGCTGTAACTAAGGCATGTTTCAGAATTTACTTGCATGTATCACTCTGTATGTTAGGTAACGGTAAACATTTTGCTTAGAATGCTTTCACAATATTTTACATGAAGAGTTTTGTCAACTGCTTCATTATGTTTACAAATATTTGTGTATCCCCTTTTGCTTTACATTCTTTTTTAGTAAATGTTTAGTATGCAAACACAAGAAGCGCTACTAGCTGTGAAGAAACCCCTACCTTTTAAACAAGGTTTAGAGACTACCATTGAGTTAAATGTTTTTCCTTTTTCAAGGGAATGGGTTCTTCTTCTATCACACTGTGCCCTGGAGTGAGCTTTCTGTAACTGCAGCTGAGAACTACTGCCATGAGGCCAGTCATTTGTTACAGATGATTCCCCTGACTGCTGAGAAATACAGTAGCACTTCCCTTGCTTTAAAGCCCTATGTTAAACAGCAAAAATTTACAAAAATAAGTTAAGAAACCCTCCTGTAATTAAAGAGTAACAAATGGTCTTCTTTAAAATGTCACAGCTGGAATTAAAATTTGATGTACTTAATAAAGATCATGATTCTGATGCTTGAAATCTGACTGTAAGGAAGATGGCTTGTTTTGTCTCAGGGGGCCCGAGTGAAACGGCGCCATAGTCCTTGCAAACGTAGGACATGTTTCAGACACTCCTTCGCTGTGTCCTCTCTTTTCTTTCTTTTCTTCATCGCTTGGGTATTATTTACCTGTGGAGTAAGAGAATCAAGAGTCAAAATGACTTTGCACGATCTGAGGCAACTCTTGAATGGTGGGGTGTGTTGCAATCTTCTCAGTGTGAATCCATGTCCCAGTGCCCCCAGGCACCGGCTTACTGTCTGGTGGCTGTACTTTCTCCAGAGCAACGCCCTCCAGTCTCTCCACCCACCTCCTCTTGCTCCAAAGCCAAGCAGCACCTCCTTCATGGAGCCTTTGCCAAAAGCTCAGACCTTGTTTTGGGAAACTCTTCTAGTACTTGAGTGTGTGTCATTTAACTTGGCTCTCGCTCCCATGCTACCCTTACCATTGCATCACAGGTATTCCCCCGAGTGCTGAGTACAGTGTCTCACACATAGGAAGCCTGAAGAGTTCTCGAATGATTAAACGAATGAATCAATAGATGATTTCATGATCTCCCTGACAAGATCAAGTTCCCCAAGGTTAGGATTTCCCTCCAGCCTGTTTGGGGACAGAATGCAGTAAGCCTAGCCCACTAGTTGGCCCATAATGCTCCCGTTCCCCATCGTTGCCCCCACCCGGAGTGCCACAGACCCCGGAGGGTTTGTTCAGGGGGATCCTCGTGTATTCCTTCACCCGATTACCCCTGAGTCTGACAGCTGAGCCTCTGAGACACACCGCGCTCAGACTGATAAAGTTCATGGGTACTAAGCAAAATTCTCACCCTCTGAAATCTGCTAAATCCTAACTGTAGGTCTTTAGGACTTGAGAGGGGCCTGAAATAAATTTCTGCGGAGTCTCCCTTTTCTGCACAGTGTCCAAGAAACTGAAATACCTGTCGGCCTTCTTACAAGGCTGAATTTCGCATTGTGTGTAGATGTGGCCGTCTCCGTGGTGTGGAGACAGAGCCAAACAGGATTCTCATAGGGCTGCTTGGTTCTGAGCTTCTAAATCAAGCTCAACCCAGACAAGCCCTGCGGCTTTAATCCTCAAACCGCAGAACGTGACACCCAGGATAGAGATTTAACGTGAATGTGACATTTGAAGAAAGAAGTCACAATTGTTAAGTGATAAGGCCGAGCAGGGTTGCTCAAACTTGGGAATGGTCCAGAATCTCTTCAGGAGCCATGCCCCAAGACTCGGAACACCCGGGTAGGGTCTCTGGAGTCGGCACTTGGACAGTCGTCGTCCAGTCTGGACAGACGCGCTGGTGCAGAAGCTCCCTTGAAACACTGAGGTTGGAAACTGCAACTCAGCCACACCCGGTGCAGAGCTCGGAAGTGACCGGGGGCCAGATGTCAGCGTGGGACTAACTGACAACTTAGTTTTTAACCTGACTCATTTGCTCTTCAAAAGATAAAATCTGAATAAAAGCCACAGAGGGACTTCCGCACAAGCCCCGGGTTAGTCCAAGGCCTCCAACAGCGAGCGTGTGTGGGGGGGCTTACCTTAACTCGGGGATAGTCAGGGCACCGGTGAGCGAAGGTGGCCTTGGTTCTGCAGGCGAACATTTCCTTGGAGAGTGACCCGCAGCCGGCGTGGGTGCCGAAGGTCAGGCTCTCGATTTTAGCGAGGCAATCCGACTGCTCGCCGGCCGCGAAATTCACCAGCAGAGAGAAAACACGAGAAGAGAATGGAGTGGGGCGACGAGGAGGCGCGGGAGACACGACAGAGGTGGCCGAGAGGAGGCGAAGGCTGGGGGAGGGGCGGAGGAGGGGCGTGGAGAGCTG
>NW_006198133.1:706911-729394 GCF_000334495.1 Tupaia belangeri chinensis
GTCGCTCCGGGGTTGGGAGGCAAAGAGACGGCTTCTCCCGGAATCCCGCTCAGTCCCGAGAGGGACTTGCTCCCCCTAACTTGGAACCCAAGCTGGGCGCAGCCCCGCGTTGGCAGCCGGGACGTCCCTTGGCTGGCCAGCATCCCTCCGGAGCCCAGTCACCACCGGGGCTCTGCACTCCGCACGAACGCCCCTCTCCGGAATGCCTGGTGTCTCCGGAGAAAGCCAGCAGCACTGACGTCTGTACTCACCTGGTTGCTGCAGAAGATGTAATTGCTGGACTGCGTACTTTTGGTCTGGCAGGGGAAAAAAAGGCAGGGTAAAGACTCCAGTGTGCATGGAAAAATCTGCCCCTAGCTCCCAGGCTTTAAAGGGCCACGTGGGTACTTGTTCCTAAGTCGTTGACCAGGCAAGGCTGGCTAGCGTAGGAACTGGATGGCCAAATGTCTCGTTTCAGATGAAGACCTGGCTTCCCCGATCCCCACGCAGACCCAGCTGCAAACGGCTCTAAGGAGGCCAGCAATACTGGCCTTCCTGCGGTGCCCACATCTGCCCTGTATTTCACAGGTGCACACACGTCTCAGAAGTTGGAAGAATCAGGAGAACAATTACTGCTGCACATTAAAAAATCGAAAGAACATCCTGAAACACCTAGAAGACCAGGAAGACCTCAGCACAGCCTCACGCCTGACCTGCCCTTACTCAGGCTGAATTCACAAGAACTGCTCTTTTTTCTCAAGCCCTTACCCACTCTGTCTTTTACCTGCTCAATCAAAGCAGCCGTTTAGCAGAGGGTGAGCACCCTTTATGGACAACATGCTACCTACTGACACCTGCCCCTCATCAGCACCAGCACCTTAGGGTGTGCCAGTTTCCAGAAAATGATTTTAGATGCCAAGAGATTAGAATTTCACTTGCAAACATTTTGCAAAAGGCTGGGCTGTGAATGCTTTTCAAATTATTTTTCTTTCTTTGAAAGTTACAGGTGTGTGTGTGTGTGTGTGTGTTTGTGTGTGCACACCCACCCTCTTGGTGAGAATACATTTTTTTAAAGTTTCTTTACTTACCCCATTGATGTAAGTCTGGAAGTCCCCAACAATGAGTTTCTCATAATCCTCTTTAATCTTGGTAAAGTCACAGTTAGTGAAGTTGTACGTTAGCACCATCCTTACCAGTTGCAAAAGGAAGATCTTCCTGGAAAGAACTGACAGCATAGACAAGGTGTCAGAGGGTGTACATGAAAGCCAGTTCCACCCTGGTTTTCCTAAACTCTCCCCACCGAGCCGGGTCTGCCCTCGCTCGCAAGGCCTTTCTCAAGGACATTGCTGGGCACCATCTCCCCTCTCAGTGCTGTTCGGACAAGGCCCATATTCACCCATGCTGTTGCCTTGAGATGGAGTCTCCCTGATGCTCCAGAGCTTTCTGGCCCCACATATATAGCACCTAAACGCCTACGGGCTCTTTTCTCCTAGGCCAATGATTTCCTTCGATGTCATTCCCTTCTTTTATAGAATTCTGAATCGATGATGTAAAAAAGGGGGGTAGGGAGGACTAGCCAAATCTATGGAATTGGAGCATTAGCAAGATCATCATGGGGAATTTCCCTCACCTTCCTCCTGTCTTAGCCACCAGCCTATGGGCTCCGATGTGCTTGGAGAATGGATACCCACATCTTTCTCCCACAGGACAGTGTTCAAGACCCACCCTTTCTCCTTGGGAAAAACACCTTGTTAGTCTCACAAGACCTGCAGCCACTGTAAGGTCTTGGTGGCATTGCGGTGTGTCCTGAACACCTCCGAGCATTTCCTTTGGCCACTCTGAACTCTGAGGAACTCCTGCTTTCTTAGGGAATGCCCTGCAGGGCGGGTGCAACCCCAGGCTGGGATGGCGCCTGAGGGGTGCCTGAAGGTATTAAATGTGCAATCGTGACCAGAGCCATAGAGGCAAGAAAGTTAATAGGATGAAATAAAGAGGAAAAGATCGGATGGGCCTCAAAAACTTTCCAAGCGTGCCCTTATCAGTTTTCAGGAATAGCACCTACTCGTGGCGAATGGGGCGACTCGGGCATTGACCGCCTCTAGCAGGTGTTAGCGGGTGTCAAGTACTTTTAGACCCGCGGTGTCCAGCTCTCAGCCACCTCTCAGCCCCATTCTTGAGGTCAGAGCGGGACCGAGGACCGGACAGGAGCTGCGCCGCCAGGCCCACTGTGCGCTGCCGCGAGCGCCGACCCTGCTGTCCAGCCGCGCTCAGCAATCCGCGGCGCGCGCTGAGTCCCGGACACCTGGTCCCGCGCACCGCAGCGCGGACAACTGTGATCAGTTCGGGCCTGAGTCCAGGCAACAGTTTCAGGGACAGCGAAAGAGGCCAGGTGGCGGACTCTGATTCATACTCTCAGACCCTCATTGATCCTGAAAAAGACCTTTAAACGCAGCCAAGAGTTAAGGAGAGAGTCGGAGACGGCGCCTAGCAGCGCGAGGAGCTCGAACAGCGCCAGAATCCTAGGGAGCACAGGTGCACACACGTCTCAGAAGTTGGAAGAATCAGGAGAACAATTACTGCTGCACATTAAAAAATCGAAAGAACATCCTGAAACACCTAGAAGACCAGGAAGACCTCAGCACAGCCTCACGCCTGACCTGCCCTTACTCAGGCTGAATTCACAAGAACTGCTCTTTTTTCTCAAGCCCTTACCCACTCTGTCTTTTACCTGCTCAATCAAAGCAGCCGTTTAGCAGAGGGTGAGCACCCTTTATGGACAACATGCTACCTACTGACACCTGCCCCTCATCAGCACCAGCACCTTAGGGTGTGCCAGTTTCCAGAAAATGATTTTAGATGCCAAGAGATTAGAATTTCACTTGCAAACATTTTGCAAAAGGCTGGGCTGTGAATGCTTTTCAAATTATTTTTCTCCCTCTGGCTGAGAATACATTTTTTTAAAGTTTCTTTACTTACCCCATTGATGTAAGTCTGGAAGTCCCCAACAATGAGTTTCTCATAATCCTCTTTAATCTTGGTAAAGTCACAGTTAGTGAAGTTGTACGTTAGCACCATCCTTACCAGTTGCAAAAGGAAGATCTTCCTGGAAAGAACTGACAGCATAGACAAGGTGTCAGAGGGTGTACATGAAAGCCAGTTCCACCCTGGTTTTCCTAAACTCTCCCCACCGAGCCGGGTCTGCCCTCGCTCGCAAGGCCTTTCTCAAGGACATTGCTGGGCACCATCTCCCCTCTCAGTGCTGTTCGGACAAGGCCCATATTCACCCATGCTGTTGCCTTGAGATGGAGTCTCCCTGATGCTCCAGAGCTTTCTGGCCCCACATATATAGCACCTAAACGCCTACGGGCTCTTTTCTCCTAGGCCAATGATTTCCTTCGATGTCATTCCCTTCTTTTATAGAATTCTGAATCGATGATGTAAAAAAGGGGGGTAGGGAGGACTAGCCAAATCTATGGAATTGGAGCATTAGCAAGATCATCATGGGGAATTTCCCTCACCTTCCTCCTGTCTTAGCCACCAGCCTATGGGCTCCGATGTGCTTGGAGAATGGATACCCACATCTTTCTCCCACAGGACAGTGTTCAAGACCCACCCTTTCTTCTTGGGAAAAACACCTTGTTAGTCTCACAAGACCTGCAGCCACTGTAAGGTCTTGGTGGCATTGCGGTGTGTCCTGAACACCTCCGAGCATTTCCTTTGGCCACTCTGAACTCTGAGGAACTCCTGCTTTCTTAGGGAATGCCCTGCAGGGCGGGTGCAACCCCAGGCTGGGATGGCGCCTGAGGGGTGCCTGAAGGTATTAAATGTGCAATCGTGACCAGAGCCATAGAGGCAAGAAAGTTAATAGGATGAAATAAAGAGGAAAAGATCGGATGGGCCTCAAAAACTTTCCAAGCGTGCCCTTATCAGTTTTCAGGAATAGCACCTACTCGTGGCGAATGGGGCGACTCGGGCATTGACCGCCTCTAGCAGGTGTTAGCGGGTGTCAAGTACTTTTAGACCCGCGGTGTCCAGCTCTCAGCCACCTCTCAGCCCCATTCTTGAGGTCAGAGCGGGACCGAGGACCGGACAGGAGCTGCGCCGCCAGGCCCACTGTGCGCTGCCGCGAGCGCCGACCCTGCTGTCCAGCCGCGCTCAGCAATCCGCGGCGCGCGCTGAGTCCCGGACACCTGGTCCCGCGCACCGCAGCGCGGACAACTGTGATCAGTTCGGGCCTGAGTCCAGGCAACAGTTTCAGGGACAGCGAAAGAGGCCAGGTGGCGGACTCTGATTCATACTCTCAGACCCTCATTGATCCTGAAAAAGACCTTTAAACGCAGCCAAGAGTTAAGGAGAGAGTCGGAGACGGCGCCTAGCAGCGCGAGGAGCTCGAACAGCGCCAGAATCCTAGGGAGTGTAGGCCGGCGCCCCCGCTCCCGCCGCTGGGATGAACCCCGCTCCGCAGGAATCTGGACCCCGCCGCCCCTGGCCCTCTGGACGCTCAGCTCCCTCTCCTCCTCCGCCCCCCTCCTCCAAAGCCGGAACAGCCCTGGTCCTTGGGAAGTTCCTAGGAGTCATCTCTGAGCTGCCGGGGTTGGGCGCCCCACGTGGGTCCCTGCAAATGTCACAGGCACTGGGCGCCAGGAGCAAGGAGAGGCGAGCGATGCGGGAAGGCAGCCTGAGGGAAACTTCTGTTCCCTTCATTAAAGCTCGGTAGCCTCACGGGAGCAGGATCTGGGCCGCTGGTTTAAGGGCTGGTCTCACCAGACAGGAATGTCCAAAAATCTTTGAGTTACCACTGACTTCAAAGAAGGGCTTTTCTGGACCCTTCCAAATCTTGGGTTTATGCCATGTCAGCATCCTTTGGAAAACTGGAGGAGATGGAGGTGGAAGAGGGAGGGAGAAGGAAGAAGAGGAGGGATAGTAGGAGGGGGAGGAGGAGGCAAACTCTGAAGGGTGTTGTGGCACAGTGTCAAAGCCTGATTCATCTGTGTGACATCAGACATGAGCTGGTCGGCAGCTGGGCATTAGACAGCCAGGACCTAAGACCGGATTTCTCTGCTGAGCTAGGATAGCTTCGAGGGCAAAGGAGAGGCCAGGGCAGTTGCTCCCCCTGCGGCGCCACCTGCTGCAGGGCCAGGGTGTGGGTCCCCCTGGAGCCTTCAGCGGCATCTTGGAAGTGCTAGTGGGAGGCAGGCCCTGCGCTGAGGCCCACTGCCTTTCTTCAGGGTGTATGACCAGGCCACCTCATTCCTCCGTTGCTTCCTTTAACACTTTGTGTCCATTCTCTGTGTTGGTCTTCGCAGAGAAGAGGCAGACGGTACTCAAGCGCATCAGGCATCCTAGAAGGCGCGTTTTCGTCTGTTAAATGCATACTGAACACTTGTCCCTCTGCTCCCATTTTCCTGATCTATAATTGTGTAACCTCTTAGCAGATTATATTACTCTTCTGCTCACTTTTGGTAGACTTGCAGGTGCTTGAAATTTGCCACCATTCCTCTCCCAAGAGTCTTTCCAGCCTAACCGCCTAGACCTTGGCGGAACAGCAGCTGAAGGTACTTCACTCTAAACAGGCTTCCAGCTCTCTCCTTCCCAACTGTATGCCCTCAGGTGCTGGCACTCTGTGTCTTTCAATGCTCACCCACCTGACATCCTCTCCTGCAAAGGTGGTCGCCTACCTAGATGTGAACTCGCTATCGTTAAAGCCGTATCCATTTGGGGCTTCCATCTTACGGCTTCCATAGATTACATATATTTAATAATGCTTATATTCTTATCTTTTTATTAGATTGCAAGATCTTTAAAAGCAGCAACTGGGAGCAGGAGTTAGCATAGTCGTTAAGGTGGCTGGATTCTTCCACATGGCTGACTTTGTGGTTTGAGTTCCAGACCTGGCAGTTTGAAGAAAAAAGATGGGTACATGTGTGTACCCCGAATCCTGAGAGGAGAATGGAGGAGAAGGGATGGCAGTCTGGCCATCCCCACAGGGGCGGAGTGGGGTGATTTCTCACTTTCTCTTTCTATCTGCTTCTGTCTCTCTGGTTAGTATGTACACCTTATAGCAAAAAAAAAAATAAATAAATAAATTAAAGCAAGACATGTTTTATAGCAATTAAATTATTTAATATCTGTTTACTTTTTCCAGAAGTATTTGAGGTGACTAACAATGCTACATTGGTGCCAAAAGTTAGACAACAGTCACGACCAGACCAAAGCATGGAACCCAGGATTAAAGGAGGTGGTAGCTGGATACAGGGATGGCTATAGAAAATCACAGCTAAGCAATAACCGGAGAATTAAGAACTGGAGAACTGGTGCAGTTGGTGTGGTGGATAAGGCCTTGGACTTCCACATGGCCAACCGTGGTTTGAGTCCTGGACCTTGTGGTTTGAAAATCACACTGGGTGTGTGTACGCGTACCCAAAATCCCAAGAGAGGAATGGAGGAGAAGGGACTGCAGTGTGGCCCTAGGGGGTGACTTCTCACTTTCCTTCTCTCCGTCCCTCTCTGGTGAGTGCATGCACCCTATGGCAAAAAAATTAAAACAAATAAACAAATGAAAAACTGGAAAATTAAGAACTTTGAGCTCAAAGGAGACTTCTGACCTTCCAGGCAGTCACGACCAAGGCAGACCTGGACGGGCTCCACAGCATACAGATCCTTTAAGGAATGCCAATAGCGTACAGGCCTGTGCTTGTCATTGTAACCACCACGGGCTGACTTCTGTGCGGTGTGCACTCCATGACAACCTTCTCCAGAGATCAGACCTCCTGTGACGGTCATTGTCAGAGAGCAGACGCCTTCTCCTTGAGAGGAACTCTGCGAAGATCTTTTGCTAGCTCTTTGCTGCCATCTTCCTGGAGTCTGCTAATGCTTCACCTGGAACAGCCCTTCGGGCCAGGATATCTTCCAGAAGATTCCAAGGAGGCTCAAGAGCTTCCTGTTTTTCTCACCTTTCGCTTGTTCAGTGGGTTGTGAACAATATATACATATGTAGTTTGGGAAATCCTAGGGCAGATCAAGAGTGGCGCGTTTCCTGATCGTAGGACATAGAAGTGAGATCATTGTCACTGTGCCATTAGTCAGGAGCTTGGGCAATACTCTCACCCAGGAGGCTTCAGCAATGGTCCATGACATAGCTCTTTTTTCCTCTTGATCTCACCAAAGATTTATCTGACATTCATTGATAGCCTTACTATTTTTATTTTTTGTTTTAATTATAATTCCTATTTTTTATTTTATTCCCCTCCCCCTTTTTAAACTTCCATCTTCTATCCTTTTTTTTAGATCTGTCCTTAATATTAAAGGTCAGCTAGTTCTTTTTTAAAACTCAGTTTGGGTTTGGAAAAGTAGATCCAAGTTGCCAAGAAAAAAGCCCTTTGTGTTCATTTGTTTGTTTTAGCTTATTAAGTCATAGGATTATTGACTTAAAGGAAATGGATGAGCTATCAGGCAGGTCATTGATGAGACAGGGAGGATTTCCCTTTGCAGAGTTAGAACTCAGTGACAGCACCCGCTGCCTGCTAACGTTCTAGGAAGTGTAACTGTGGACATTTCCCGGCAGACTCATGTTCTTTGGGGAAGTGCACCGCTCTGGGTTTGCCAGGATGCTAGCTAGGCATATAATCACTCTATCTTTCCATTTTCATATGCTCTGCAGGAAAGAAGGCCCAGACTTTGCAGAGGTGAACATTGTCTCTTTTTTGATATTCTGTCTTCACCACTCACCATTCGGCGTGGCAATTAAGATGTGACGTGGCCAGTGTGTGGTGTGCAAGGACCGCAGTCCATCTTCTGTTTTGCATTATACATTTAGGTTCAAGGATGGTTCCAACTTTAAATACTTTGCAAGGATATTTACAATTCTATACATCTTCTCTTCCCCCTTCTCTATACTCTCTGCCCTTCCCTCTTCTGCTCTGTACCCTGGGAAGCTGACCCATAAGCACTGCGTGACAGACTCCCCTGATCCTTGAGCTTCTGCTTGGGTTCAGCTTGTGGGAGATACTGGGGGCTGATTATTTAAATTCCCTTTGCTGACTCACCAGAGACTGGATGCTTTCCTCCCCTGAGGGACACAGGTCCTATTGCTTAACCTGTCCATCTCACTGCTTGGTAGGTTCTTGGAGTCATGCCCTCCCTTCATCCTTTAGGGCTAGGGGTGACAGCAGCTCCTTATTCTTGCTAGCCTGGTTGTCCTGCACTATTCCAAAGGTTATAGTTTGAACCAGACCCAGTTTATACCCATTGTCCTGGAATTATTCATTAAGAAAGCTTCCTTGGGGCTAGCAGATGGAGAAGCGGTTACATTGCTAGACTTCCACATGGACAATTACAGTTCAAGTCCCGGCCCCAGTGACTTCAAAATCATGCTGGGCAGGGACCAGCAGTTAGCGTAATGGCTATGTCGTTGGACTCCCGTGTAGTCGACCGTGATTCTAAGTCCCAGACCCGGTGGCTTAAACCCATGCTGGGCGCATGTGCATGCGTGCCCAAGATCCTAAGAGGAGAATGGAGGAGAAGGGATTGTGGCGTGGCCATCCCCCCGGGGGATGGTTTCTCGCTTTCCGTCTCTCTGTCTCTCTCTTTCTGGTGAGCGCACGCCCCCTATAGCAAAAACCTCTCCAAAAGAAAAAGAAAAAAAGAAAAAAAAATCATGCTGGGCACATGTGCGTGTGTGCCCAAAATCCCTAGAGGAGAATGGAGAAGAAGGGATTGTGACCCTGGGTGGGGGGGTGATTTCTTACTTTTTCTTTCACTGCCTCTGTTACTCTCTTCCCTGGTGAGTGTATGCACCCTAAGGCAAAAACCTTTAAAAGAAAAAAAAGTGGCATGGTTTCCCTAATATGCTATGTAATTATTGTTATCATTGATTTCCCTACTTATATACTTTGTAAATAGTCCCTTTTAAAACTCTCTTATTATCCAGGTTGAGTGTTATTTATTTCCTGTGAGCCCTTGACTGATATAGTTACTTACCAGTATGAGGGATCTTTAAAAAGTTCATGAAAAATGCATATAATAAATTATGCATAAATTAAAAATTTTACACCAAAATAAACTCATACACCAATTCCATTTTTCTATGGATTCTTGAAGTCTCTTGATATGTTATCAACATCAGCTAATATTCCTTTCCTCAATCTTTTTTGTCTAGCTGGTGGTGGCATCGTAGTTCTGTACCTGCTGCTCAGGAAACACTGGCTCTTGATACATAATTATTATTATATTTTTGGAGAGGTTTGTGCTATAGGGTGTGTGCGCTTGCCAGAAAGACAGAGAGAGACAGAGAGACAGAAAGTGAGAAATCATCCCCCATGGTGGATGGCCACGCTGCAATCCCTTCTCCTCCTTTCCCCTCTCAGGACCTTGGGCACACACACACATGTGCCTGGTGTGAGTTTAAATCACCGGGTGGGGGACTCGAACCGCAGTTGGCTACATGGGAGTCCAGCAACATAGCCATTACACTAAATGCTGGTCCCTACATACTTAAATTTTAATTTTTATGGAAAAAAATTTCCCTGCTCTTCACTGAGAAAGATGAGTTATAAGAAATTCTTCAATTCCTCCCCCCACCCCCAAAATGACATCTCTTCTTAGTAATATCGCCAGCCAGGGTTTTCAAGAAATCTGCCAAACTCTATTGAGTAATTTGCTTCCTAGCTTAACCCTCATTGTTTGTGTGGAAGGGTTTTAAGGCAAGTGACCATTATGTGAGTCAGGTGGTAGCCACTAGCTTACTTTTCATCTTTTAATAGTTGGAGGCTCTCTCCTTATCTCCGCCATTGTGAATCCTTCTATTATCAGTGATGATATCTGGGTTAAGAAATCATCCTATTTCTTGCGTAACAACTGTTTTGTGTGTCTCATTAGGGTCTACTATCTTCCCATAAACCTAGTCAGGGATTCTGAGAAAGAGTTGCCTGAGAATTCCAGGGGTGGAGGGAGGGAGGAACAGAAAAGGTGGTGAGTGTGAAAAGTTGGGAAGAGGATCAATGTATAGCAAAGACGGCTAAGGCTTGGGCCCAAAGCCTGCCCTTAGGTGGGACTGTCGCATAGAAAAGAAGCTGGGAATTTAGAGCAGGAGCTTAGCAAAATTATGGCTTTTAGCCTCAATTTGCCCACCTTTCTGTTTTTGTAAATAACATTTTATTGGAACATATTCATTTTTTTAACAAAAAATACTTCCACACCACAAAGACAGAGCTGAACCATTGTGACAGCAACCATCTGGCCCGTAAAGGCAAAATATGCACTATCCACTATCTGGTCTTTTAAAGAGAAAAATAATTGACTTCTGGTCAAAAGAACCATACCACTCTGCCTTATAGTAGGTGTGACTGTTGGCATTCTACAGTGTTTACAGTGTTTTTATCAAAACAGATCATCAACAGCATGTGAGGGTCATGTGGCCTTTGCCTGCCATTTCTCTATGACCAAAGTCTTTCGATCAAGTGGATTCCCCTTTCTGTTCTGACTTCTGGCCCTCAGTTGCCAACATTCATAGTATAAACACCTAATTCACATCAACTACCTTAATTATACTTCCAAATTCTTAAGTTTTCCCCATGTGTTCCTAACAGATTTAAAAGGTCAATAGGTGTTAAAATAAAGCCATTTCTTTCTTTCTTTTTTTTTTTTTTTTGAGGGATTTTTACTATTGGGCACTTGTGCTCGTCGGAGAGACAGAGACAGAAAGCAAGAAATCATCCTCCTGGGGGAGGAGTGGCCACACTGCAATCTCTTCTCCATTTTTCTCTTGGGATTTTGGGCACGCACACACATGCACTCAGCATGAGTTTTAAGATGCTGGGTCTGGTCTCAAACCACAGTTGACTATGTAGGAGTCCAGTGATGTAATCATTATGCCATCTGCTTGTCTCTAAATGAAGTCATTCTAAGAACTCATTTGAAAAGAATTTATGGTGTTTAATAATAGAGATATACAATAAATACCTCATACTTGGTTATTTTACAGTACCAAAAAGAACTTCAATAACCATTTATCTCAGAGGATAGAGTCTATTCTTACCTGTTTCCTGTTTGGAAGAAGAGATTTATAGAGTTTAATGTGGGTTATTCCCATTAGAAGAACATACCAATTTATAACTTCACTGTAATTTAATTCAATGAAGAATACTTGCTTTTTCGCTCACTCCACAACTTCTTTGATACCATGAATTACTTTTCCCCGGTACACATGTATTTTTGTAAAGCCAGAACCTTTTATTCCTTCCTTATCTTTGAAAGCTTTCTAATAAAGGACAATGGTTTTTCAATAATCTTGATCAATTTTGACCTATGCATTTGAATTCATATTGCAATGTTTCTATCTGCATTCTATTTAGGGCCTTGCCCATTGCCTACACGCAGTATATCTTTTTTTTTTTTTTATAAAGATTTATCCTTGTTTATTATAGGACATGTTCACTCACTAAAGAGAGACAGAGAGAAAGAGAGAGAGAGAAAGCAAGCCACCAGGGACTCAAACTACAGTTGGTCATGTGGGAGTCTAGCACCTTAACCACCACACCACAAATACTGGACACACAGGTTTCTTGCCATCTTCAGGAGAGAAAATGCCTACCAGTAGGTGTTTCTGTGGGAGCATGCAGCATCAAATGCACCTTGGAGACAGGAGTGTTCCTGAGCAATTGTGTAATGAGCAGCCTTGGGCATTTTTATCTCCTGTGTGTATGTCTTGGAGTAATGTTTAGATGAGTCATTATTTTTCAGTTGCAGAGCAAGGCTGAGTATCTGCTTTACTCTGCTCAGGCAGATACTACGAACTGGATAACTTACCAGACATTTGTGTCTCACAGTTCTGAGGACTGCAAGTGTCCCGACAGTGTCCGAGGTCCAGATGCTGGCCCAGTCCACCCAGCTCCTGATGCATGCTCTCTCCCTGGGTTGTGGACAGCCTTCCTGTTGCTGTGAGAGGCCATCTATCTTGTGTCGTCTTTACAGAGGTGCTAAGCCTGGCAGAAATGTCCTGCCCTCAGAACCTGTGCTACCTCCCAAGGTCCTGTCTCTAAGTACCATCATGTGGGAGAGTAGGGCTTTCACATATAAATTTTGGGAGAGCACAGATATTCAGTTCAGAGCATTTGTTACCTACCTGACATGTCACAAAAATGAAACCTTTTTATTTAAAGACTTTTGCCATAGGTCACATGTGCTCTCCAGAGGAGTGAGACAGTGAGAGGGAAAGTGAGAAATCGTCTCTCAGGGGGATGGCCACACCACAATCCCTTGTCCTCCACGCTCCTCTGGGATGTTGGGTATGCACGCACACATGCTTGGTGTGAGTTTCAAGCTTCCAGGTTCAGAACTTGAACTGTTGTTGACCACATGGGAGTCCATGGCCTTAACCACGATGCCACCTGGTAGGCCCAAAGAAACATTTCTTTAAGTAGAAGCTAGAGTATGGACCCTGGGGGCTGGGAAATTTGTCTTCTTGCTTTGGGGCTCCATGGTAGATAGACAACATGAATTTAGCGATGGCTGATGAAAAACAGGCTAGATGAAATCATTATATGTACTTAAATTATCTTCATGTTCTATCTTTTGGGAAATGGAACTATTTTTAAAATACCAATGACTGTAGAGTTGATCGCCATTTAACCATCTCTAACAGTTTAAATATTTTGACAAATTTCAGCTAGTTTTCAAAAAGAAGTACAGCGGGGACTTTCCCACAGCACAGTGCTTCAACACAATGCCTCTGGAGCTGGAGCCCTCATTGCTGACCATGGCTTGAGTCCCAGCCCTGGTAGCTTAGAAAACACACACCAGGTGCACACGCATGCACACCCAAGTCCTGGCTAGATGGAGACATGAAGAGAAAGGATTGTGGTGTGGCCATGCCCCATTTGGGGAGTGCTCAGTCTGAGTTTCTTTGTTGCCTCTGGCAATTAGAGAGAAAAAAAAATACAACATTACAGACACGACAGACTGCAGATTAGCTAATCATATTATGTCAGTGTTAAATATCGTACTGTGATTATTATTTAAGATAAAGTGTGTATATGCATATAGAGAGAAAGGAAAGAGAGAGAGGTGAAAATAAATTAGGTAAAGGATATATGAAAATTATTTTTTCTAGTCTTATAATTGTTTTTAAGTTTTAAATGATATAAAAATAAAAGCACACAAAAGAATTGCAGAGGGTAGATGGAACTGAGAACTTCGTGCACAATCCTGTTATTACTGAGGCCTTCATCCATAATTCTGTTATTACTATTTCTTCCCAAAGATAGAAACTACCCAAATTTAGTTTATCGTTCCCATGCATGTCTCTGTAATTTTGTAATTTTATAATTTTATCAATATATGCTCAAAACAATATAGTATGAAATACTCTTTTTATGCATGTTATTCTTTATATATTCTGCCAGTGATATTTTATATATATATATACACACACACACACACAATACACACACACACACACACACACACACACACATACTTGCATATGTTTATACAAATCAGCAAGTGTTATACTATTTTCACAGAAATACTGATGTTGCTGTATAATATTCTGAATCCTCTTTTCATCAAGTAACAGTATATCCTGACACTTTTCCTTATTACTTTATAAAGAGCTCCTGTAGGATATTTTTTAATGCCAGAGGGCATGTGCACACACTCACGTGAGAGGGAGAATGAGAGACAGAGAGCGAGGAAAGAGAGAAAGCAAGCAGCATCAACAGGGCTTAGTCACTACAATCCTTTTTCCCTCCAATTTTCCATCCCGTTGGGATACTGGACACAAGTACATGTGCCCTGTGTATTTTTGAAGCTGCCAGGTCTGGGACTTGAATTCTGGTCAGTCTTTTGGAACCCTGTGTCCTCTGCTCAGCACTTATTTTCTGTGCCACAGGGCCAGTCCCAGAATTGTATTGCTTCATGTTTTTCCATTTAAATAAAAATATAGAAATTAATTTTGTTTCCTGGGTGTGTGTGTGTGTTTTAAGATTTTTTTCCCCCACAGGTTGCATGCACTTGTCAGGGACTCCCACTGGGGTCAGCCCATGTGGGAAGCCAGTGACTTCATCACCGCATCGCCTGCTGGCCCTAGTTTCCTGTTTTTATAAAATTATTTTTAATATTTGCTACTCAAAACAATGTTTCAGTGAATATTCTGTACATTCATCAACAATGTTACCCATGCATGAATTATCTATAAGATAAATGCCTATAAGTAAAACTGCTAGGTTATAAAGTACGTTCACTTGGAATTTGGATAGATATTTCTGTCTCTCTCTCTCATCTCTGTATTCTAATCTTCTGTCTGTAGAGGCACCAGTAGTCTCACACCAGTAACATATATAAGAATGTGGCTTCTCTGTCAACAAAAGGTTTTGTCACTCTTACCAGTTATGCCTAATTGAATGGTAAAAATTACATATTAGTATTGTTTTAATTTGACTTTAATCATGAATCAAATTGACTTTCTTTTCTTTTCTTTTTTTCTTTCTTTTTTTTTTTTTTGCAGTTGCTTTAGAGTTTAAACACCTTTAGTTTTTGTATATGTCTACGGGACATTCATATTTTCTTTCTCTCTTTCCTTCTTTCTCCCTCCCTTCCTTCCTTCCTTCTTGCTCCCTTCCTTCCTTCCTTCTTGCTCCCTTCCTTCCTTCCTTCTTGCTCCCTTCCTTCCTTCCTTCTTGCTCCCTTCCTTCCTTCCTTCTTGCTCCCTTCCTTCCTTCCTTCTTGCTCCCTTCCTTCCTTCCTTCTTGCTCCCTTCCTTCCTTCCTTTCTTCCTTCCTTTCAAACAGAGCAACAGAGAGAGAGAGAGAAAGAAACAAGCACTCTTAACAGGGTCTTTCCCTCAGCCTTTCCCAGCCACTCAGGATCATGGGCACGTGCACACACAGCTGTGTGTGCTAATTGTCCTGAGAGCTGACCCTGATCTCCCACATGGCTTCCAGCCTTGCGAGTACTGTGTTAGCACAGCAGCACCATGGCTATTATGTGAGCTGTTTCCCTAAATGCTTTGCTGATTGTTCTGAAGAGTTGTTGATAATTTCCTTATCAATCTGAAGATCTTTATAAATTACGGAAATTACACCTTTGTTAGTCATATGAATTACCCACAATAGTTTTGCAATTTGTCATTGACTTTGCTTATGATTTCTGCTACACATGTTTTGAAAAGCCTAATCAAATTTGTCAGTATTATTTCCTCATGATTATTTTTTGTGTGTGTGTCACAGTAACAAAGGCCTTACCTTTTCATGGTTTATGAGGAAACAATTTTTGTTTACACTAGTACTATTATTTAAATTTCTGCATTTAAATCCTTGATCATGCTGGATTAGTGTGTGTGTGTGTGTGTGTGTGTGTGTGTGTGTGTGTGCGCGCGCACCATTTGGCTTTACTATGTGTTTTACTGTTTCAGTTTGCTTTCTTCTGTTCTTCATGCTTGCCACCATCTCTCTTTTGATTTTATTAGTTCCTGGACAAGCTCCTGCTTTGTGGTCCAGCCTGATGCTGATACATACTTCATTTTCTCTCCCGTCTAGTGGCATGGAACTGTGCAGCACTACCAGAAACTTTATCGGGTGTATACTGGGAAGTTAGCGGCTGTTCCATTTGTTCATAGTGGACAGATTCTGGTTTAGTAAGTATTTTTAAAGTAACTTCTAAGATTTCTTTGAAATAATTGGCAGGGAGTGGATGTGTTCACCAAGGAGAGTGTGTGTGTGTGTGTGCGCGCACCATTTGGCTTTACTATGTGTTTTACTGTTTCAGTTTGCTTTCTTCTGTTCTTCATGCTTGCCACCATCTCTCTTTTGATTTTATTAGTTCCTGGACAAGCTCCTGCTTTGTGGTCCAGCCTGATGCTGATACATACTTCATTTTCTCTCCCGTCTAGTGGCATGGAACTGTGCAGCACTACCAGAAACTTTATCGGGTGTATACTGGGAAGTTAGCGGCTGTTCCATTTGTTCATAGTGGACAGATTCTGGTTTAGTAAGTATTTTTAAAGTAACTTCTAAGATTTCTTTGAAATAATTGGCAGGGAGTGGATGTGTTCACCAAGGAGAGAGAGAGAAAGGGAAAGTGAGAAAGCACCTCCCATGGGAAATGATCTTGCTATTAAACCTTCTCCATTTCTATCTTTTCTGGTTTGGTAAGTATTTTTAAAATAACTTCTAAGATTTCTCCTTTAAAAAATTTGGCTGGGAGTGCATGTGTTTACCAAGGAGAGATAGAGAGAGAGAAAGGGAAAGTGAGAAAGCACCTCCCATGGGAAATGGTCTTGCTATAATCCCTTCTTCATTTTTATCCTTTGAGGGTTTGGAGCATGCATGTACACATACCTGGTGGGTTCCTCAAGTTGCCAGTCAGCCGTGTGAATACAGCTGACCCATCTTCTAAATTGAGCAGTACTAGTACTAGATTATCTTTGAGTAGTTTATAGTCTTTTAGCAGTAAGCAAAGGACATCATCATATAATAAAGTACTAGAGATGCTAGTATTAATAAATATTATGAGATGTAAGAAAAAAATGAAGGGAAATGTGGTTTAGAATTACTTGATAAAATCGACTTTTGCAGGCCAGCCGGTGGAATGGTGATTAGGGTACCTGGATCCCGCATGGCCACCTATACAGTTGAGTCTCAAACTCAGAGGCTTGAAAAATATATCAGGCACTTGTGAGTGTGTGCATATTCAAAATCCCAACAGGAGGATGTTGGAGATGGGATTGTGGTGTGTCCATCCCCTTGGGGGGATGATTTCTCACTTTCTCTTCCCCTGTCCCCAGTGAGCACATACACTGCACCCCATAACAAAACTTAAAAAATAAAAACTACTGTGATAGTGGTGGAGTGTAGGATTAGAGAAATTAGTTTTACTAATCTCATTAAAATGAAATCTGACATAAACCGACTTACAAATTTAGATGGTATAAATCTTAGATGCTACTAATCTTTATAATTCTCTGTGATTCACTCAGGTATTCTCTCATTAAATCCCATTAATGGATGTAGTGGAGGCTGCTGTCCTCTACAACCGGTTGTTTTCTTCTTGACATGAACAGAATCAGACTAGGAAGAGATTCTCCAGCTAGCGAGTGCATTTCCTAGCTCTCCCCACAGCTAGGCATGCTATGCTCTAGAACGTGAGAAAAGAATCCATTGCTCTTTAAGACACTTGTCTTTGTCCACCATGTCCATCCTATGTGACATAGTGCTAGTCTACCCAAACAGACCACAAGTGTGGGATAAACCTACAGCTCTACAATAACTAGAAGGTGTGACGGGTTGGGACATAGCTCTGTGGGATGTGCTTATGTGGAGAATTTGTGATTGAAGTTTCTTTGCTTCCTTCAGTCTCATGGACTTGAATCATGGATGCCATTATCCAGGACTCCATCAACTCGAATACCCAAGGAAGCCACTCGAAATGTTCCCCTCAGCTTGAACTCCTGCTCCTATCAGTTATGCTTTCCATGATTTTTCTTTGAGCCACACTGTCTACTACAAAATATTTTAGAGAAATAGTAAATAGTTCTGACCTATGTTCAAAACTGTGGTGAACATGGGCTGACACCCAGCCCGTCTCTGGGCGGCTGCTGCAGCATGTAAGTAAGATCCTTAAACCTGCTGACGTGGCTCTGGAGGTCCTGACACAGCTCCATAGGACTTCAGAATTACATTTGGGTCCACGAGTACAAACTGCATGGGCAACTGGAATCTCATCATAAAGACTGTAACGGGCTATTCTGTGGTTTCCACAGAGGGTGACTAGAAGTAGGAAGAAAAAGGAGAGTTGAAGCCACTAAATTCTGTCAGTTGATAGCACTGGGTCAGGGTTTGCTGTAAAGGAAACAGGGTGATAGCTGAGGGGTGGAGAAAAGGTTCTAGTCCCCTTCATGGACTCCCCTCACTCCCCACTTCCCCCTCCCCCAACTTCTGAATTCTTCTCTACCACATGTTGAACACCTATCTGTTCTGTCATCACCAGACCGAGTTCCATTCCTGAAAATGTTGGCCAAAGTCTTATATTCTTAGTTTAGTGGAGTTTATAAAAGAACATGATTGGGAACATTAGCTGGCGTGATGGTTAGACACTGGATTCCCACATGGCCCACCAGTTTGAGTCCTGGACATAGTGGCTTGCTCTCTCATTTACCCTCTCCCTCTTGCTCTGTTCCTCTCTGGTGAGCCCATGTGTCCTATAGCAAACTTTAAAGAATAATAATAAATAAGATTAAATAAATAATTAAGCAAAAGAGAACAAGCTCAAAAAAAAAAAAAAAAAAAAAAAAAAAAAGGAAAAGCTACCTCTGGGGGATTTACCCAATTCTGATTCACATCCTACTAACTCTAGAGAAAAGTAGTAACCCATACTGATAGAAAACTCATAGGAAGAAGTGTCTTTCTTTCTTTTTAAACATTCAGTAGAACATGAATCAAGCCCAGGGAAATCCCAGAAGCTAGAATACAAGTTGGGAGAGGACTTGGCTAAGATGTCCATCTGAGCTAACAGGTGCCAAGGATAACAGAAATGGCCGGGGTGATGAGAGACACTTAGATAGAGCTGTGGTGCTGGAGTTGGATCCCTGCCACCTGCGGTCTGATAGGGCCAGGAGCTGCTACTTCACAGGTCTGAGAAAGCCCATGACCACTGGTGATGAACGTGAGGCTGCTCCAGTAACCTGTCCATAGCATCCTGCACTGAACAGGGAACTCCTTCTTTACTTTCTCAATTAATATGGGCCCAGTAACTGCCTAAAAGGAGCTGGAAGGGACAGAGAGATACGCAGGAGACCCTTTCTGTAGACCACTCTGTGACATGCACACCAGCCTGGTCACAGTGAGCCCTGTGCTCCTTGGAATATGCAGGGGCCAGCATCAGGGAGATGGGGCAGGTGCAGCATGGCAATGGAAGGAAAACCAGGGAGCCAGGCAGCACGGGTGTTGCCAGCGTGAAGACGGGAAACAGGGCTACCCTCATCCTGTCTGGTTAGACCCCTGGTGAGCATGGCAGGTACTCGGGTTTGTAGTTTCGTGTTTTCCACAAGTGAGATCAGGTTTATTGTCGCTGATTCCTTGGCAACATGTGCCACCCAGGTACATTGCTCCTTGGCTGTTCAGTTACAAGTTTACAGAATGAGTGTGAAAACAGAAGCCACGAGGTAGCACACTGGTTCCCACTTTCTCTCCGAATTGGTAGTTAATCTCAAACAGCACGTTCTGCTTGCTCAGAGATCTGGGTGTTCTCCGTGCCTTTTATTTTTGTTATGTAATTGCTCTCAGTAATAGGAGCCAAGCAGAGCCCCAGAATCCAGTTCTGTGAGGGTGTAAGAAGACTCCTTTGGGCCAGCTGGTGATGTGGTGGCTTGGGCAGCTAGATTGCACATGACCAACAGCACGGTTCGAGTTCTGGGCTTGGTGGCTTACAAGACACACCTGGCTCACGTGTATGTGCCCAAAATCTTGAATGGAGGGAGAAGTGGGGGAGATGGTGGTGCGTATTCTCTCTCTGTCTTTCTCCATCAAGCACATGCACCCTCTGGCAAAATGAAGAAAAAAGACTTCCATGAAGGGCACATGCTCTCCTGCGTACCTCACTGTGGGCTGCAGTGAGAAGTCCTACGGCCCAGGTTACTGCATGGTGAGCTCTTCAGAGTGCCCTCGAAAGCAGGATACCCATAACTCAGATCAATTGGTTTTGGTGAAGGCCAAGTATTCCCTAGCTGTCCTGTCTGGAGTTTAACATGGAGCAGCACCCTCACCTTACAAAGCCAACACCTCTAACACGTGGAGGACAACACGCGAGTCTTAACACGACATGTTTCAGGTCATCTGCTTTCCTATTGTCTTAGGGCTGAACTTTTCACTCCACTCCTTTCCTCTGCTTGCTTTTTTCTTGGGAGAAATTTTTTGCTATAGGGTACACGTGCTTGCCAGAGACACAGAGAGAGACAGAGAGACAGAAAGCGACAGATCACCCCCCAGGGGGGATGGCCACACTGCAATCCCTTTTCCTCATCTCTTCTCAGGATTTTGGCATGTGGACATATGCACCCAGTGTGTTTTAAGCCACTGGATCTGGAACTGGAACTGTAGTCAATTACATGGGAGTCCAGCAATGTAACCATTTCACCATCTGCTGGTCCCTCCTCTGCCTTCTTACCTAAGCCCCTATGTCTGTTTTCTTTTGTCCTTCCATTTAAGTGTAAAGACTTGTATTCATGAACACATGGTGATTACGCGACATAATCTTGTAACTAGTTGACTTTGGACTTCTGATGCTCAGTCTGTCCCTGATATTCCACTTTCAGGGACTGTGAAGAGTGCACAGTCAGGGCCCCATCCACATTCTGCTGCACAGTGCATAAGGAGCCACCCGGAGGGCCCCAGCTCATCAGATCCTAGACTAACAAATAAATCTTACTCTACTACACCAGTTCTAGGCACCATGTAGCAGTTCAGCTAATTCCTCTGCTATTTCCTTTCAAGTGGCATCTGTGCTTTGCTTTGTGTCCTGGATCAGAATGTCTGGAGCCCCAGACACCTATGAGCAGCATTCTGGCATTGCCTCTACACCCAGTGAGCTGAGCCAGCTCATGCGCTGCACATAGACAGACACCTCTCTGCAGACGCAACTCCATCCATTTTGATAGCAAGCAGTAGTGGCTGAGCAAGCAGCTCTTGCTACATGGCTGATTTTCTTTTTCTTTTTATAGAGATTATTGCTATAGGTGTATGTACTCGCTGGACAGACAGAGAGAGATAGAAGTGGAGGAGGGGATAGCCATGCTGCAATCTCTTCAACTCCATTCTTCTTTTAGGATTTTGTGCACACATGCACACATACCCGGTATGAGTTTCAAGCTGCTGGGTCTGGGACTTGAACCACAGTCAACCATGTGGGAGTCCAGCGAAGTAGCTATTCTGCGCAGTTGGCATTGTTTTAAATAATATGGGGAGAGTGAGGTTGATTTCTTACCCCAGTATCACTCAATTTAGGAACATCTAGAGGACCTAAGTTAAGGAAATAGATGTGCTTACCTTTTTTTTTTTTTTAAATAATAGAGAGTGCATGCATATGTGATAGAGAGAGAGAGAGAGAGAGAGAGAGAGAGAGAGAGACTGGGACTTGTCAAATCATGACCTCCTTTCCCCACTCATCCAGCTCCTTGGGATGTGGAATGCTTGCACACACGCCGAGTGTGTTTTCAGGCCCTCCCCTGGATCTGAACCTGCAACTAGCCATGCAGCTCCCAGGACTGCAGTCCAGTAGCTATGGAGTGCACCATGTAGGAGGGGCCTCAGATAGGTTTTCCTTTTTTTTTTTTTTAAATTTTTATTTACATTTAATTATTGTACATCTCTATAGTATGTATTTTTCTTTAAATTTATTTATTTACATTCATTCACTATACATCATCACAACAAACAAAATGAGATTTCTCATCCAGAATACACTGTATATTGGCTCAGTCAAGCACATCAACATACGTGTTATTGTCAACAAACAATTTTCTACTTCCTATTTCCTGTATATTTTGTTATTTTTGCCATTCTTGATTCCCTCTCTCTCACCATCTGCTGTGTCCCATCCTCCTCCCACACTGTCTCTGGTATCCATGGTTGCTTTCTATGCCTTTACCCCCATTTTATTTATTCACTAAAGAACTTAATTAATCTAAATACTTCCAATAGCAAGTGTGGCTGATATATACATAGCCATGAACACAAGTCTGACCCTAGGCATAAACCTCAGTGAGTAGAATGAACATATAACAAAGTAGCACCCAGCTGGGACTATATAGCTTACTGTAGTCCTCAAATATGCATTTTTAAAAATTTCATGAAAAATAGTTTTCATGATTTTTTTCCTCCTGAAAATTTTTAAATTAATTAATTTACATTCATCCCCTAATCATCGTCACAGCATACAAAAAATGGTTATCCATCCAGAAAATACTTCATAGTGGCTTAATCATGCATGTTATCAATAATTTTCCATGTCTAGTTTCATACACACACACACACACATATATATATACATATATTTACCCCAATGTTTGACCCTCTGCCCTTTCCGACCCTCTTCTCACACTGTCTCTGGCATCTACAGTTGTCTTCCACTCCTTTTCCCTCCACATTTTAATGGTCATACAATTTCTTAAATAATCTAACTACTTTCAATAGCAGGTTCAGCTGGTAATTTCAAGAAAAGCAGTTTTGAATTGGTAAGGAAATTTCCTTAAAACTTAAAGCCTGGAAACAGGTTAGTATCCTGTTCAAATAGTAGGTACATGAAACTATTGACAGCTCGACAGGACAAAAACTCTTAAAACCAGACTACATACTTACAAAGGTCATCCCCATCAGGCTAACATCAGATCTCTCGGCGGAAACAATGCAGGAAAGGAAAGAATGGGGAAGCATAGTTAAAGTGTTGAGTGAAAAACAATTTCAACCAAGAATACTATACCTGGCAAAATTATCTTTCATATGGGAAAAAAAGATAA
>NW_006198133.1:733699-736035 GCF_000334495.1 Tupaia belangeri chinensis
AGACAGACAGAGAGAGACATAGAGACAGAAAGCGAGAAATCACCCCCCAGGGGGGATGGTCATGCCGCAATCCCTTCTCCTCCATTCTCCTCTCGGGATCTTGGGCACGCACGCACATGCGCCCGGCGTGAGTTTTAAGCCACCGGGTCCGGGACACGAACCACGGTCGACTACGTGGGAGTCCAGCGACATAGCCATTACGCTAACTGCTGGTTCCCCATGGCATTCCCTTTTGAAAAACCAATGTAATACACTGTAAAGTTATATGTAATCCAATGTAATATAAAGAAGATTATGGACTCTCATTTTTTGCCCCCTGGGCCAGGAACTGTGAGGGAGGACTGTCCCCTGAAGCCCCAGACCCAGGACCCCCAAGCCAGAAAACCCTCTGTCAACCAGGGAGGCCATTAGACCTACAGACATCCCACTTCCATTTTTCGCCCCCTGGCCCAGGAACTGCGAGGGAGGACTGCCCCCTGAAGCCCCAGACCCAGGACCCCCAAGCCAGAAAACCCTCTGTCAACCAGGGAGGCCATTAGACCTACAGACACCCCACTTCCATTTTTCGTCCCCTGGCGAAATCACGCGCTGCACTAGTGCGCGGTGCACGACTTTTTCTTTATTTCTATCTTTCTTTCTTTCTTTTTTTTAAATTTTCCTCCTACTTCTCTGGTCCTTATTCCCTTTGTCTCCACCATCCCGGGAAGTTTACATAGGTCTAGAATTACAGTTTTGAAAAATTCTAGTATTTTAAGACTCTCTGAGATCATCCCTTTTTCTGAACCACCTGAGAAGAAGGAGATACTTTTCTTTGTACAGCTGAAGGGAATACTTTTCCTTTGATCCCATTGCCAAAAACAACAGAAGAGAGATTTTGGCAGTCTTCATTCTGCTGCCAAAAGGAAACACTCTTGCGCCTATTGGAGGAAACATTCTCTTAAAAGGTATTTCAAAGGGAACACATCTCCCAATGGTTAAAAGCAGAAGAAGAACCTTAGGTATGAATAAAGTAGGAAATATGTCTCTTTCAAAAGAACACAGTAACTGGAGGAGAGGGGATTGCGGCGTGACCATCCCCCCTCGGGGGTGATTTCTCGCTTTCTGTCTCTATGTCTCTCTCTGTCTGTCTGGCGAGCGCACGCGCCCTACAGTGAAAATCTCAAAAAAACAAACAAACAAACAAACAAACAAACAAAAAACAAAAAAAAACACACAGTAACTGCCTTCCTTTTCTTGAAAAAATAGAGGATATTACCAAAATGTCTGAGATAGAATTCAGAACATTCATGTTGAACAATACTATGAGCTGGAACAGAAAAGAGATAATGAACTATAGGAGATGAGAAAGTCCTTCCATGATATGAAGGAAGAAATGGACAAGCTAAGAAAGAATAAGATGGAACGACTAGAGGTGAAGTCTGTAATACAAGAAATCAAAAACTCTCTCGAAAGTATTAAAAGTCGACTAGACCATGCTGAAGATCGAATCTCTGATGTAAAAGATAACACTTCAGACCTAGAGAAAACCACCAAAAAGATGGAGAAAATAACAAAAAAAAATGAGGATAACCTACGAGAAATACTAGATTCCATTAGACGTCCTAACATCCGAATAATTGGTATCCCAGAAGATGAAGAAACTAATAAAGGCATGGAAAACCTATTCCATGAAATCTTGGAAAAAATTTTTCCAAGTGTAGAGAGGCACTCAAGCATCCAGACTCAGGAAATACGAAGAACCCCAAATAGAATCAACCCAAGAAGATCTTCCCCAAGGCATATCATAGCCTGACTGGCTAAGACCACAGATAAGGATAAGATACTAAAACTGGCAAGAGAGAGACGACAAGTGGCATACAAAGGTCACCCCATCAGGCTAACACCGGACTTCTCAACGGAAACAATGCAAGCAAGGAAAGAATGGGAAAATGTATTGAAAGTGTTAAGAGAGAAACAATTTCAATCAAGATTATTGTACCCTGCTAGATTATACTTCATATGGGAAAAAAAGATTAAAATCTCAGACAAACAACACCTGAAAGAATTTGCCAGCACCAGGCCAGCTCTCCAAGAAACCCTGAGGAAAGTACTGTTCCACGAAAACTAAAGAAGTAACAGCCAGAAGCAAAGGAGTAAAAGGCAACTACAAAAATGGTCAACCTATACGTTGGGACAGATCCAGTAACATCGATAATAACATTGAATGCTAATGGATTAAATTCACCAATCAAGAGACACAGACTGGCTGAGTGGATTAAAAAAAAAAAAAACCCTCTGTCTGTTGCCTACAGGAAACCCACTTCATGAAAAAAAAAAACCAAAGAATGAAAGGGAAG
>NW_006198133.1:739922-747776 GCF_000334495.1 Tupaia belangeri chinensis
GGTGCTGGGGAGAGGTGTTCACCTGTTGAAATATCCATTTTGTAAGACAAATAATAATGTGATTGAATGTATGGAAGAAAATGAAATGAAAATAAATTAATTAATTAATAAAAAAACAAAGAAGATTATGATGATAAAAAAAAAACCAGACTACAAAAGAAGAAGAAAAGCAGCAATATTTTAGTCAAAAGTCACAGAACGCTATTTCGCCAGTTCAGTCTCATGTAATCAATCTATCTTCTGTTGTGGTTCGACCTTCCCGATTGAATTCTGGGATATAATATTCAACTCCAGACTTGTCCCTACGATTAAATTGGCTGTTTTCTTTGTCTAACTCTTATTTCTGTGTGATTGCATTTAATTTTCCTGACATATCACTCCCTTAAGAACTTCTTGGAGATCTGGTCTGGTGCTGGTAAATTCTTTCAGGTTTTTTGTTTGTTTGTTTTTGTTTTTTAACCTGAGAATGTTCTTGTCTTTTCTTTCCATATGAAGGATAAGCTTGCTGGGTACAGTATTCTGGGTTGTAATCGCTTTTCCCTTAACACTTTGAATATATTTTCCCATTCTTTCCTTGCTTGCATTGTTTCTCATGAGAGGTCTTCTGTTAGTCTGATGGGATATCCTTTGTAGGTAACTTGCTGTTTCTCTCTTGCCAATCTTAGTATCTTGTCTTTGTCTGTGTTTATATATATATATATATATATATATATGATCAGTTATTTAATTAGGTTCTTGGCAAGAAATTTAGAATCTAGAACACCAATTCGTGAAGATAAACTCCATTTGTAAGGGCAGACACAGATCGCAGGTAGCTCTGGAGCTGAGGAACAGCTTTGATTTTTGGTAAAATTTGCAGTCCACAGCTTTCTGATCAATCTTGCACTGCTCTGAAATCTTGTATTTCTCCTTCTCTGTGTCAAAGATTTCACCTTCCTGGTGTCTGGGCTTCTGCAGTTTCTTTATCTTGAAGTAAGCACCAATGTAAGGTGCTTTGAGATTTTTACTTTGCTAATAGCAATTTTCATGTAGGTGGCAATGACAAATTTCTGGTGTGTTCTGTGCAGTGGAACTCATTTGAGAACCAGCAGTCCAGTTACAAGTAGCAAGCCACTGCTCAGCTGCTTCAGGAAAACCACTCTCTTGCCTCTGTGGGTCCAGTGAAGATGATCAGAATGGTCCCAGGAGTTATGCTAGCTCACAGCTTTCTCACATGCTGCCTGAAAGGTTTTTTGGCATGGCTCAAACAGCTTTCGAGGCACATCTTCAGTAGGATAATACCTAGGCATTTTGCGGAGTTTAACCACCTGGGTACCACCATTCTTGTCTCCGCCAACTGGTTTTGTGACAGTTGCAAGAACCTTCTCTTTTTTTTCCTCTTCGATCCTGTATTTAGTGGCAGTGTATTTCCTCTTGTACATGGCCTTTCTGGACTACATGGCAGACTGGGAGTATCTGCTGATGCCCGGGACTAGGATGGGGTTTCAACTGCAATGGAGCTTCCCATTCTTGGGCATTTTAGCCTTGGAGTCACTCTCTTTAACCTTGACACTGGCATCAGCCTTCTTGGCTTCAGGGTTCTTCTCCTTAGTATCCTGCTTTGCAGCTTTATCACCTGCCATCTTGTATAGTGGGAAAGACTGTGGTTTTGGTCAGTCTAGCTATAATGTGTCTTGGAGAAGATCTTCTTGGGTTGATTCTATTTGGGGTCTTTTGCATTTCTTGGGATTGGATCTTTGAGTGCCTCTCTAAGTTTGGAAAGTTTTCTCTTGCAGGGTTTTATGGAATAGATTATCAATGCTTTTATGAGTCTCTTTGCCTTCTGTGATGCCAATTATCCAGATGTTTGGACCTTTGATGGTATCTAGTATTTCTCATATATTATTCTCAAATTTGGGGGGAATATTCTCTGTCTTCATGGTGGATTTTTCTAGGCCAGCAATTTTCTTTTCTACATCTGAAATTCTATTTTCTGTATGATCTAGTCTGCTTTTAATACTTTCAAGAGAGATTTTTGACTTCCTGTATTATAGTCATTTTTTTTTTGAGAGGTTTTCTCTATAGGGTGCATGTGCTTGCCAGACAGAGAGAGAGACATAGAGACAGAAAGCGAGAAATCACCCCCCAGGGGGGATGGTCATGCCACAATCCCTTCTCCTCCATTCTCCTCTCGGGATCTTGGACATGCACGCACATGCGCCCGGCGTGAGTTTTAAGCCACCCGGTCCCGGATGCAAACCATGGTCGACTACGTGGGAGTCCAGCGACATAGCCATTACGTTAACTGCTGGTTCCCCCTGTATTATAGTCTTTATCTCTAACAATTCCATTTGATTCTTTTGTAAAGTGTGTAATTCCTCTTTCAGATCTTGCAAGAATTTCCTCACCTCCCGGCACTTGTCAGCTCCTTTCTCCTTTCTCTTTTGCAGTTCATTCTCTCTCTCTCTCTCTTTTTTTTAGAGAGGTTTTTGCTATAGGGTGTTTGTGCTCACCAGAGAGACAGAGAGAGAAAGAGAGACAGAAAGCGAGAAATCAGCCCCCAGGGGGGATGGCCATGCCACAATCCCTTCTCCTCCATTCTCCTCTCGGGATCTTGGGCACGCACACACATGCACCTGTCATGAGTTTAAGCCACCGGGTCCGGGACTTGAACCACGGTCGACTACGTGGGAATCAAGCAACATAACCATTATGCTAACTGCTGTTCCCCATTGTCTCTCTTCTCTTCCATCTCTGTTAGCTTTGCCATTATGAATGTTCTAAATTCTTTATCAGACATATCCATGATTTCCATTGAACTGTCTGTGGATGAAGAGGAGCCATTCTTTTCCCTTCAGGGAGAGGTATTTTATTGCTTTCCCATATTTCTTGTGGTCCTGTGGTGATTTCTAGTCATCTGATGAAAAAGTGTGTTTCTTCCCAAACTTGAAGTTCAAACTGAGCATCCAGGGGTGTGCAGAAAAGGAAACAGAGAAGAGAAACAACTGCAACAAAAACAACCAAGAAACAGAGAAAAAGACAAGAAAAACCTAAAACAAAACAAAACAAAACCAAACAAAAAAAAAATTTTTTTTTTTTAAAAGCAAAAATTAGAAATCTGTGTGGTGGAAGACAGAGACACAAGTAGAGAGAGACAAAGACAGATGCAGAGACAAGAGGCTGCAAAGTCTTCTTCCTACCACAAAAGTTTGAAGGTTAGAGGCTGAATTATCAGTGGACAATCTTCATTTCTCCTAGTCTCCTGAAATCACTAGTTCTCAGTAGCCATGAGGGGGTCTTCTGTCCTCAGATAGATTTTTCTAAGAGGAAGCCTCAATCATACTGAATTTCATGTGGCTGTATGATTCCCTGTACCAATATTTGACTTCGTTTGCTTTCACTGCATTTGGTATAATAAATGCGGAAATTCTTATCATTCTACTTCATTCCAAATAAGAAATTTCCTCTCCTTGATGAGAATATATGTGTAATATGGAAACAAGACTATATAAGGAGAAACATAAAGGTTGCCTGTAGGATTACTAAGGAAATGCCTAAATAAGTTTAGACATGCATCAAATTTGGTACTTTAGGCTGACTTTGTGACTTGGTGTTTAAGGGAGCTGGATCCCACATGACTGACTGCAGTTCAAATTCTGGCCCTGGTGACTTGAAAAAGACATGCCAGGCATGTGTGCATGTGTATGTTCCAAATCCTAACAGTATAGAGAAATGGAGGAGAAGGGATTGTGGTGAGATCACACCCCATTGGGGGAGTACCTTCTCCCTTTCCCTCTCTGAGTCTCTGGTGAGTACAGGTGTCCTCTGGAAATTTTTTTAAAAATTAGTTATTTCAACAAAGGAACTATCTACTTTATTATCCTCACCCCTCAAGAATAAAATTATTTCTTTTGTTTAAGGCTATTCCCCTGACCTGCAATATCAGAACAGCTCTTCTTTAGTTATTCCCTCTTCTTGTTTCTTCTCTTTTCTCCATACTAATTTCTCTGTGATAGCCTATGGAATATAAATTAGATATTTTTCATCCAACCAACATATTATCTCTACCCATCAACCTATCTCCTTTTTAATGACTACCGCTCTATGCCCACAGTGAATTGTTTGAGTCTAAAAAAATACTGATCCTAACTGTGAAAAACGGGTTATTTTCAGCTCTCACCTTAATATATTTTCTGGCTATATTTCACTTTGTTAAATTCATTTTGTAAAAACCAGACTTGTGAAACTTAAAAATGAAAGTAGTGCTCTTCAGAAGTCTGCCAGGCTCAGTAGGATAAAGAGTATTGATATCAGATTAAATGTATTTAAATTTTATCAGAGTTTCAAAACCACAGATTAAGAAAATGTGTGAACAATAAACATCTGAAATGATTTTGTACAAAAAAGTACAATAGATTGGTCAGGAGGAGGAGGCTTAAGTTGAAAAGCTGTCACCCTATATTTACATTTTGTCAATTTTGTGACTCAGTATGTAAGCTGGCAAGATGAGACTGGACTCCAGAAATCTAACAGGTGAAAGACCAGGTGAGAAAGGTACTGGATCCCACATGACCAACTGTGTGGTTTGAATCCTGGATCTCTGACTTGAAAAACATGTCTGGCACATGTGTGTGTATTTTCAAAACCCTTAGACCAGAACAGAGAAGGGATTGGTGATATGGCCATCCTCCCAGGGGCAGCTCATTTTCTCTCTCTATATGTCTCTCTCTGGTGAGTGTGTGTGCCTTAAAGCAAAAAATAAAAAAAATAAAAATAAAAAGATAAGGAGACTTCCATCTTCAGACCCCTGGCATAAGGGATACTGAGGCAGGTCTCCCAGACCCAGCTCTAGCCCCAGGACACCCAAGTCAGAGACCCCCTATCTCTGTCAGCAAGGTAGGATTTTCTTTTCTTCTCCTCTCTTTCATTTGTAAATTCCACACTTCTCTTTGTCACACAGGAACGCCCTCAGCTCTGCAGCCACCTCACTTCCATCTTTCAGACCACTGGCAAAATTGTGCGCCTTGCTAGCGTGGTGCGTGAGTTTTTCTTTATTTTTCTTATAATTTTCTTCCCACTTATTTGGTCCTAACTTCCTTTAACTGCAGCATCCCTGGCAGTTTAGATAGATCTAGAATTACAGTTCTGAAATATTCTAGTATTTTAAGACTATCTGGGATCCTCCCTTTTACTGAACCACCTGCAAAAAAGGAGATACTTTTCTTTGTACAACTAAAGAGAATGCTTTCACTGCATTTGGTATAATAAATGCGGAAATTCTTATCATTCTACTTCATTCCAAATAAGAAATTTCCTCTCCTTGATGAGAATATATGTGTAATATGGAAACAAGACTATATAAGGAGAAACATAAAGGTTGCCTGTAGGATTACTAAGGAAATGCCTAAATAAGTTTAGACATGCATCAAATTTGGTACTTTAGGCTGACTTTGTGACTTGGTGTTTAAGGGAGCTGGATCCCACATGACTGACTGCAGTTCAAATTCTGGCCCTGGTGACTTGAAAAAGACATGCCAGGCATGTGTGCATGTGTATGTTCCAAATCCTAACAGTATAGAGAAATGGAGGAGAAGGGATTGTGGTGAGATCACACCCCATTGGGGGAGTACCTTCTCCCTTTCCCTCTCTGAGTCTCTGGTGAGTACAGGTGTCCTCTGGAAATTTTTTTAAAAATTAGTTATTTCAACAAAGGAACTATCTACTTTATTATCCTCACCCCTCAAGAATAAAATTATTTCTTTTGTTTAAGGCTATTCCCCTGACCTGCAATATCAGAACAGCTCTTCTTTAGTTATTCCCTCTTCTTGTTTCTTCTCTTTTCTCCATACTAATTTCTCTGTGATAGCCTATGGAATATAAATTAGATATTTTTCATCCAACCAACATATTATCTCTACCCATCAACCTATCTCCTTTTTAATGACTACCGCTCTATGCCCACAGTGAATTGTTTGAGTCTAAAAAAATACTGATCCTAACTGTGAAAAACGGGTTATTTTCAGCTCTCACCTTAATATATTTTCTGGCTATATTTCACTTTGTTAAATTCATTTTGTAAAAACCAGACTTGTGAAACTTAAAAATGAAAGTAGTGCTCTTCAGAAGTCTGCCAGGCTCAGTAGGATAAAGAGTATTGATATCAGATTAAATGTATTTAAATTTTATCAGAGTTTCAAAACCACAGATTAAGAAAATGTGTGAACAATAAACATCTGAAATGATTTTGTACAAAAAAGTACAATAGATTGGTCAGGAGGAGGAGGCTTAAGTTGAAAAGCTGTCACCCTATATTTACATTTTGTCAATTTTGTGACTCAGTATGTAAGCTGGCAAGATGAGACTGGACTCCAGAAATCTAACAGGTGAAAGACCAGGTGAGAAAGGTACTGGATCCCACATGACCAACTGTGTGGTTTGAATCCTGGATCTCTGACTTGAAAAACATGTCTGGCACATGTGTGTGTATTTTCAAAACCCTTAGACCAGAACAGAGAAGGGATTGGTGATATGGCCATCCTCCCAGGGGCAGCTCATTTTCTCTCTCTATATGTCTCTCTCTGGTGAGTGTGTGTGCCTTAAAGCAAAAAATAAAAAAAATAAAAATAAAAAGATAAGGAGACTTCCATCTTCAGACCCCTGGCATAAGGGATACTGAGGCAGGTCTCCCAGACCCAGCTCTAGCCCCAGGACACCCAAGTCAGAGACCCCCTATCTCTGTCAGCAAGGTAGGATTTTCTTTTCTTCTCCTCTCTTTCATTTGTAAATTCCACACTTCTCTTTGTCACACAGGAACGCCCTCAGCTCTGCAGCCACCTCACTTCCATCTTTCAGACCACTGGCAAAATTGTGCGCCTTGCTAGCGTGGTGCGTGAGTTTTTCTTTATTTTTCTTATAATTTTCTTCCCACTTATTTGGTCCTAACTTCCTTTAACTGCAGCATCCCTGGCAGTTTAGATAGATCTAGAATTACAGTTCTGAAATATTCTAGTATTTTAAGACTATCTGGGATCCTCCCTTTTACTGAACCACCTGCAAAAAAGGAGATACTTTTCTTTGTACAACTAAAGAGAATACTCCTTGGATCACATTGGTAAACACAACAGAAGAGAGACTTTGGCAGCCTTCATTCCACAGCAAAAAAGAGACACACTTGCTCCTATTTGAGGAAACATTCTTTTTTTATTTTTAAAGAATGATTTAATTTTGTTTATTCATTCATTTATTTTTAATTTGACCAGAGAGAGATGGAGAGAGAGAAAGAGTGAGAAAACAAGCCATCAGGTCCAGGACTTGAACCATGGTTGGTCATGTTGGAGTGTCCAGCCCCTTAACCACCACGCTACCTGCTGGTTCCCGAGGAAATGTTCCTTTAAAAGGTATTCCAAAGGGAACACATCTCCCAATGGTTAGAAGTAGAAGAACCTCAGCTCTGAATAAAGCAGGAAATATGTCTCCATCGAAAGAACACAGTGACTCCATTCCATTTTTAGAGAAAATAGAGGACGTTACCAAAACGTCTGAGAAAGAATTTAGAACATTCATGGTGAACAAATACTATGAGCTGGAAAAGAAAAGAGACAATGAACTACAGGAGATTAGAAAGTCCTTCAAAATATGAAGAAAGAAATGGACACACTAAGAAAGAATAAGATGGAAATATTAGAGATGAAGTCCGTAATAAAAGAAATAAAAAACTCTCTTGAAAGTATTAAAAGTCGATTAGACAATGCTGAAGATCGAATCTCTGATGTAGAAGATAACACTTATGATCTAGAGAAAACCACCAAAAAGACAGAGAAAATAAGAAAAAAAAATGAGGATAACATACGAGAAATACTAGATTCCATTAGACGT
>NW_006198133.1:750150-781067 GCF_000334495.1 Tupaia belangeri chinensis
TCAGAAAAGAGGAAAAAGTAAAAGGCATTGAAATATGAAAAGAAGACCTGAAAATGTCTCTCTTTGCAGATGACATGATTGTATACATAGAAGACTCAATGTTTTCCATGAAAAAATTTCTGGAAGGAATACATGTATACAATAAAGTTGCAGCATACAAAATTAATATCCAGAAATCTATAGCATTTCTATATACCAACAACAGGCAGGCTGAGACAGAACTGAAAAAAGTTGTTCCATTTACGATAGCCACAAAAACTATGATACCTAGGGATAAATCTAACCAAAGAAGTTAAAGACATCCACCTATGAGAAGATAAAAAAAGAAATTGAAAATGACACAAAAAAGTGGAAGGATATCCCATGTTCCTGTATTGGAAGAATTAATATGATCAAAATGGCAATTTTATCCAAATTAATCTAACTATTTAATGCAATGCCAATCAAAGTACCAGACACATTCTTCACAGATCTAGGAAAGACAATCATCAAGTCTGTATGGAATCATAAAAGACCCCGTATTGCCAAAGCAATTCTGCACAAGAGTGGAGTGGGTGGCATCTCACTCCCTGACCCAAAAATATACTACGAAGCTGTGATAATCAAAACAGCATGGTACTGGGACCAGCAGTTAGCATAATGGCTATGTCATTGGACTCCCACGTAGTCAACTGCAGTTCATGCCCCAGACCTGGTGGCTTGAACTCACCCCAGGCGCGTGTGCGTGCATGCCCAGGATCCCGAGAGGAGAAAGGAGGGGAAGGGATTGTTGCGTGACCATTCCCCCTGGCGGGCGATTTCTCGCTTTCTGTCCCTCTGTCTCTCTCTGTCTTCCTGGTGAGTACATGCACCCTACAGCAAAAACCTCTCAAAAAACAGAAAAACAAAAATACCCCAGCATGGTACTGGCACAGAAACAGGCAGGTTGACCAATGGAACAGAATTCAGTCCCCAGAAATAAATTCCCGAACGTACAGTCAACTGATTTTTGACAACAGGTATCAGTCAATCCAGTGGGAACAGGAAATCCTCTTCAGCAAATGGTGCTGGAAAAACTGGATTTCCTCTTGCAGAAAAATGAATCTGAACCCCTACCTCTCACCTTTGACAAAAATCAAGTCAAGGTGGATCAAAGATCTAAATCTAAGACACCAAACTATAAAACTGCTCCTGGAAAACACTGGGGAAACTCTAGGTGACATTGGGGTACTGAAAGACTTCTTAAACAAGACTCCCAACACACAGTCAGTAATCCCCAAAAGAGACAAGTAGGATTACATCAGATTAATAAATTTCTGCATGGCAAAAGACACAGTAACTAGTATGAATAGACAGCCTGCAGAATGGGAAAATATTTTTGTAAACTGTGCGTCAGATAAGGGACTGATAACCAGAATTCACAAGGAACTCAAGCAGTTGTTCTGAAAAAAGGTGATCAATCCTGTTAAAAGATGGGAGAATGAGTTGAAAAAGACCACTCTCTACTCCATGTATCTTTGGGACCTGTCAGCTGTGGCAATCTCCCTTCCTAGCCAAGGAAGAGCATATTCTTGTTTATTGGAAAAGCTGTCACCATTTAATTAGTATCAGATTCTGACGTGCACAAGTAACATTCTTCCTTGATAAAAAACTGGTGGGTACTGAATTACTGGGCAAACTTTTCTAAACTGTTGTTCAAATATTTTGAGGAAGCTGAGCTTAACTGTGCAGATGGGTGATGGAAAATGTAACAAGGTATCAAGAAAACCAACGTGATAGTGTCAGCATTCTGCAGTGGGTGCTCAAATATAAATCTTAGGGCACTAGTTTGAATATAGGTCTTTTTTTTTTTAGTTACTATCTTAAGATGGCCTTGATACAATTAAATAAAATGCTTTACTTTTTTAGGAAAAGAAAACCTCTCTAAAGATGACATACAAATAGCTAAAAGGCATATGAAAAAATGCTCAACATCCCTCATTGTAAAGGAAATGCAGATCAAAAGAACAATGAGATAGCACTTAACCCCAGTCAGAATGACTAAGATTAAAAAAAACAAAAAGTGAAGTGCTGGTGGGTGGTGAAAGGAGAGCTCTCTTGCACTGCTGGTGGGAATGTAAATTGGTCCAGCCACCTTGGAGAATAATTTTGAGATTCCTCAAAAATCTACAAATAGAACTACCATATGATCCAGCAATCCCACTTCTTGGTATCTACCCAAAGGATAGAAGAATACTTAATCGGAAAAGTGCTCGCACATGGATTTTTTTTTTTGGAGAGGTTTTTGCTACAGGGCATGTGCACTCGCCAGACAGACAGAGAGAGACATAGAGACAGAAAGCAAGAAATCACCCCCCAGGGGGGATGGTCACGCTGCAATCCCTTCTCCTCCATTCTCCTCTTGGGATCTTGGGCATGCACGCACAGGTGCCCGGCATGAGTTTTAAGCCACTGGGTCTGGGATGCGAACTGTGGTCGACTACGTGGGAGTCCAGTGACATAGCCATTAAGTTAACTGCTGGTTCCCTGTACATTGATGTTTATTGTGGCACTATTCACAATTGCTAAGTCATGGAAACAACCCAAATGCCCATGAACAGATGAATGGATAGAAAAACTGTGGCAAATATACTCAATGGAATACGATTAAGCCCTAAAAAACAACAAAACCCTGGCTTTGACAGAAAGTGGATGAATATGGAAGACTTACTGCTGAGTGAAGCAAGCTAGGCTATGGAGAGGCATTGTATGTCCCCACTTAATATATAAATGAGTGTCTTCACTCTATGACTGAAACTAATTCACTAAAGGATATAGAAACAAAGTATATAGATGTATATGCCAGATATATTATGTGTGCAAGAGGAGGGTCTGAGGAAGGACATTTAGAAGAAAAATAGGGAGGTGAAATATTAACGGCACAAGGAAATGTGGTATTATCTGCTGAAGATATTTTGTATTTTTATCAATTGTATTAGGGAGAAATGTTCACATGTTGAAATATCCATTTTGTAAGACCAATAATAATGTGATTGAATGTATAAAAGAAAATGAAATGAAAAATAAATTAATTAATAAAAAATAAAAAAAATAAATAAGGAAATCTAACTGGTAAAGAGGTTCCAGGGATGGAATTTATCCTGAGGGAAGAGAGGCAGATACCCATCCTAATGGTATCAGTCTGCATGGAGTCACGAATCACTACAAATCTTTGTGGCTGTGACAGAGACATGCTTCTGACCAAGGTCCCCAAAGTCTTCTCTGTCCTCTCTTAGTTGGGGAGCAAAGGGTGGGGCAGCAAAGGGCTGAAGAAATTGAGATGTAAAAAGTGCTCTTTTATTTAAAATTCTGTAGCTCAGGAAGAAGAAATTCTAGGAAATATGCTCCTATCTTCAAATATTCAAAAGAATTATTTTCTTTTAAATAAACCTACTGGGTAGAGCTAGACATCATAAAACAGCATGACTGATGTTGGCTTATGAGAAGGACACAATTTCTTAAATCTGGAACCATACAGAGGTAGAACCGATGGACTTAGAAGCTGTGGTTTCTTAGCAGGAAATGAGTTAAGTCTTCTGTGGAAGTTAGAGATTTAAGGCCCTTTTTCTTCATAAGCTCTGGGATTTGCTAATTCTTATGTTTACTTGTATTCTGTGGGTCAGAGTGTAGCTGTCTTCTTTTAAAAATTATATTTTACTTCAAATCAGTATTTAAATATAAATGTCATTCACCATATGGTAAAGTATAACAGAGAGTAAAGACACACAGAAAACACCAGTCTCCATCTGCATCCTCTAACTCAGGGATCTCCCAAACCGGGGGCTGCTGACTGGTACTGTACACCAGTGGCCTCAGCGGTGGTGAGCTGAGGCTTCCATTGTCTCCAAGCCCCATATTGTGGAAAAATCATCTTCCAAGAACCTGGTCCTGGTGTCAAAAGGATTGGGATTGCTGCTCTAATTCATTTCTCTTGTCTCATTTCCCCTCCCAGGTTAATGACCTCAGAAAATTTTTTTTTAAAATGTCTGAGTGTCAATATTTGTGTCACAGAGATCAGAGCTAGACTGAAAACAAATGAACTCCACTAGCTGTACTCATTAGCAGCTCGATTCTATTCCTCTACTGTTTTTTCGTTGGAACATCTCTCTTGGTTATAGACCATAGCTCCACCTAACTATTTTTAATAGCTACACTGTGAATCAACATATAGATGTACCAAGATTATTTTATCAATGAGTAATTGATAAAATTAGGGTAATTTTAGAAAGTAAGCATTGTTCCTCTCCCATTCTTTTGGGCAATCTGTGATGCCAGAACAGGAAATGCAAACTGCAGAGAAGTCAGAGCAAGGAACGAAGCTTTACTTAAAACTTGCCAATGACCAGCATATCTGTGCATGTTGCAAGCAACGTTTGATTAAATTACCCCCCGCCCAACTGTCTGGGGCACCTCCTGTGCGACAGAACTCTGTTGCCTATTTCCATACAGTATTATCTAATATGATGCTTATGCTGCAAACAAACCCAAGAGGGTGCTCAGACTATAGAGGGTCAGGGTTAAGAAAGGACAGTAGAGGGACAAGCAGTTAGCGTAATGGCTATGTCACTGGACTCCCATGAGGTCAACCGTGGCTTGCGTCCCAGACCCGGTGGCTTGAAATTCACGCTGGGCGCATGTGCGTGCGTGCGTGCCCAAGATCCCGAGAGGAGAATGGAGGAGAGGGGATTGCGATGTGGCCATCTCCCTGGGGGGTGATTTCTCACTTTCTGTCTCTCTGTCTCTCTCTGTCTGTCTGGTGAGTGCACGCGCCCTATAGCAAACAAAACAAAACAAACCTCTCCAAAAAAAAAAAGAAAAGAAAGGACACTATAAACCATTGTTCTACCCTCTCCACAGATCCGTCAGCCTTCTAGAGCAAACTGTGGAGGGTCAGGAGAGGTCTTTAGTGGGCCTGCAGGAGTGAATAGGGCCATAGGTCCAAAGTAGGGGGCCTCCGAGGAAACATAATTTTCCCAGGAATAATGGCGATTAAAGGTTAAGAGAACATGCATGAGGAGACAGTGCTGAGGAGGGGAGAGGAGAGGCTTATTTGATGTTTGTTTACCCTTTTACTTTATTTGTTTTTAAATAGGTTTATATTCACAAGAGGCACCTGATTCACAATGTGAAGTATGGAGTGAGAAGAAAGTCTCTTTCTCATTTCTTTTGGTTCCCGTTTCCTTTGTAAAAGTCACCTGTACTATTAGTTTGTCATGTATGTGCCCAGAGATACTCTGTATTTTAGCAAACTAAAACATGATAGGCAGATAGAACATTCAGCTTACTCAGCTCCCAGTAATGTCTGTTATCACAGAAGAATTATGCACAGTGCCCCCTTTAATTCTGAAATTAGTAACCTGGTAGTGTGTAGTCTGATAAAACTCCATATGAGTTCATGACATAATGGCGGGTGCTACTGTAGTGTTTCCAGCCTTCTCTTTCACGTGCTCACAGCAGAGCAAATCATGAGGCCTTTGCTTTCTAACTTGGGTGGTATTGTTGTAGAGTGCTCCTCATCCTCAGTGGCTAACAGGAGGTCATCCACGTACTGGAGGAGGGTAACCTCAGGGTGGGCCAAGCAGAAACCTTTGAGGTCTTGGGTCAATGCTTCATTAAACAAGGTGGGACTGTTTTTGTACCCTCCTGAGGGAGGTGGGACCAGCAGAGCTGGCCTGAGAAACCCCTCTCTGGGTTGGTACATTCAAAGGCAAAAATTGGCTGACTTTGTAGGGCCTGAGGGAGACAAAAGAAGGCATCTTTTAAATCCAGGACAGTATAAAATGTATGATAAGGCCAGAGCAAACTCAAGAGGGTGTACAGGTCGGGAATGGTGGGATAGATGGTCTCATCCCTCTTGTTGACTTTTTGGAGGTCGTGTACCGGATGGAAGTCTTCAGTCCCCACCTTTTGGACTGGCCAGAGGAGGGTGTTCCAGGGGGACTGACATGGGATAAGGATTCCGGCCTCTCTGAGGTGGAGAATGTGTTTAGAAATCCCCACTTGCACCTTTAAGCTCATTGGATATTGTCTGATCCAGATGGGGGAGGCCCCACTGCTGATTTGTACTACTACAGGTGGGTGGTGGGCTGCCAGTCCGGGGGGGAGGGTGTTTTTCCACCCAAGCTTTTGGAATGCCTGTCATCAACTGAGTTTACAGGGGCGTAGGTTTGGAGATGCCTAGAAGAGGTACTGCGAACAAATGGTACTCTTCTTCGAGGGAGTGGGTAACAGACAGAAACGGGACCAGGGAAGTAGGGATGCCCAGCACTGAGATCTCAGTTCCCCGTTTGTGAAAGAGATAGTTGCAGGTAGTTTTGAAAGCAAGTCAAGGCTCAGCAGAGGGTAGAGGCAATCCGGAATGACAAGAAAAGAGTGAGTCACGGTACCTGTTCTCAGGTTGATTACGTGAGGCTGCGTGGTCTGGTATGACTGGATTTTTCCCGTAGTTCTCTGAATAGGCACTCGAGACCTTGAAAGGGGGCCCAGTGGTTTGCGCAGGACCGACACAGAGGCTCTGGTATCTTCCAGGAAGTCAACCTTTTAGCTTCCAACTGTCAATGTTAGCCAGGGCTCCTGGGGACCTAAGGAGTCCTGACTCCCTCAGTCTTCCTCAGCAATGAGTATCAGGGTAGGCTGGCCTTTTCTTCACCCCCCTGCCTCATTCTGCTTTTGTTTATGTATGAGGCAGTCCTTCTTAAAATGGCCCTTTTTCTTACAATAGGCACATTGGTCTCTGCTAATCCATTGCGCCCTACTTCCTGGTGGTGATCTTGGCTTCCCTTATGGTCCTTTGGCACCTGCTGCATAGCCAGGAGTACCTGAGCAATCTGGTTGAGGCAACCAGGATGGCCTGTTGTGACTCGGAGGACTTGACAGGCTGTTGGAAGATCAAATGATCCTTCTGTGGACCAACCGACACTGAATGTGGGCCAATCAAGTTCACAAAATCTCTGTAAATCAAAGGCGTTAGCAGGAACACCGTAACTCTCGGCCAAATGTCAAAAATTCTGAAAATGGCCTAAGAAACAATTAAGGGGGTCACATTTTAACAAAAAGATCTTCCCAATTGTCGAAAACCTTTTGGGCAAACTCGACCAACTCAGAGAGGGCCTTTCCCTCAAACCCTTCCAATTTCTGAAGTTTCTTACATATATCTGGGGCCGACTGGATACCAAAGCCATATTAATGGCCCTTCTATCCTCTGTAGTCTCTTGATCAATGGGGGTATAGATTCGGTAAGCTTTCATAAGCCTCTCCAGGAAGGCTGCAGGGCTCTCGGAAGTCCCCAGGGCTCTCGGAAGGCCCCTGGATGGTCTCACTCACCTTAGACAGGTTCGTAGATTTCCATGCAGCAGCACGGATGGCCCTCAGGAGGAAATGGTGATAGTTTTCGAGGGCCTCCCTACCTCTGTCCAGATTTGCATCCCATTCAGGTCTGCCAGCTGGAAAGGCTCTCTTGATGGCTGCAGGGTCAGCAGTGGGTCGGCCGTTGGCATCCAGGCAGGACAAGCTTACGGCCCGTGGATTCTCTCTTTTTCTTCTGTGGCAGAGTCTGGAGGAGCCGTTGGCAGTCATCCCAGGTAGGCTGATGGGTGAAGAAAATAGTCTTGAGGAGAGAGATTAACCCCTGAGGGTTTTGAGAGAAGGAGGGATTCTGTTTTTTTTTTTTTTTTTCCAGTTGTACAGGTTACTTATAGAGAAAGGGGTATAAACCATGAAAGGCTGGCCATTGGGACCTAACTCAGAAGGTCCCATCTGCTTTAGAGGAAAAACTGGCAAGGAGGCTGAGGCCCTCTGCAGCTTGTTATTCCCCCTCAGTTGGTTTCTTGGTCATGAAGGGGTCCTCAGGTTTTGGCCCATAAGAAGACCCAGATTGAGTATGGAGGACAGAAAGAGGCTCCTTTTCCATGACCAAGAGGACTGGCCTCCAGTCTACTTGGGGCTTCCCCCTCCCTGGGTCTTGGAGAGGCAGTCCGGGGAGGCGCAGAGGTGGCCTGAGGAGGTGCTGAAGGGGCATGGGGTGGGGGAGTGTTGAAATGGAGGGTCTTCAGGAAGAACTGGTGGTTTTTCTTGTTTCCCTGAAGCATCTCTGGCCACAAGGAGTGTCTGTTTTTGGAAAAAATTTTCATGCAGGCCTTAAGCCACTTAGGCTTTTCAAAGAGCAGGTCAATCCAAATCTGAATGTAGACAATCTGGTTGGGGTGACCAGGAAGGCCTGTTGTGACTCAGAGGACTTGATAGGCTGCTGGAAGATCAAATGATCCTTCTGTGAGCCATCTGACTCTGAATGTGGGACAATCAAGTTCACAAAATCTCTGTAAATCAAAGGCATTAACAGGAACACCTTAACTCTCTGCCAGACATTGAAAATCCTGAAAATGGTCTAAGAAACAATTAAGGGGGTCACTTTTAACAAAAAGACTGACAACTGGCCTTGTCCCACCTTGATGGAGACAAGAGTGACAAAGACAAGACAAAGCAAGACAGTGTATCAGAAATCACTGTCACCAGGGACCCGAAGTGCTGTTGCACTTGGGCCCAGGGACCTAGAGTTTCCGCTGTATCCAATCCTCCTAAAGTCCCATCAGGAGAGCTCTCAAACCAAGATAACCAGAATCTTACCAGATTCAGGCACCACCAGAGACTCCAATATCTGATCTATGTTTTGTGAGATCTCCTTACCCGTCTTGGAACCCGAGACAAGGTATAAGGAATGTCCTCATTGGGGTGTTATTCGGCCACTCTAAGGTTCCCAGATCTTGCTGGGGGCCTCCAAATGTTGTAGAGTGCTACCGAATGAACGACCACCAAACCAGAATAAGGTTAAAGGGAATCTTAGCTGGCCAGTGACTACAGCCTGAGGCTCTGAGGCCAAGAGTCAGAACTGCAGCCCCAACCAAAGTTTGGGGTAGCCTCTTACAGGGGTTAGTTGCCAGGTATGCAGGATTCCTATGTGAAAGCAGTTACAGAAGCTGAGTCAAGCAAGTTAATTATTTCTGAGGGGAGCGGGGTTTCCATGCAACCCGTTCCATTGCTAAACAAAGGGGTTTCGGGCTAGTTAGCAAAGACAGTAGCAAGTACAGGATTTCGCCCCGGATGCGGTTTTAGTACTAGCTATTTTCTCATGGGAAGAGCAAGCAGGAATACAGAAGCAGACAGCCATGATAGGGGAAGGGTACAAAATAGACGAACATTTGTTCATGTGGAAAATCCAATATGCGGCCTTCCATAATATTCCATTATATTATGCATAGGTATAGCACATTTAATCCATGTCATATTGGTGAACATGGAAGTTGTTCCTAATTTTTTATTGGAAACTTTTTTTTTTTTTGGAGAGTTTTTCACTATAGGGCACGTGTGCTCATCAGACAGACAGAGAGACATAGAGACAGAAAGCGAGAAATCACCCCCCAGGGGGGATGGTCACGCTGCAATCCCTTCTCCTCCATTCTCCTCTCGGGATCTTGGGCACGCACGCACATGCTCCCGGTGTGTTTTAAGCCACTGGGTCCAGGACGCGAACCGCGGTCAACTATGTGGGAGTCCAGCGACATAGCCATTATGCTAACTGCTGGTTCCCTTTATTGGAAAATTTGATTTTAACAAATAACACTTGTACATATGTCACTGAGAACTGAAATTACTGCACATTTCTAGGGAAAAAAAAAGGTGCAAAACCCTGAAAAGTGGAAGTGCTAGACTAGGGCATACACATTTAAATTTTTTATAGCTATTATAAAATTACCTTTCCCTCAAGAATACACCAAACTATACTCATATCGGCAGTATGTGAATGTATTTTTTTACAGCACCACCAGGATGTTATTTTTGCCAACCTGATATCTGATAAAATTCAGATAGACTAGCCCCAAAGGAGCTTTCTCTCTCTACTACATGTGTACAGGGCCTCTGGCATTAAACAAATCCAAAATATATAAGAAACCCCATCAACTTAATAGCAAAGAGCAAAAAATAGGCAAAAAATTTAAACACACAATTCTCCAAAGAAGATACACAGATGGCTAACAGGTATATAAAGAAAACTCAACATCTTGCATTACCAGTTGACTTACATTCAGTCAAGTCCATGTAAAAGCTACACTGAGTCATTCTTTCCCACCTGTTATAATGGCTATTATCCAAAATAAAACAAACAAACAAACAAACAAACACATAGGCAACCTTGGCATGTGAATAGTGCAATCGCTATTGAAAATGGTATGGAGGATCCTCAGAAAATTAAAACTAGAACTATCAAGATCAGTGGATGGCATAATGGTTACATTGTTGGACTCCTACATAGTCAACTGTGGTTTGAGTCTTGGACCCAGTGGCTTAAAATTCACACCAGGCATATGTGCATACGTGCCCAAAATCCCAAGAAGAGAATGGAAGAGAAGGGGTTGCAGGCATGGCCATTCCCCCTAGGGGGTGATTTCTGGCTTTCTGTCTCTCTCTCTCTCTGTCTCTCTGTCACCACACACGTGTCCTATAGCAAAAATCTCTCTGTAAAACAAAACAAAACAAAACAAAACAAAACAAAACAAAACTACCACATGCTATAGCAATCCTATTTCTGCTTAGATATACAAAATAATTGAAACCAGGATCTTGAAGAGTTATTTGCACTCTCAAGTTAATGGCAGCATTAGTCATAATAACCAAAATATGGAAACCACCTATGTGTTCAAGGACAGATGAACGAATAAAGAAAAATATGGAATATGCATACAATGGATTATTTTCAGTCTCAAAAAGTAGGCTATTCACTATTGGCCACACCATGGTGAACCCGGAGGACATCATACTGAATGAAATAAGCCAGTCCCAGAAGGACAAGCGCTGCATGGTTCCACTTACATGAGGGCACTAAAACAGCCTAAATCAAAATGAAGCATGAGCACCTCCATTTTGAATATGATTCCGTTGCCATTTCCTTTTTCCCTGTAACCTGACCCACATGTGTCTCCTAAAATTCCACACTGGATGCTTATCACCAGCAGACAAACATCGTTGTCCATCCCTGTCCTGCTAACCGAATATTTATCACCAGGCCAAAATATTCATCACCAGTGGATGCAGCCAATTTTAAGTGTCCTTCCTGATTACTTGCCTTCTTAGCTTTTGTTAACTGCTTTCACATAACTCAAGACCTGTACCTTCTTAGATGTGTAGCTTTTTTCTTTTGTGGTTTTTAGATGTATAGCTTTCTTCTTTGTGGTTTTTGCCTTTATAAACCTTCCTCCCCGCTGCTTTGGGCTGCAAGGTTTTGGAGTGACTCAAGTTCTCTTGCTGTTACAGGCTAAATAAGTGGCTCTTTTAACTTGGCTAGAACTGGATGTCCTCTTATTCTCATGCTGATTTGAATACAACAATAAAAGTAGAGAACATATAGAGGCTACCTGGGGATGGGGGTGGAGGGCTGGTCCGAAGTCTCAGTTATACTGGAAGAGTGAGTTCTAGAGAGCCCATCTGCAGTAAGACAGTGTCTATGGTTAACAGGGAGTTATTGTGCACGTCCACATTTATCATGAAGGCAGCTCTCAGGTCAGGTGTTTATACTACAAACAGAAAACAAAGGGACACCAGGAACTTTGGGAAGTGTTGGATATGTTTATTACTTGATTGCAGTGATGGTATTAAGGGTACTTGTGTATTCCCAAACTCAATAAATTATACACATTAGATATGTGCAGTTATTTGTATATCGATTATACCTCACGAAAGATGTAAAATGTTTTAAAAATTTAAATCAATTTATTATTATTTTTTAAAAACTTGCTATAGGGCATGTGCACAAGAGAGAAAGTGAAAGCAAGCTGTCAGGCCTGAGACTTGACCAGAAGTTGGCCATGTGGGAGTCTAGTACTAACCACCACGCCGCCTGCTGACCCCACTATTAAAAACTTTTATATTGTCAATTTCATAATCTTTTGTTTTCTTTTAAAGGATTATTGTATATGACTTTATTTGTTTATTTATTTTAATTTGACCAGAGAGGAACAGAGCGAGAGAGAAAAAGAGGGAAAGTGAGAAAGTAAGCCACCAGGTCTGGGACTTGAACAATGGTCAGCCATGTTGGAGTCTAGTACCCTTAGCCACCTGCTGGTCTCAATTTCATAATATTTTACTGCATGACTTAGAAAGGCTAGAAGCTGTGTATAACTAAGGAGGTGTGTATGTGTGTGCATATGTGTGGGAAACCTCAAAAAGCTCATGAAAAAATAGAACTAAAATACATTTGATGCAAATTTAAATAAAGCTATGCATAGCTTTTTCATAATATGATTTTTAATGAACATTTTGAAGATATATTATATATATATATATATATATATATATTCACACATACATATACAAACAAACACACAAACAAGCCATTATTTTTTTCTAGCAATCTGGGGTTTCAGTTTAAATTTCTTGGAGTTGGAATCAGCTTATTTTTCTCTAGTTTGCTCTCCAACTGACTTCAGACTCTATTAAGTAATACAGTCTACTCCTACTAATGAGAAATACCACCTCTATCATATACTAAATAATAATTTTTGGTTAGAACATTAAATATTTTTTAATGGGCCAGAAAATGGCATGGTGGTTAAGGCACTGGACTCCCACATTTTAGACCAAGGTTCAAGTCCTGAACTTGGTGGCTTGCTTTGCTTTTTCAGTTGCTCTCTCTCTCTCTGGTAAGTGCACACATATGAGAGAAAATTTAAAAGATAATAACAATAAATAAAATTAAACAAATCTTTTTAAAGATTTTAATTATAAAAATGTTTAGATTTTAGATGTGCATAGAGTTTTCTTAAGAATTATTTTATTTTACTTTATTTATTTATTTATATTTAACCAGAGAGGGACAGAGTGAGAGAGGGAGAGTGAGAATGAGAAGCAAGCTCCCAGGTCCGGGACTTGAACTGGGGTTGGCCATATAGGAGTCCAGTGATCTTAACCATCACGTGATCTACTGGCCCTTAGATGTTTATAGAGTTTTAAATTCTATTTAATTGATCCAGCCCATGCCAATTCCAAGTTGTAATGTACTATGATATCTTAATATAATATCTAGGCAATTACTTTTGTTTCTTAACTTTTTTTGCTATTTCATATATTTAATTTTTAGCCATTCAATAATTTTTATATCATATTTAACACATATAAAATCTTACATTTGTATTAAAATTATTGGCACATAAAAACACCATATGAGATAACATAATTTCTATTAGATTGGAGTAGACCTTTCTGAATATGACACAAATTTCAGAAGTCACAGCAGAAAATAATTGTAATATATACAAATAAAAATAATTTCATGTCAGAACCAAAAGCACATTAAAAGCAAAGAACAAATTGTAGCACGGTTTTGACTCATCATGGAATAAAGATTTCTTTTTTTGTCAAGAGAGATTTTTTTCTGTAGAGCACATGTGCTCTCTGGAGAGACAGAGAGACAGAAAGCAAGAGAGCATCCCACAGGGGGGGATGGCCACACCACAATCCCTTCATTCTCTTCTCAGGATCTTGGGGATGTGTGCACACACGTCCAGCATGATTTTAAGGTACCAGGTCTGGGACTCAAATCATGGTCAACTGTGAGGGAGCCCAGAGATGTAACCATTACATCAACTGCTGGTCCCTAAAGATTTCTTAAAAAAAAAAAAGACTCACAAATCATTAAGAAAATTTGTAAAAAATTATAAACTGTTAGGAAAATTATTAAAAATATTTCTCAATCATCTAGAAAGATGTACAATTTTACTCATAGTATAACTTAAAACTCTTTTTGTTTAAGAGAGATTTTTGCTATAGGGCACATCTGCTTGCTGAGAGACAGAGAGACAGAAAGCAAGAAATTACCTCCCAAGGGACATGGTCATACTGCACTCTCTTCTCCATTTTCCTCTCAGGACCTTGGGCACATATGCAGATTGCCTGGTTGAATTTTAAGCTGCTGGGTCCAGGACTTGAACCATGCTTGACTATGTGGGAGTCCAATGACATAACCATTAGGCCATCTGCTGGTCCCAGTTAAAACTTTTTTAATGCACAATTTTCAATAATTAAGTAAAGATAAAAGTTTGATGACATCTTATACTGGTGGAGATTTAAGTGACAGTTACTGCCCCATGTGACTGATTAGGTGACTCTTGTTCCAACCTCTAGACAAGGCAACCTGGTGATATCTATCAACATTTAAAAAGGTAGAATTTGCTGCTTCTCATGATATCTTGGACTAAGATCTGGAGTGAGGAAGATCTCTAGCGTGAGCCCATGGGTATTCTCATTGAAAGTTCAATTGCTTACAAACTGGTAAATGTAGATATTGGTGATCACTTACTGCATGTTCAAAGAAAGGTTTTATTGGGAACCAGCAATTAGCGTAATGGCTATGTCGCTGGACTCCCATGTAGTCGACCGTGGTTCACGTCCCGGACCCGGTGACTTAAAACTCACGCCGGGCGCGTGTGCGTGTGTGCCCAAGATCCCGAGAGGAGAATGGAGGAGAAGGGATTGTGGCGTGACCATTCCCCTTGGGGGGTGATTTCTCGCTTTCTGTCTCTGTCTCTCTCTGTCTGTCTGGCGAGCGCACGCGCCCTACAGTGAAAATCTCTCCAAAAAAAAAAAAAAAAAAAAGAAAGGTTTTATTCACTTATGCAAAAAAGTGAAAGGAAACAATAGCCATACATGCGAAAAGTCCACGGGGGCATAAAAACAGTTTCACATCAAAAGGAAACCTCAAAAACCCATCTACAAATGACATTTGGAAATAGTTTACCCCTAATGGATTAACATACATTTTATACCTCCAAATTAAGTATAGATTCAGTCAGAAAAGTGCTTGCACATCTAAGTTTACTGTGATATCATTCACAATTGCTAAGACAAGGAACCAACCCAAGTGTCCAAGAACAGATGAATGGATTGAAAATATGTGGCACATCTACTCTGTGGAATACTACTCAGCCATAAAAAAAAACCAAGATCCTGGCATTTGATAGAAAGTGGGTGAATATGGAAGATTTACTGCTGAGTGAAGCTATGAAAGCTATAAAAGAGAGACAGTGTATGTCTCCACTTAATATATACCAACTGTTTGCACTCTATAGCAGAAACTGAAAGATTAGAAGATATAGAAGCATGGGACATGGTTATGGATACTGGAGACAGTGTGGAAAGAGAATGGGAGAAGGGAGGAATGAAAGGAAAAGAAACAAGGAAAAAAATAGAGAGGCAAGACATTTATGGCACTAATAAATGAGATGATTATCTGTTGAAGATAACATGTATATATCTTCAACTGGACTGGTGTGAAGTATATTCATGTTGAGTAAGCTCATTTTACAAGCTGCAGTGATTTAGTGATAGCATAAAATAAATTAGAACAACAACAATAATAACAAACAAATTAAGTGTAGAGATTGTGCTATCAATTCTGGATAGAGCAGCAACTTTACTAACCTGACCCCCTGGCTATTGGAGGTCTGCACTGCTCATGACAATGTGGACTAATGCCTGCAGATACCATCTCTTACCTACTTAAAAACCACCTTTTGAAAGGAACAACTTTCTCTGCTGTTCATATTTGTGTTTTTTTTTTTTCTTTTGGTGGGGGAAAAAGGGGAAGGAACTCCCTCAGATTTTTAATTTATAATATATGCATTTTAAAAAATAAAATTCTTAGTAAAAAAGAAATGCAACTATTCTTTGACCCAGTAACTTCACTTCTAGGTACTTACCTTATGTATATACTTGTATTTGTGCAAAATGACCCATCACAAATAAATAAATTTCAATATTGTAAGAGTCAAAGATGAGGGCCAGCCAGTGGTGCAGCAATAATGTAATGCTCTGCAATGCTGGACTCACATAAGGTCCTGAGTTCATGTCCTGCAGCTGTCTTGCACATGCCAGGTGCATGCACATGTGCTTCGGATCTGGGTTGACTTGGGCTACAGGTGGACTGCAGTGTGAAAACTGTCAGGGGTGTTTGTTTCTCTCTCCCTCTCTCTCAATAAATAAACAGAATTTAAAAAAAGGAATCTAAGATGACAGTCAGCTTAAATATCTATCAAGAGAAGATACACAACAAAATTTTGATCCACCCATGAAGGGCAAAATTATTTTACACAGCTGTAGGAAATAAAAAAAGGAAGCACAACATGCTCTTTGAATGGTACCTGGCCAAATGCACTAATAAATATGAAAACAGCAAGGTTTTGGGGGCCAGCTGGTGTGACACAGCAATGCAGTGCCGTGAGGCTGGACCCACCTGGCGCAGTCCCAGGTCTGCATTCCAAGGACTTTCTGTACATGTTGGGCATGTGCGATGCGCCGGGACCCAGGTTGGTGGGACAATCCTGTTGGAGGTGCTGTCTTTCTGCCTTTGTCAGAAGAAATGAATAAATAAAGAAAAAAAGCAAGGTTCTGAATAGCGTATAATAGCTACCACTTATGTGAATAAATCACAGGCATATTTACAAGTAAATATAGCTGTCCCTTTGTATCTGTGGGTTCTATCCACAAATACAGCTAACTGTGGGTTAAAATATTTTTAAAACAATAAGAATAACAATACAATGATAAAAATAACACAGATGAAAATCAATACAGTATGAGAACTGTTTACAAAGCAATTATGCTGTATAGGATATTAAAATAATCTGTAGATGATTTAAAGCGTACAGAAGAATTGAGTATATATATATGTGTATATATATATATATATGTATATAATTGAGTATATAAATACGCAGATACTGCATCATTTTTTGTAGGACCTGAGCATCAGTGGACTTTGGTGCAGGGGAGGGGTGAGGTGAGAGGTTCTGGGATGAATCCACGTGGGTACAGAGGGATGACTGTCCAGGCAGGGCAGAGCATTTTCCAGAATTGGAAAGGGCACTGTTAGTAATTACCTGCAACAACAGCCGTCAGCTGGGACGCCCAAGTAAAGCAGAAAGATCTTTCTCTGTGTATGTAACTACTCTTCTGTTCTCTTGCTAACAGTATTTCTGGAGGGACACACGGCCAACTAGTGATATTAAATAACTTCTGTAAGATGAACAGAAAACATCACGACGGAAGGAACTGGAAGCCACTGACTTTCACTACGTACTCCTTTGTATATTTTGAATCTGGTGGTAGGCCAAATATAAACTTATTTAAAAGTAAATAAATAAGTTTAAAAGCTACATAACACCAATCACTCTTCTCCTCTCCCCGTCAAACCCCTGCCCCCTCACAGGATGCTCTTTTACCCTGTAACCTCCGGGATCTTCTGCCTTACCTGGTTTATTACTCTTGGGCCTGAGTTAATGCTCAGCTTCCTAAAATGAAAATGACAGGGCCACTCAAAGTCTCTACTACTTCCTGACTCTGGGCATTAAGAAAATTCAGTTCACTATGGAATACTACTGAGCCATAAAAAAAAAGAGAGAGAAATGAAAAATTCTATGTTGCTAATAATGGGTATGGTAACATCTTTGACTGGACATATACACACATATACAGTGTATTCATACTGGGAACATTCATTGCCTATGCTGTAGAGATATATAGTGATTAGATGTGAAAATAATAATAAAAATAATAGAAAAGAAAATTCAGTTTGCCCTAGGAAGCAAACGGAACTGGAAAGTGCTGAACAAGAAAAGTGGGCAGTTAGACACATTCCCAGGGTACTCTGGTGGATGCCCTGGTGGAGCTTTGGGGACTCACCGCGATTATCATCTTCATGGTCACCAGTGCATTTCACAAGTGTATTCTGTGGAACATGAGTCTCTCAAGGTACTCTTCAAGTTTCTCCTCTTGTGGTCAACAAAGTTTATAAGATATTCTATAAATGTCTCCTAGAGAGTGATGATTCACAGTAATATTTTAAGCGTCTGACACATTTTGCAATCGAAAAAGCCTCTTGGTGTTTGAACTAGAATGTCCAAACTCATTTGACCGTGGAATCATGTTTCCTCACCCAGCTCTCCGACGTTGGTCAGAACCGACCATGTTATAAAGTGGACACAGTATAACGTGAAATAACAGAAAGGACAGACAGACGTTGAAGCAGTACCTAACAAGTGCCAATATGGTTACAGTTAAAATTAGATTTTTAGAAGACTCTTTTTGATATTTTGATATCAGAAATACGGCAAGATGATAAATAATTGCAGTAAATAAAAATCTTGCTGGCAAATGGGTACTCTTGAAATTTGGAAACAATGGTGTGAAAGCATAAGTAGGTTGGATACTACTTATGCTTTCACTCCTCCCATGTTTAGCAAATCCTATCAGGGGCCAAAGTAGTGAGGAGGTCAAGCCCGTTCTGAATAAGCACAAACCCAAATTAACAAGTCTAAATCTGCTGCTGGACACAAGTTCTAGAATAGGAATAACAAACTCTGCATTCTGAGTTTTTTCTCTAGTATGTCTAAAACATTAACAATAACAAAGTTAAAGGATAGGTTGGCAAGTTGCGAAAAGCAAGGAGAAGAAAGCAAAAGATGGAAACACGGTCAGAAATATTTCCGACAGTTCTAGGGACAGGGAAGTCCAAGGAGTCTCAGGCAGAGTCAATATCTGGTGAGGGTCTTCCTTTTAGAGGACACTTCTTACTGTGTCCTTCCGTGGTGGAAGGGGCGAATAAACTGCCTTAGAAAGGACTTGAAACCTATTATAGAAGGTCACTAATCCCACTCACAAGGCGCCCACCATTGTGACCCAAAAGTCCTACCTCCTAATACAATAGCATAACTTAAGATAGGATTTCTGAGTTTTAGGGGCACTACCATTTAACTGCAGTGACAGGGATCACCACTCACTATGCTTCAGGTGTCACCTTGTGGTCTCGAGGTGAGGGCCCCCTGTTCTAGGGCAGTGAGGGATGATGTTCTCAACTTCAGGTCAGGCTTTTTTTTTTTTTAAATTTTTAAATTTTTTTTTTTTTTTTGGAGAGGTTTTTGCTGTAGGGCGTGTGCACTAGCCAGCCAGCCAGAGAGAGACAGAGAGACAGAAAGCGAGAAATCACCCCCCCAGGGGAGATGGTCACGCCGCAATCCCTTCTCCTCTATTCTCCTCCTGGGATCTTGGGCATGCACACACACGTACCCAGTGTGAGTGTTAAGCCACCGGGTCCAGGACGCGAACCACGGTCGACTACGTGAGAATCTAAATAGATGGAGTATACTTACTCGATCTCAAGGAGATGTTTGTGTCTGCTTCGACACTGACAGCTGTAGAGAATGATCATAACCCATCTCTTATGTCAGTATAAAAGGACACTGTGAGTTACGGTTCCCAACTCAGGCAAGAGACTAGAATCACTCAAGGAGCTTTATCTAGACTTGGACTTGCTCTGTGGATTCATGTTTAAGGCTACAGAATCCCATAGGACTGACTGTGTAGTTTGAATCCTGGACCTTACTGCTTGAGAAACACACTGGGCACATGTGCATGTGTCTTCCAAATCCCCAAAAGATGGAGAGATGGAGGAGAATGGATTGGGGCATGACCAGCTCCCATGGGAGTGACCTCTTCTTCCCCTCTCTTTGTCTCTCTCTGGTGAGCACATGTGCCATTAGGCTTTAGATATGAGTATTTTTAAAAACCACTCCTAATCATTTTAATTTACTGTCAAGGTTGATCATTGCTCCAGGATCCAAATTGTGCCTCTTGAAAATTCATCTGCTCATCCCCAAGGGTGCGAGGAATATTAGGCAAATTGGGTCCATTTCCGATCAGTGACATGAGGCTGCTCCTGGCTACTTGTGATTAAATCTGTGATTTGGTGCCAGCAGATGGTGTCGTGGTTATGTCACTGGGCTCTCACATAGTCGACCACATTTCGAGTCCTGGACCTGACAGCTTAAAACTCACGCCGGGCATGTGTACGTATGTGCCCAAAAGCCCGAGAGGAGAATGGAGGAGAAGGGATTGCAGTGAGGCCATTCCCCTGACAGCAGGGGTGGGATGGAATGTGTGATTTCTTGCTCTCTGTGTCTCTCTGGTGATCACACATGCCCTATAACCAAAAAAAAAAAAAAAAAAAAACCTCAAAAAGTAAATCCTTGTGGTTCTGCAAGAGGTCTAATTTTTGAATTTAGTTTAAAACTAGTCATTGAGTATTGAGTAAGAATTCCAAATTTGGCTCTAGAGCTAAATAGAATGATTTAGAAATTGGACAAGGCAGCATGGTGTGATCGGCAAGACACTGGGTTAAGAATGTGGGGTCTGGAGTCAGACAGATGTAGGTTTGAACTCAGGCTCTGTTGCTGATTAGCTGTGCAATGTTGAGAATGTTGTTTATCTCCACGAGCTTGCTTCTTGTGTATAAACGACAATAATACCCACATCGCTTATCACTGTAAAAGATAAATGAGAAAATACCAGGCCCAGTGTATGGTACCCAGTAAGCAGAGAAATGGTTGTATCATTGCTATTATTTATGATGCATTTCTCCACTAATGTCTCTGTCACTTGCTGAGATAATGCTGTGCTCTCCTAGGGCAGCTTACTCCTCACAACTCCCTGAAGGGCAGTAGGAACTCTTAAGAATGCAAAATTCCTAGGGAACCAGAAGTTAGCGTAATGGTTAGGTTGCTGGACTCCCACGTAGTCGACCGTGGTTTGCGTCCCGGACCCAGTGGCTTAGAACTCACGCCGGGCGCGTGTGCGTGCTTGTCCAAGATCCCGAGAGGAGAATGGAGGAGAAAGGATTGTGGCGTGACCATTCCCCCTGGGGGGGGATTTCTCGCTTTCTGTCTCTATGTCTCTCTCTGTCTGTCTGGCGAGCGCACGTGCCCTATAGCGAAAACCTCTCAAAAAAAAGAAAAAAAAAGAAAAAAGAATGCAAAATTCCTAGGGAACCAGAAGTTAGCGTAATGGTTAGGTTGCTGGACTCCCACGTAGTCGACCGTGGTTTGCGTCCCGGACCCAGTGGCTTAGAACTCACGCCGGGCGCGTGTGCGTGCTTGTCCAAGATCCCGAGAGGAGAATGGAGGAGAAAGGATTGTGGCGTGACCATTCCCCCTGGGGGGGGATTTCTCGCTTTCTGTCTCTATGTCTCTCTCTGTCTGTCTGGCGAGCGCACGTGCCCTATAGCGAAAACCTCTCAAAAAAAAGAAAAAAAAAGAAAAAAGAATGCAAAATTCCTAGGGAACCAGAAGTTAGCGTAATGGTTAGGTTGCTGGACTCCCACGTAGTCGACCGTGGTTTGCGTCCCGGACCCAGTGGCTTAGAACTCACGCCGGGCGCGTGTGCGTGCTTGTCCAAGATCCCGAGAGGAGAATGGAGGAGAAAGGATTGTGGCGTGACCATTCCCCCTGGGGGGGGATTTCTCGCTTTCTGTCTCTATGTCTCTCTCTGTCTGTCTGGCGAGCGCACGTGCCCTATAGCGAAAACCTCTCAAAAAAAAAAAAAAAAAAAGAAAAAAGAATGCAAAATTCCTTTTTATCATGAATATTATGTAAGACAAACATTTCTTTATTCTTTTGGGTTGAGAGGAGTTTATAACAGTTCTCCTTGGTATGGTCATTTTTTTTTCTCAATTTAACAAATATTTAATGTAAACTAAAGACTTCCCAGTATGAAAATGATGCTAAAAATCCACCTCAATGAATCTTCTTCATTTTAAATGTTTAGAATTTTTATAGTGTTTAAAAGTGTGTGAAATATAAAAAGAAGTCTTAACTAAATTGTGATTTTGTTTTTAAACCACTTTTTGTGAAGATTTTAGGGAATCAAAACTTTTTTTTTTTTTTTTGGAGAGGTTTTTGGCTATAGGGTGCATGCACTCGCCAGACAGACAGAGAGAGATAGAGAGACAGAAAGTGAGAAATCACCCCCCGGGGAGATGGCCACGCCGCAATCCCTTCTCCTCCATTCTCCTCTCGGGATCTTGGACACACACGCACACGCGCCCGGTGTGAGTTTAAGTCACCGCATCCAGTACTCGAACTGCGGTTGACTACATGGGAGTCCAGCGACCTAGCCATTATGCTAACTGCTGGTCCCAAAAGTTGAAATTATTTTTAATATATATATAGTACATTTATACAGTACTTAACATAAAAATTAGAGATTGAATTTTTTTGTATTGTCAGGAAAATTAAATCGAAAAGGTCTGCTTACAGTTCCTAACACTAGGTGCTGCCTCTCTGGTTGATGTGTGTAACTAAGCCCTCCTCTGGTGTAGGGGTTGGTGTAGTTTTTTGTTCTTGATTCTTCCTTTTTCTTTGTCTTTTCTTCTACACATGAGGGTCCAAAATGCTCCAAAGATGCAGCCTGTTTCTGTGTTCTTTCTGCAGCTTCTGGAAACTCCATCCTTTTCGCTCCGAGTCAGGTGAGGCTGGAGGCTTTCCCTTGGGGTCAGAAAGCACAGGTGTCTGTCACAGAGGCTGGGGCTGTGTTTAAGGCCTCTCAGCTGTCCGTGCATTTGTTGTTGGCTAACTCAGTTTTATGAGGAGGATCAAAGTATGAGCTGTAAGTAAAAAACTCACTAATAAAGTAAAAGATTCAATTAGTTTAAATCTGGTTGAGGAATACCTCATCTTACTTGCGAATGGACCTATGGGGAAGGAGAGTACAGGCAAGAGACTTTGCTCCTTTGAGAGGAGAAACACTACTTTCTCATCTGAAGAAGATTATCTTAAGCTTTCACATAATTCCAAAATTAAGCTGCCACTATCACCATTTGTTTTCCCTTAGGTGGAGGAGAGGGAAAAAATTAGGGGGCATATTCAGAGATTTGATTGGGGATGTTCTAAGAAGGCAACTTAGCTACTTTTTAATTGAGTGTAAGTCGCATACTCTACAACTTACGCACATGTAGTGAATAATCCTGTGGTTTTTAGTATATTCACAGGTGCATGACCACCATCGCTGCAGTCAATTTTAGAACATGTTATCACTGATAAAAGAAATCTAGGCTCTGCTGCAGTGGTGTGTGCTGCTGGGTGTTGTGACTAGGACACATGGGAGGCCCAGGTTTGATTTCTGGTCCAACCTAAGGGCTGGGCTTGGTGGCATATGCCTGAAAATCCTCAGGAGGCTGAGGCAGGAGTGTCATTTCAAGCTCGAGGCTGGCCTAGGCAACAGAGTGAGACCTTGTCTATAAAAGAGCCTGGCGTGGTAGCCCGAGCCTGCAGTCCCAGTTGGGAGGCTGAGACAGGGGATTGCAAATGAAGAGACCCCATCTTAAAAAAATAATCTTCTGTACCCTTCTCCATCTCCCCTACCCTGAAGCAGCCTCAAACTACTCTGTCCTTGTAGACTTGCCTATTAATGATATTTCATATTAATGGAATCACACCATACATGGTCTTTTGTATTATATGACTCCATTCTTTCAATTAGCATGTTTTCAAGGTTCATCCATGGTGTAGCATGCATCATTATTTCCTTTGTTTTTTTTTTTTTTAACTTGTCAGAGGGTGTGCATACTCACCAGAAAGACATGGAGAAAGAATGATAGGGAGACAGCGTCCCTCATAGAGAATGGTCACACTGAAATCCCTTCTCTTCCATTTCTCACTCCTTTCCAGATTGGGGGCATGCATGTTTTTCAAGCTTCCAGTTCTGAGGCTCAAACTGTGCTGTTAACCCTGTGGGATCCAGCTCTGCTAACTATTAGAGTGATCTCAGCAATATGTTAGGGTGGCCTTGGTCGCAGACCATGAATGAATTCACAAATTCAGAGAGAAAGCAGATAGAAAAGGATTTATTCACTTTTTATTTTCTTTTTTTGGAGAGGTTTTTGCTATAGGGTGTGTGCGCTTGCCAGAAAGACAAAGAGAAACAGGGGGACAGAAAGCGAGAAATAATCACCCCCTGGGGGGCTGGCCATGCTGCAATCCCTTCTCCTCCATTCTCCTCTCGGGATCTTGGGCATGCACGCACACACACCTGGCGTGAGTTTAAGCTACCGGGTCTGGGACTCGAACTGTGGTTGACTACATGGGAATCTAGCGACATAGCTATTATACTAACTGCTGATCACAAGGATTTATTCACTTTCTGATGATGGAAAGGGGCTGGATGCCGAGAGTTGCATCAGCCCCAAAGGGTAAGGGCAAGAAACTTTCATCGGGACTTAAGGAAAGCAGAGCTATGGTTGGGTAATTAGGGTGATCCTTGGACAGGACATCTGTTGGTCCTTAGGTTGTTTCATTATTATCTCTGGATGTCATATGTGGCTTTTGTAGTCTGCCATATATTCTGATCTTAGTTTTGATGCCATTGCTGATGATGTTCAATCTTTATGTCTACAGGCTAGAACTTAGAAAATATATGGTTAGCCACCTGTGATGAAGCAGAGAAAGAACCAACTAACTTGGGAAGAAAAATGGAGAAGAGAGATTGTTTGAAGCACCTGAGAGTTTTAGATGGGCCTTTCCAATTAGAATATCTAAGATGTGACCCAGACACTGAGTTAACCCTTTTTCATTTCTAAAATGCTTGAGGAATATTTAACTTTTTCATTAATTACTCGATTATGGGCTGGCCCAACAACTCATTCTTTCTGATGGCTGAGTAATATTCCATTGAGCAGCTAAACCACATTTTGTCCATTCATAATTTGATGGATATTTGGGTTGTTTCTATCTTTTGGATTTTATGAATAATCCTGCTATAAAATTTGTTTATAAGCTTCTGTGTGCACAGATGTTTTTATTTTGGGGATGTATTTCAGGAGTAGGATTGCTGGGTCATATGGTAATTCTATGCGTGGTTGTTGGAGAAACTGCTGGACTGCCTTCCAAGGCCCTGTGTCATTTGTAGTCTCACCACTAGTGTATGAGAATTCCGATTTCTCAGCACCCTGTCAATGAGGCTATTATCTGACTTTTTGATTTTAGCCATCCTAGTGGGTGTGAACTATGTCACTTTGGCAAATGATTGAAAAAGTTCTGAAAGGGACAGAGAAAAGTAATACAATTGGTCTAACACCTCGAGATGGTTTTAAAGAAGAGGCATGCACAAGAATTGATGGACTTTTGAGTTGAAGAACATATTTAAAGTCAGGTTGAAGTGACTTTTAGCTTGTGTCCAAGGTGAACTATCAATAGAAATTATGAATATCTAAAGCAATGAGAAAGACAGTAAAGGGTATGTGTGTGTATGTGTATCTGGGTGTGTTTATTTTAAATAGAAGTATAGGTATATGCTATGCTTCTTGATTTAACAAAGCAGAATTCTTTTAGGTTTTAAAATTATTTTTATCCATAAGTGAGAAAGACAGAAAGAGAACACAGAGAAAGAGAGAGAGAGAGAACATCCCTAGCAGTTTCCCGACAGCATGCTCCAACCCCAGCTTCTGCCCTGCATCCTGGGCACCCGTGTACCTGGCAAATTCAGGGAGGTCTCTGAAGGTGGACCTGTAACCCTCTCATGTGGCCAGCCTACAGAGCTCCATGTTTCACTGCTGCCCCACTGTCCAGCCTCTAGGAAGGAATTTATCCATACAGATATTTCATTTTTGCTATGGGGCACATGCACGCACCAGAGACAGAGCAGAGAGACAAAGTGAGAAGTCAGCTCCCCAACACTGCAATCCTTTCCTCACTATTCTCCTCTCAGGATTTTGGGCACACACACACCTGGTATGTTTCTCAACACTAGACCCAGGGACTCGAACCACAGAGTCAGCCATGCCTTAATCTCCATTCCACTGGTTGGCCCCAAAAGAACATTTTTACAGATGAGCATGTCTTACTTCCCTGCTAATCTCAAGCATTTTGAACCACACTTTTCTGAAACATATCGTCCCCTGTCACTTGGCCATCTCCCTGGAGACAGCTCATCACAGTCGCCCTGTTTATTCCAGCCAGTGCCCCTGCTCAGTCCTGCTCTGATTTCCCGCTGTGGCTCCTGCAGGTGTTGGGAAACTGCCTGCCTTTGGACAGGCCTGTGTGCTCCATGCTGAGGCTGGTGTTGTGCCTTGACATTTCAGAGCGGAGCTCTCTGGCCCTCTCCTCTCCTCAGTCTCCCGCGAGGTCTCAGCCTGGTGGTGACTTGCCCACGACGAGTGACAAAGTCCCGCTGTGGGCACCGAGAGTACTGGTGAGAAGTGATGGCGGACCGGCGCGTGGATCTAAGCGAGTCCGGGATCTTGACCAGGGGGGCCAAGCTGGTTGTCACATTGTAGACGTGAGGGGCTGAGGCTTGTTGAAGGGTGGGACTGTGCGCAGAGGGTCAGAAAGGTACGAGCAGGGACCTGGCCCAGTGTACGCGAGATGAAGGCAACCCGAGGAGAAGCCGCACCGGGATGCTGTGCTGCTCTGGGAATCCAATGTGTCTGTCATAAGCTCCTGGCGAGAGAGGGTTTTGGAAAGCTATAAATCATGTTTTCAGATGACCTAACAATAGGGTCACATTGGGAATTGGAGAGTGCCTGCTGATCCCCCCCGGTTATCGCCAAGTTTACCAAGGACAGAATGCACACCATAGCAGCCCCGTTTTGCATTCATACCTGTGCTGTCCCTTGAATAGCTGAACTCCCTGTGACCTCTGCTATCATCCACTCACATCAAGCCTTTCCAATTTACTAGATTTGGACTGTTCTTCATGGCTGCATCTGAGCTCAAAAACTAGCTCCGCCTCAGAGATGCACCTGTGTTCAGGATCGTGCGTTTCAAGATCCTTCTACCCACCGAGATACAAGCTGGGCCTTTGCAAATGCCCTTCCTCCAGACACCTTCCCACTTATCTTCCAGTTTGCCCGTAGGTTCCCAGGCTTACCTTCAATAACTGCAAGTGGTAAGTCTTAAGTTTTTGGGTGGGGCTTTGATTGTTATAGTTGGACACTGGTTATTTGAAATCAATAAAGGTATCAGGTGGCTGGTTAAGCTGAGCAAAATTTTTTTTTCTTTTGGTGAAAGGGAAGGCACATATTATTATTATTTAGGCAATTTAAATTTTGCAGCTTATAAACCAGTTGACAAGAGTGTCCCCCTCCCAGACCCAGCACTAGCCAGGACAGAAAGCTGCTAGCCACCTCCAAGTTTGCCTGTATTTGGTCTCTGGGTTCACCTTCATGGCTGTGAAATCTCTCCAAGATTTCACATCCAGTGTCCCATTCCCAGACCCAGCACTAGCCAGGACAGAAAGCTGCTAGCCACCTCCAAGTTTGCCTGTATTTGGTCTCTGGGTTCACCTTCATGGCTGTGAAATCTCTCCAAGATTTCACATCCAGTGTCCCATTCCCAGACCCAGCACTAGCCAGGACAGAAAGCTGCTAGCCACCTCCAAGTTTGCCTGTATTTGGTCTCTGGGTTCACCTTCATGGCTGTTCAAACATTTCACCACGAGTGTCCCCTTCCCAGACCCAGCACTAGCCAGGACAGAAAGCTGCTAGCCACCTCCAAGTTTGCCCTTTTTTGGCCACATGAGGTGCACTTTCACACCACACATTTTTCCATTTTCATCCAATTTCATTTTTTGTGAAGTGATTTTTTTTCCTTTTTTCCTCTTCTTCTAGTATTTTCCTTCTTTTTTCTTTGCCTTCTCTCCCTATTTCTATTTCTTACCTTCATTTTCTTTACCTTACTTTTCTATTTTACTTCTCAGACCTTACCCTCTGCCTAGAGATGTTTAAGTGCATAGTAGCTAACCATCTGAGCATTGTGAGTTTTGGAGAATTCTTTGCATATCACTGTAGTGGTTGCAAAATTAGTGAAATTCCCCTTCACAAATCCGATTGCAAAACTCCACCTGTGATTCCCACACTTGAGGACTTAGTAGAAGGGAGAAAATAGCACTGAATTTTTTCACAGTGTGGGAAAGACTTGAGTTCACAGTCACTGAATCCCTCTCCAACAAACAGAAGTGAATACATTACAAAATGACTAAAAATCGGAGAAGAGCCTCAAGGATGAGAGAATCGAGTAGCACATCCCCACAAAGGGAACATTGTAACCTGTCTCCAAGCAGGGAAAATTTAGAGCATATTACTAAAATGTCAGAAAAAGAATTTAGAATATTTATGATAACAAAATTCTATGAGATGCAAGAGAAAAGAGATGTTGAGCTCCAAGAGATGAGGAAGTCTTTCCACGATATGAAAGAAGAATTGGACACCATAAAAAAGAATCAAACGGAACTGTTAGACATGAAGGCTCTAATACAGAAAACTGAAACCTCCCTCGAAAGTATCAAAAGCAAGGACCAGCAGTTTGCGTAATGGCTACGTCGCTGGACTCCCACGTAGTCGACCATGGTTCGCGTCCTGGACCTGGTGGCTTAAATCTCTGCCATGCATGTGTGTGCGTGCCCAAGATCCCTAGGGGAGAATGGAGGAGAAGGGATTGCGGCGTGGCCATCCCCCCTGGGGGGTGATTTCTCACTTTCTGTCTCTGTCTTTCTCTGTCTGTCTGGCGAGCACATGTGGCCTATAGTAAAAACCTCTCTCAAAACAAAACAAAACAAAAAAACCCCAAACAAACAAACAAAAAAACACTAGACCATACAGAAGATCATCTAGAAAAATTTATCAAAAATACTGAGAAAACAGCCAAGAAAACTGAGGATAATACTTGAGAAATACTAGATACCATGAAATGCCCAAATATATGAATAATTGGTATCCCAGAAGGTGAAGAAACTAATAAGGGCATTGATAATCTATTCCACAAAATCCAGAAGAAAAATTTCCAAACCTAGGGAGGCACTCAAACATCCAGACCCAAGAAATACAAAGAACCCCAAGTAGAATCAATCCAACAAGATCCTCTTCATGCCACATTATAGCTAGACTGATGAAAACGACAAAGACAACATACTAAGACTGACAAGAGAGAAATGTCAAATTACTTACAAAAGCTATCCCATCAGGTTAACACTCTACCTCTTATTGGAAACAATGCAAGCAAGGAAAGAATAGAAAAAAATATTCAAAGTGTTAAATGAAAACCAATTTCAACCAAGAATACTATATCTGGCAAGATTATCCTTCATATGGGAAAAGAAAATAAAAATGTTCTTGGATGAACAAAACCTGACAGAATTTACCAGCTCCAGACCAGCTCTTTAAAAAATTCTGAAAGGAGTACTATACCAAGAAAACTAAAGAGAGACACACAGCAATAAGAGAAAACAAAACAAAACAAAACAAAAAAAACACAGGACTATAGTCAACCTAATGGTAAGGACAAGTCTGGAAATATTGATAATAACATTGAATGTCAATGGATTAAATTCTCCAATCAAGAGACACAGACTGGCTGAATGGATTAAAAATCAGAAACTCTCCATCTGCTGCCTACAAGAAACCCATCTCATGGATAAAGACATACATAGACTAAAAGTGAAGAGCTGGAAAAAGGTATTCTATGCAAATGGAAACCAAAAAAGATCAGGAGTCGCTATACTGATTTCAGACAAAAGAGGCTTGAAGACAAATACTGTAAGAAAAGACAAAGGAGGGCATTATATAGCAATAAAAGGGCTAATTCACCAAGAAGGTATAACACTTATAAATATCTATGCACCCAAATGTGTAAAGGAAACACTGCTAGATCTGAAAAAAGAGTAAGACTATAACATTATAATTATTGGAGATCTCAACACCCCATTATCTCCTTCAGACAGGTCAGCGTGACAAAAAATAAGCAAAGAGATGCAGGACCTAAATGATACCATAAATCAGATGGACTTGATAGACATCTATAGAACTTTCCACCCAAAAAACATAAAATATACATTTTCCTCAGTCCTGTCTGGTACTTTCTCAAAGATTGATCACATGATACAGCACAAAACCAGCCTTTACATATTTAAAGGCATAGAAACTATATTCAATATCTTCTCCAACCATGATGGAATTCAACTTGATATTAATATCAGGAAAAGCCCTTGAAAATATACACATACATGGAAACTAAATAACCTACTTTTGAATGACTCCATGACTACTGCTGAGATTAAGACAGAAATCAAAAGATTTGTGGAAACTAATGATAATGAAAACACAAGTTTCCATAATCTATGGGATACTGCAAAAGCAGTCATAGGAGGGAAGTTCATAGCAATTAGTGTGCACAAGAGAAAAATGGAAAGATGGCAAAAGGACAACCTAACATCATGCCTCAGGGAATTGGAAAAAGAACAATAACAAGATCCAAAAAATGCCAGGAGAAAAGAAATAAAGATTTGAGCAGAAATAAATGAAATAGAAAATAAGCAAACTATACAGAAAATAAATGAAAGTAAAAGCTGGTTCTTTTTTTTTTAAAAAAATTAAATTTAAATTTATTTATTTACATTCATTCACTGTACATCATTACAACATACAAACTGAGATTTTCTATGCAGATTACACTGTATATTGGCTCAATCAAGCACATCAACATACATGTTATCGTCAACAAATAATTTTCCATTTCTTGTTTCCTATATGTTTTGCTTTTTTTTCTCATCCTTGATTCCCTATCTCTTACCCTCTGCATCTCCCACTTTCCTCTCACACTGTCTCTGGTATCTATGTTTGCTTTTTATACTATTTTCCTCCACATTTTATTGAGTCACTAAAGATCTTAATTAATCTAAATATTTTCATAGCAAGCACAGCTGATATATACGTTTCTATGAACACAAGTCCAACTTTAGGCATAAGCCTCAATGAGTAGAATTAACATCCTATAAAGTAGCACCTAGCTGGGGCTATATATCATACTACAGTCATCGAATAGGTATTTTTTTTTCTGAAACTTTTTTTTTCAACTTAATTTACATTCTTTCTGTAAGCATCATCACAGCATACAAAATGTGATTTCCCATCCTACTGCATAGTGGCTTAATCATGCATATTATTATCACAAATTTTCCATTTCTAGTTTCTAGAATTTTTTTTTACCCCTATTTCTGGCCCTCTGTCCTTTCCCACCCTCTTCTCACACTATCTCTGG